>NC_133363.1:29433085-29474613 GCF_049309525.1 Garra rufa
TTCCTTATTCCAGCAAATAAAAAATCAACATGCAATAGAGTTTCTACTTTCATACCCTGCATTGAGTGCATCAAGCGTTACTTTGGTTTAATGCATTTTAGGCCCAATGACTCCTATGATGACTGGATCAGTAAAGTTGCTGGGAAGGTGAAAGGTATTAGACGATATGCTGAATTGTACAAGTAAGTGGTTCAGTGACTCAGCACTCTACAATGGCTTTAGAACATTAATTAATTGTCCTTGTATAAATAATATTATTACATTTGCATTTGATCACCTACAGGAAAGCAAAACGTGTGGACACTGTGAACAACTTTAAGAGAATTGAGCAGATGGTGCCTGATGACTTGTTAAAGTATGCCAGCATTTCTCCTTGCATTGTACATTGCAGTATTTTATTTTTCTGATAATCATATGTGACCTTGGACCACAAAACCAGTCTTAAGTAGCACAGGTATATTTGTAGGATTAGCCAACAATACATTGTATGGGTCAAAATTATCGATTTTTCTTTTATGCCATAAATCATTAGGATATTAAGGAAAGATCATGTTCCATGAAGATATTTTGTAAATTTCCTACCGCATATATATCAAAACCTAATTTTTAATTAGTAATATACACTGCTAAGAACTTCATTTGGACAACTTCTAAGGCAATTTTCTCAATATTTGGATTTTTTTGCACCCTCAGATTCCACATTTTCAAATAGTTGTATCTCAGCCTATCTGTCCTATCCTAACAAAACCATACATGAATGGAAAGCTTATTTATACAGCTTTCAGATGATGTATAAAATTCAATTTCCTAAAATTGACTCTTATGACTAGTTTTGTGGTCCAGGGTCAAATATACTAATTCATTGGTGATGGTTGTTCTAATTCTAAAAGGAATTAACAATGGAATGAATGTTTGTTTTCAGACGAGCTTTTGTGAGGATGAGTACCACACCTGAAGCCTTCCTTTCACTAAGGTCACATTTCAGCAGCACTCATGCTGTGCTCTGCATCAGTCACTGGATTTTGGGCATTGGTGATCGGCATCTCTCTAACTTCATGATTAACACAGAGACTGGCGGTATGATCGGCATTGATTTCGGTCATGCTTTTGGATCAGCCACACAGGTGAGCTTTTTATCTAGCATTCATTAGTTCGACTGACAGTTAAAAGATTCTGGAAGGTGACAAGTACTGGTACAAACAGTTACTGTACCAATTTAGAGATACAAGATTGATGAACAGCTTGACTTGATGGTTTAATTTAGAGTTGAGAACAATAACCTATGTGACATGTTGCATGTAGTTCCTCCCAGTGCCTGAACTGATGCCATTTAGGCTGACACGGCAGTTTATGAACTTGATGAGACCCATGGCAGAGTCGGGTCTCATCCAGAGTGTGATGGTACACTCACTGCGAGCCTTCAGAGATGACCCAGACCTGCTGCTCAACACCATGGATGTGTTTGTGAAGGAGCCTTCACTTGACTGGAAGGTAAAATAACCCGAATAGCTTGAAACGAATAGCTTGTTTTCATCAAAGCGATCTGGCCTCATTGTAGGCCTGTTTCACATTTTCCAATTTGCTGAAAAGAGCTGAGGCCTATAAAAAAACTTAGAGTCATTATCAAAGAGACAGGCTACTGAATTGTAAAAGACTATTCCTCTGCACTATTCCTCATGTTACAGAATTTTGAGCTGAAGCAGCTGAAGAAAGGAGGTACCTGGACAGAGAGTGTGGACACCAAAGAAATAAACTGGTTCCCTCTACAGAAGGTCAACTTTGCTCGCAGGAAGCTAGAGGGAGCCAATCCCTCGGTTATAACAAGGTAGATCCAAAAACAACTCTGAACTTTCATTTATGTGGATTCCTGGCAAATAAACATGATTTTAATATTTAAAAAAAACAATAATAATACAAAACAGTTGTATTTTCCAGAAAGACATTTCTAACCATGTTGATTTGTTGATGTTCTAGTGAGGAGCTTTATCTTGGATTTGAGAAGACCCCAGAGTATAAGGGAATGCTGGCTGTTGCCCAAGGTGAAAAAGAACACAACATACGAGCTCGACACAATGAGAAAGACCTGAGTGTTGAAGATCAGGTAGACTGCTTGCTTGATCAGGCAACTGACCCCAATATACTGGGCAGGGTGTGGATAGGCTGGGAACCTTGGAATTGAACCAAATAGTGGGCTACATAATAAAACAAGTTTTTGTATTTTTTTTTTTTTAATTACACTTTTTCAAAGTGTGAAGGCTTTCAGAACCACAACTGTTGGCATATCTTGACACTGTTTTATAGCAATTTTCAGCTTTATGCTACAGATTATACTAAACAAACCTCATGATGATGAAGGAAAAACTGTACAACACAGTTGTCATATTCCATTGCACTGCTGTGAAGAAAACTAGTTATCAAATAAAGCATCTATACATGTCAAATTTGTTGTACTGAAGTTTACAAAGCCAAAGGGATCTGATATGAACTGGTGAGGCTTCATCCACTCCATTTTTATGTTTGGACACATCTGCCTTCATTTATCACTGGTGTAAAAATAATCATGCTGGGAGTATTTTCATTTACAGTGAGATACAACCACCATGTTTGGTGGCACAACTTTGTGAAGGATAACTTAAAGGATTAGTTCACTTCGAGAATAAATACATTTCCTGATAATTTACTTACCCCCATGTCTTCCAAGATGTTCATTTCTTTCTTTCTTCATTCAAAAATGTTTTTGAGGAAAACATTCCAGGTTTTTCATATATACTGGAGATAGTCTAGCGCAACAATTTCTTTAAAAAAAAAAATTTAACATACTTTTTAACCACAAATGCTTGTATTGCACTAGCTTCACTTCATGCATTATGTAGTCACATTGGAAAGGTCACCTGTGACGTAGTGCAAAAAAGACAAACGCCCTTTACAAAAAAGGTAAAATGATGTCAGATGATTTTGAAGTTGAAAGAGAAAATAAGATGGTTTTTTTTATCTAGGCCTGTAGCGGTTACTTTTTGTTGTGCGATATATTGCCCCAGAAGTAATTGCAATAAGCGATATTATTGTCATTTTAAGACCATTTTATTAGTGTTGCCAAGTCCACGGTGTTCCAGCGGAATTGGGCTACTTTCGCACTGTTGCCGCGTGTTGTTTTTTATGTCCACGGGTTGAAGTGACACCTATAATGTACTATTTATCCCCTGGAAGGCTAAATTTACCAGAAGAACTCCACGACAAAATGTATATTTTACCCCCTGGGACACAATTTTACCAAGGGACCCCCTTCGAAATGAAGTTGGGCTAATTTTGAGCTTGTTTTGAGTAGCAATGGGCGGGTTTTGTTGTGAAGACCTGGGAACCCTGCATTTTAGAACCGAAGTACACAGATGAAGAATTAACCGCGTGACCTTTCCAGTGTGATTAGGTAATGCGTAAAGTTGCAGAGCTAGTGTTAAGACAAGCATTTATGTAGCGCACTGTAACTTTTTGATGTGCGATATATTTCCCCAGAAGTAATTGCGATAAGTGATATTATTGTCATTTTAAAACCATTTTATCAGTGTTGCCAAGTCTGCGGTTTTCTCGCATAATTGGGCTACTTTCGTACTGTTGCCGCATGTTGTTTTTCATGTCCACGGGTAGAAGTAACCCCAATAACGTAATATTAGGCCCTGGAATGCTAAATTTACTAGAGGAACCCCATCATAAAATGTGTATTTTACCCCCTGGAACACTAGTTTTGAGTAGCAATTGGGCGGGTTTTGTTGTGAAAACCTGGCAACTCTGCATTTTATGCCACTGAATATATAATCATAATATAACAGCATAATTATGCAAGGAGGCCTACACACTTTCAAATGACAATAAACTTTTAATTCTTAAGAATATTTAGACAATGGAAATTATCAAAATATTAGATACCTTAAAAAAAACTTAAAAAAATAGTAATTATTTTCCCAAAAGTGCAAAGTAACGAGTAGAAAAAAGAAAAATGCACAAAGTACTTGTATGGCGATTTCTCCATTTACAGATTTCCCCCGACATTCTTTTCTCTGTAAATTAAGGGTGCACACTATTGCTGAAAAACACAATCCCGACTTCGCAATCAGATGTCCGTATGCACAAATACAGATCCCTAAACAAGGCCATACCTGCAGTTGAAAGTTTTTGTAAAAGCATTTTTAAAATTTTAACTAGCACCTCCTGAGTACACCACGTAATGTACAAGAAGCTGCAAAAGACACAGGTGCAATTGGAATGCAAAAAACATGGTAATTTTTATGTACTTATAATGGGCAATATATTGCATCACCAACACTTATCGTGTTCATGTATATATTGTGCGATAAGTTGATACATTGATTATTGTGCCCGGCCTATTTTTATCCTACCCTACTTTTTTGAACAGAAGTACAGATGAACTGTTTTTTTGTTTTGTTTTTTGTTTTTAAAGAACATTTCTGATCGTTTTGCTAGATAAGATCCTTATTCCTTGGCTGAGATCATGTAGAGCCCTTTGAAGCTGTATTGAAAATGCACTTTGGACCTTCAATCAGTTGATCCCCAATGATGTCCACTATATGGAGAAAAACCCTGGAAAGTTTTCCTCAAAAACCTTAATTTCTTTTTGACTGAAGAAACAAAGACATGGGGTGAGTAAATTTGAATGGGGTGCAAATATTATTTCTCAAAATGATTAAGCAAAAAAGATTTGTTCAAGCAATGAAAACCAGCTAAATCAAGTCAATCGTCTTTATTGATCAACAACCAAAGAAACGTAGGCCACAGTTGGATTGGGTCAAAATATCTTCAGGTTTTTCCAAAGGCTTTGGGTTTGAGCAAATAAAGTCTGTTGTGCAGGTACCGCAAGGTCAGAAAGATTACATACAGATGGGTACAGGTTAATACACAAAGCAATTAATATAGATAGATTTATATACATGTATATATTAAACAAAATGGCTATTAAAATCATTACAAGACTGTGCATAGCATTGAGATACAAAACTGTCTAATGCAATACTGAAGGCCAATGTTTGCGGCTGCATCGCTGCAGCACATTGCATGTGTTTTGCTCTAGACTGGCTTGCTTGTTCAGCCTTACATTTTGGGCCTCCAGCCATTAATAAACTGCATGAGTTTCTTCACTTGAAGTTTGCTTAGCTTAAAGTCTTCTGACAGAATCTCCTCTGTTAGCTGCAGGAGCAGGTTTCCATCAATTTTTTCTTGCACAAACAAAGAGACAACATCATCTGACATACCAATGAACCGTAGTGACTTAGAAACCTCCTCAATGGAGATACCTGATAGATTGCTTGGTGGCTGCCAAGACAACCCTGTAGCTACAGGATACGAAATTGAGAACACATCTGTAGTGTCTTGATGCGGTCGATCGAGCGAGCAGCTTTTGGACTCAAGTTCCAGGTCGTCCACGTCGGCTGTGGCCGTAGTAGCGGGATCTGCGTCTTTCTTAGTATCGTTACATTTAGGGGTTCTTGGAGGCAAGATAGGGCAGGACTTGTTTTGCTTAGTGTTACATTCCTCTGCGGGTTTGTCTCTGCACGTGTCCATGGTGTAGCTGGTGGATTTGGTGCAAGATTGGGAGGCCTGTTGAGCCTTGGAGGCCGCAGCTCCCCCCTCACCATTCGCTCGCTTGTTGAAGTCCAACAAACCTGAGGGACAAGCCTTAGGAGTACCGGGGGTCCTCTTCCGAGGATAACTAGAATAGCTCCGGCAGTGGAGCGACGTGAAGTCCTCACCTTTATACGAGTCTGCGCCACAGAAATCATTCGGCCAGGAAAGGCGAGAGAAAGAGGCATCGATCGAAGAAGGAGCGAGGCAAGGGAGAGGCTTGGAGCCTTCACTGGCATCTGGTCTGATCCAGTTACATGGGTAACAAGCATGGTTCTGATCATCTGACTCACTCTGTGATTCGCCCTCTCCACCTCTATTGAGAGATGGAGAAGAGGGAAGGGAGAAGAGTATGGTTCAGTCATAAGTAGTTCACTTCACATATAACCAATGCCCATTTTCAATCAAAACTGCATAACTCACATGTTGTGTAAGCCGGAGGAGTAATAGGATAGTGTTGGGCTTGGGGAGCGGGTGTCTGTCTGACGTGGTTTGGTGGGAGGGTACGGCACCGTGGCACTGTTTGAGCCTGCCTGCTTGGAGCTCCGCGGTGGAATCGGTGGAGCATTCAACAACCGGCACTCCTCCTTCACCTGAAAAGATTACAAAAGAAAAAAAAAAAAAATAGTATGACTCTAGAAATGTGAATATTATTGGGGAGTAAATTAACACAGATACAGACTTCTTGAGACAGGCTGTACAAATTTAGCAAAATGTGAAATTTTAACCTTTGGTCTTACTTGGAAAATAATTAGACCTGTAGTGACTGACCAACAGAGTACACAAATAAGTCACTATGTAAGCAGAGAATAAACTTTGCCTTATCTGAGTGGAAAACAGACAAAGATAAACAAAGATTTCTACACTTTCATTTAAACTTGATATTCAGGGTTCCCACTCAAGCAGTGATTTTTCCAGTTGTTTGTGTTTTACCAGTTAAGGATTTTTGTGAAAACTGTTTTGAATTTGAAGATCAGGGTAAATTTAACTTATTTTGTCCTCTGGGAAACATGTAACTATCTTCTGTAGCTTCTAAAGGGCAGTAATAAATGAAAAAAATATAATATTTAGGCAAAATAAGAAAATTGTACACATCTCCATTCTGTTTAAAAGTTTTCACCCTGCCTCATAATGCTAAACAAAATCACTAACACATCATCACTAAACAAAAAATAAACAGCTGTGTATCATTCAGGTAAGAACACAGTATTAAGAAGAGATGTTAACTTCTGAACAGGGTCATTTTTATAAATTCAACTATTATTTTCTCTTGTGGACTATATGTAAACTAGCCTGGAGAAATCCAGACCCTAATCTATTAAGATTAAGGGTCTGGGATCGAGCAATGAAAACTGCCTAACTTGAGGGGCGGCACCAAGCATGCATTTGAAACTCTAACTGCATGCAATTGGATAACTCCAGACCAATCACAACAATACACGCTTAGCTACCAGCAGAGCTAAATGATGTTTCATTAACAAAGTTCAGGAGAAGCGCGTCAGATGCTTAGCGTAAACATCACAAGTCAATCAGCGCCATAGGTTTAAATACAGCTGACTCACCTCAATTCACTCGATGGTTTATCAGTAAACCTCCACCACCCCATCTCATCACTCCGAGTTCTCGCTACTCCTATTGGGGGGTAACGTACTCTGGGTTCGGGCCACTCCCGAGCTCGGAGCCCTTCACCGGACAGCACGCCAAACATGCACTACTGTTCTCCGGCTAATTATATGTAAGCGTGAACTCGTTAACTGATAGATTAAACTCTTGCCGTATCCAGTCGGCAAAACAGCAAAAACGTCCTTCTTGCAAAGGAACGATTCGAGTTTTCGGTTTTCTGTTCCTCTTTTATATGGAAAGTCTAACTCGTTCATTGTAGCGGCCAAAGCTGTTTCAAACAACTTGTTGTTCATCTGTAGCGACAGCGATCTTTCAAAGTTTACTATATGATTGGAACGTCGCAGTGCTGTCGTCATCAGCTTAGCTCGCCTCTGGCCCGCCTACATCAGATACACAGATTTGATTGGTTCCCACAATTGCTTACGTATTGCAGTAACCTGCATCATTGCTCGATGCCAGAGTGTCTTGCAGAGACAATTCAAATTGTGCTCTCGCGAGACCTCTGGATTTCCAGGGTATATGTAAACATCTTTTATGTGAAATATCGTATTCAGGTCAGTACTAAATAAACAATAACATGCATTTTGTACGATCCCTCTTATTTTGCTAAAATTATTAACATTTTGCAGATTCTGAAAAGGGGATGTAAACTTTTGACCTCAACTGTATGTGGGAGCGCCGCCCACAAGGCTATCGGCATCGACACCAGTTAAGGATTTAAAAAAAAAATTAGCTGATTAATCTTTATTTTATCAACCCTTGTTTCAACAAAAAGAACTGACTCAAAAGAGCAATTCACTCACAAATTGCTATGGCTTTTTTGAGCAAAGCGTGACTGACCCCAAACTTTTAAACAGTAGCGTAGATTTGTGCAAATGTTGACTTTCAGTCAACATCAATAGTTTCTATTTGTCTTAAATAGAGCAGCGGTTCTCAATTCCAGTCCTCGCGGACCACCGCTACGTATATTTTGCATTTCTTTCTTATTTAAGACACCTGATTCAAATAAACAGCTCCATGCATGAACTGTGTTCCGATTGACATGGTCCCTACACAGTGTTTTTTGCTCCCTTATCCCTGAGTATGGGAAATCAGATTAAGTGTACTTCACTTCAGAACATTAATTCCAGTCTTATCCTAGCTGTACAAAACAACTTGTTTTGCTGCTTGATATTGCAAATTGGTGTGTCTTACCATATTATTTTAATGTATTATCTTAATTATGAACAGTACAAGTATATATAAGTATCTAGTATAAATGAACTCACAGCTTCAGACTTTGGAGGCACTGGAGGTGGAGGTAGATTGACATCTGCACCAAGCAAGGCGTTTGTGGGACCTGCTGCAGGGTATGGCAGTACAGTTGTGCAGCCAGAAACAGTCGAATTTCGCACCCCCTCGATGTGGTCTAGCACAGATCCAGGGTTCTTAACATGATCCAACCAAAGCTCCTCATAGGGCACATCTGCTTTAAGGGAACCAGAAGAACTCTCCAGCAGCTCAGGGAACAGATAATCTGCATCCGGAGGTTCTGCTGGCACACAATCTCCACATAAGCTAACGCAACCCTGAAGATTCACCTCGCTGTTCCCATGGAGATTGTTTCCGTAGACACAGACGGACAGCCGGTGAAATGACTGCGTGAGCTCATCTCGGGCTGAGCTTAGAGAACTTGGCAAATGCACGTGTGAGGGGCAGCCATTGCTTCCCCTACTGTTGCAGATGGCACTCCCGCTTCCCGTTCCACCTGCGCTACTTTTTTTCGGGCTCTTGCCATCCTCGATCCAGTCCACCCGCACGTCACGAACCGCCCTAGAGTAGTCGTCAATGTCGAACTGCTCCTGGCAGTAAGCAAACCAGCGGTGGACCACTGTCTCCAGCCAGGCTTCTCCTTGGAGCAGCCCTTCAGTCACCAGTAAACGTGGCAGTGCTGTGGACACGTGCAAAGGGAAGTGCACTGGCAGTATTTTGTTCGAACGTAACGCGCAACACACCACCACTGTCTTGGTCTGGATGTTGACCAGCTTGTATCGGTGACCTTCGCGGATCAAATGGAGGTCGTGCGGGTTACGTGGAGGGCTGCTGGGCACCATGACATTCACAGGTAACCTGGTCTTCTCCACAATTGTGCGAATAGTGTGTTCTCCTTCCTGCATCTGCAGCTCCAGTGGTGAGCAAGTACTAAAGCGACCTCGGCACTGAAAAGGCAGGCTGATGCTCTCGTTGGTGCGGTGGTTCATGCAGATAAGGCAGGGCATCTTTCCGCGGCCAAGCTTACTGATGGAGTTGAGCTTGCCGATGCGTTTGAAGATTGTGTTGAAGCGTGACTTTTCTCGCGACGTTTTGGCATAGAGGATCTCAGCCTGGCCCATTAGTGTCAGCTCATCCCCAGTGCTCAGCGTGATGTTGTACACTTCCGTGTCCTCGTTGGATTCTCCTGATGCCATCTGAGAGAAAGACGACAGCTATTTGAACAGCTCACCCAAAAATGTAGTCTAAATAATGCTAGCCTTACAGAAGACCTTTGACTACTACAAATCTTAAAATTAAGCCACTTTACAAACAGTGCCTGCCAGGCATTCTGATTAGGGCTGTGATGATAAATCGATGCATCGTGATTCATGGATCGATTCTGAATGCAACGCAATTCTCTCTAGAATCGATTCTGAACTTAGTTTTTAACAGCAGAGATGTTCTAATTTAGTTTTTAACCACACTCAAATGCTCAAGACGAAGAGTGCTAAAGAGCACTCGTACGTTCGGCTCAGGCATGTAATTGCACAAGATTAATGAAAACGCAAACCACTGTGAACACCCTTGCAATTCGCTTTTTCAAACCTTTTCGAACTTTATGAATGATTATTTTAGGTTCAAGTGTGTGTAAGGAATTAAAAGCAAGCAGACTGTTTCTAAAGCAAGCAGTGCCATCTGCTGTTAAAAACTAAGCTCAGAAACGATTTGAGAGAAAATAGCGATGCATTCAGAAAATCTCAGAATCGATGCAGAATCATTTCTCGATTCGCAATGCACGGATTTATTTCCCCAGCCCTAATTCTGATAAATCAAAAACAGTGCCTGCTGCAAGCACAAAACCAGACCTTGACGTTGAAGGTTATTTCCTCCATGACATAAACTCGCTCAGGGAATGCTTTAGCCACCTCCTCCACGCTGTTGAAATACTGCACTGGCTCCTTAATGTCCCTGTCCTGCTCCAGCAGCTTAAACTGGCCTGTAACAAACAGCAAACAGAGCAATTTTGTAACATCATGGCATCATTACAGGGTTCTGAAGCATTAGTGAGCATTTGAAACTTTTATAATAGTTGCATATGAGTCCCTGAGTTGTCCTCAGTGTGAAAAGATGAATTTCAAAATGATATAGTCATTGATGGAAAGGGTTCATATACACAAAGGTGCTGCAAAACCAAAGAATTTGTGGGACCTGAAGGATTTTTCTGAAGAATAGGAGACAGTTTAGCTGTTTAGGACAAACAAGGGACTCATGAACAACTATCACTAAATAAAAAACACAGCTGTGAATCATTCAGGTAACAACACATTAAGAATCAAGTGTATGTAAACTTTTGAATGGTGTCATTTTTATAAATTCAACTATTATTTTCTCTTGTGGACTAATTTAAATGTCTTTTATGTGAAACATCTTATTCAGGTCAGTACTAAAAAAAAAAAAAAAAATCATGCATTTTATATTATCCCTCTTATTTTGGTAAAATAATTAGCAAGGTGTATGTAAACTTTTGAGCTCAACTGTACATTCAATGCTTAAAAACATGAAATATACATAATTAAAAGTATGAGTCATTATATATAGTTATATCAGTTCAAAGCAAAGAAATTTTATTATTTCAATTTGAACACACTGAATTGAAATACCATTTCGCCAAATTATCTAAAAACGCTGCAACAGTTAAGTACATAAAGTAGTACATAAAATATGCCACTTCCTAGGTCTGTATGAACCAAATCCAAAGGAAGTTCTTTCTTCTTTAAGTGGCCAACTGGACCCTCTCCATAGCCAAAGGAATGTCAATAAGACCAATTAGCTAATGAACTCACAACTAAAAGCAGATGGGAAATACAGCAGCTCACATTTTTGTTCTTTCTGTTTTAATAGGTAGCAGGAAAACAGTTAATCCTAGCAGACTAACATTTCTTCCTTTAGGCTTCTTTTTAAAAATACATGAGGTGTCCGAAAGACGTTTCTCAATACAGTAGATGCTGCACTACAACAACCGAGTGGCCTTACCCTCATAATGGACAGGGATCTCGATTTTCGGTCCGATGACATAATGGCCCCCCTCTAGGCTATGGGCGGTAATTGTGGTCCATTGCCGACATGAATGAATCAAGAGGTAGTCATTTTCTCTCAGCCCTTCCACCGACTCCCCTGAGGCGAAACAATATCACATCAGTATGGAACAGTGACCTTATTAGTGTGTAATTTTATAAAGATGTATGAAAATAGTACAACAGTGCAAAAAAAAAGGTGCTTAAAGGGATCGTTCACCCAAAAATTAAAATGCTGTCATTAATTATTCACAATGGTGTCCTTACTAAGTTTCTGTGCCTTGACCATGGTAGGACCCTTGCTGTCTGTCTATGCAAGGTCAAAAAGCACTCAAAAATAACCTTACTCAAAACTATCTTAATTTTTTGTTCCGAAGATGAACAAGGGTCTCACGGGTTTGAAACAACATGAGGGTGAGTAACTATTGACAGAATTTTTATTTTTGGGTGAACTATCCCTTTAAGGATACATAACTAATAGCAAGTTCACCATAAAACAGATTTCAAATAACGTGAAGGACATCATTTACTATTATTTATATAATGGTAAAACACAGTATTTGTTAAGTAGAGCATTCACATAAATTAGTTTTAGAGGTGAAATGGGTTTGGTGTGCGTTTAACTCGGTCTGTTGTACCCAGTGAGCGCTCCTAAGGGTTCAGTTGGAGAGTCTAATGATAGTGCCCCAGTTCCCATAATGATAATGATCTAGTTCCCCTGACATTATGACTTCCTCCATCTTTACGCACAGAGCTCAGCTCAACACACAACAGCACTTTGAGCTTTCACTTTATAACAAAACAGTGATAAACAAACAACACTGTTAATTTATCAAACGCAGTTAGGAATCCCTCAAGTATAAACAGCACCTCGGCAAACTATAAGTATTCATGTACTTGTGTGGGCTCCTTTATAAAGTTTCAGAATTGAAAGGTTTGCGGACGTTGTTGTCTAGTTAGAAAAATCACAGAAGTTTGTAATAGACGATATATATTAAATGTTATGAGGCCGGTGTTTGACTGCCTGCAGTGTTATTTAACTCTCTGGCCTCTGGCTAATTTGCGTTAGCTTGCTAACATCTGTGTTTCTCTTTTTCGCATTTTATTTGGCTGTTTGTTCTGTAACTGTCTTAGAACAACTACAAAATGCATCACTTTTAATGTCGACCCTGTAAGTCATGTCACTAAAGCATTTCATTGAGCCATTCCGTTGAATGTGTTCATGGAGTGAAGGGTCGCGTTAGCTTAGCGCGCAAAGCGGCTAATTATTGGAATTCCACAGGAGCGCAACCGCCCACGCGCAGCTGCCGCTGCAGCACACAACAACACAAAGCAACACCGACACAACTCTGGATAAATCTTACCGCTGTCCAACTTTACAATCTGTGGTAGTCTGTAGGCACTAACAAGTCTATCCAAGGGTAGTGTCGTCGTACTCCATGTTACATCTTTCAAACTGTTGTACAGCATTGATCCAAGGTCCATGTTAGCTTGCTAACATCGGCACGTTAACCCACCGCCGCATGCATCTGCAGTGAAGAATAGCTCTTTCATGGAGAAAGCTTCGTTAGATGTCCTTTGTTTACTCAAAGGCAGTCGTGGATTGTAAGTGAAGCCATGTCAGCCGTCTGTCTATTTACACTGACAGGAAATGCCATGAATCCCAAACCGTAACGATCGCGAAGCTGGAGTGGCTATTTCCTCTTGCCTGTAGCTCCAGCGGTTGCTCGGGCAACCAGCGCCATAATGATTGTACCGTGTTTTTAAATTAAACTTTCAAAACACATTTGTGTAAATACACTACCAGTCAAAAGTTTATAAACAGTAAGATTTTTTATGTTTTTTTTTTTAAATAAAAAAAAGTCTTATCTGCTCACCAAGCCTGCATTTAGTTGATCCAAAGTACAGCAAAACTACTTTTGAAATGTTTTTACTATTTAAAGCAACTGTTTTCTATTTGAATATTTTTAATGTAATTTATTCCTGTGATTTAAAAGCTACATTTTTAGCATCATCACTTAAGTCACATGATCATTCAGATATCAATCTAATATGCTGATTTGCTGCTCAAAAAAAGTATTATATAAAAAAAAAAAAACATTGTTATGTTTAAAACAGCTGAGTGGATTTTTTTTCTGGTTTCTTTGATGAATAGAAAATTCAGAAGAACAGCATTTTTCTGAAATTGAAATCTTTTATCATCACTTTTGTTCAAAGTATTAATTTCTATAATTTATATATAATTTATATAATTAATACCCCCAAAATACTGACTCCAAGGTTTTGAACAGTATAGTGTATAAAGCTTTTTATTTCAGATAAATGTTGATGTTTCTATTCATCAAAGAATCCTAAAAACTGTTTTAAATATGGATAATAATGTTTCTTGAACAGCAATGATTTCTTAAGAATCATAAATTGGATAATTTAGCTTTGATCACAGGAATAAATTACATCTTAAAATATATTAAAATAGAAAGCAGTTATTTTAAATAGTAAACATATTTCAAATATACTTTCAATTTATCAAAGAAACCTGAAAAAAATCTACTCAGCTGTTTTCAACATAATAATAATAATAATTATTATTATTATTATTGTTATTAATGGTTTTTAAACAGCAAATCAGTAATATGATTTCTGAAAGACCATGTGACTGGAGTAATGATGCAAAAAAATCAGCTTTGAAATCACAGAAAATATTAACATTTAAAAATATATAAAAATAGAAAACAATTATATATAAATATTTTTTAAAATTTTACTGATTTTGCTGTGCTTTGGATCAAACAAATGCAAGCTTGGTGAGCAGAAGAGACTTCTTTACAAATACATTAAAAAACGTACTTTTCAAAAACTTTTGAATGGTGTACAATTAAGGATTTCATTTGTTGTTGTTGTTTAATTTTATAAATTTAAAAATTTAAAGTCAAATTCATTACACTCCTAAATCTCATCCACAAGCTTATAAAGTGGTGCATCTCTGCTGATGGACAGACAGGTCTGTTTTACAAAACGACTTTTAATTTGAAAAGTTTTCATAGTAGTGCACTCCTCTGAACTGGCCTCAGATATCACTAACACAAAAGTATCTTGTCCTTTTGGACATAGCATGCCGACAATAATGATTTCTTCTGTTTTTGTTCCTTTCCTGAGAAGTCAAGAAATGAACACAAGTAAATATACAGATGCTTTCATTACCCACATTTTAAAATTCAGTGCTTGCTTGTGTATTGATGTCAAGAACATTTCATTGATTAAATTAACTTGCAAAATGGCTTATTGAATTTAGCTAAATGTTAAGTGATTAATAATGTGAATAATGTGGATTGTCTTTATTTGAACTATGCTGATTAGGACATCCCAATACCTCTTTTTGGTAAATATCAGAATTTTATATCAGAACCTTAATCAGAAAGCGATGTATATGCAAACATGCCTGTATGTGGTGTTTAGAACCCTGATTTTAGGAAAGGTTGTTTAATGGTACATAAAATGAGGGCATTATGCGAGTTTTTATCATCTGATACAATCATGACACCACAGCATTTTTTGTAGACAGAATTTGGTCTTTACACCTAAAGCATCTAAAATAAGTGCCTGTTAAAAAAAATAATAACCAAAAAAGTAAACTTACTCAACTGGAAAGTGAGGAAACAAAAAATAAAGAAGCAAGTGACATGAAGCTGATCACTTCCTCTCTCTCAGAGCATGGGCTGGGCTTGTTCTACAAGAAAAGTCTCAGATTGCCTCTGCTGGGCTCACAACAGAGAAGAACAGCGTTCGTTTGTTCTTTGCTAACAGTCTTCTGAAGGAGCATGTCATTCGTAAGCACTCTCCGTCAGTGGGACGAGGCCGTGGCTTGTGTGGAGCAAAGAGACCCAGACTCTGCTCTCAGGATATTCCTCAACATCGAGGAGAAAAACTCCAAAATCTTCTTCAACATCGGCTGCCTTTATTTGAAGAACAGTGAGTTAGATGAAGCTGAAAAGGTACAGTTACATGGCAGATTCTGTGTTTTATGCTTCTACTTTTTGAACTACTGTGCTCTTTAAATTTGTATTTGACAACGGTTTTGCTATTTTTAAAAGCTTGTGGCTGTAAAGGGAAGTTAAAGTGGTTTCACTCTTTGTTGGGAAATTTCTGTTTTACATCTGAAGGCATTTGACAGAAGTATCGGCAAAGATGAGCACCTGGCTGCAGCCTTTTTCCAGAGAGGAGTTACATTCTACAAAAAGGAAAAGTAAGGTTATTCCCATCTCTTCATTAGGAAATATTTTATGCTGGTTTGACATTTCAAGTGTTTTTTAGAGTCTCTTTGGAAGAAATCTTCATAATTGTATCTTCAGGTTTGAAGAGTCTCTTCTGGATTTCCAGCAGGCGTTTAAGCAGTTACGAGGAAATCAACTAATAGATTACAAACCTCTAGGCCTGAGATACAAACTGTATGCTTGTGAGGTAAGACCAGAGATGTGCCGTACATTAAACATTTCATGTGGACAGAATCTTGTTTTTTACCTTTTGGTTTTATAACTTAATAGTTGTGGTGTGAGTGACTCATTTATTCCAAGTGATGCACTTGATGACAAGTCGAATCAGTCCGTTCTCTGAAATGATCATTTTGTCATTTGCAATTTAGGTGCTGCACAACATAGGGCTAGTACAGGCTCAGTTGGGAAAATGGGAAAAAGCTCAAGAGAACCTTCTTACTGCACTGACCTTGAGAGCAGATGCCAAGTTCAGCCATATTGACCATGCTCTGGAAGCCATACTGGTATGTCATTTCTGTTCAACATAACATAATTACCATTTTAAACAGAGGTCACTCAATAATGAGCACAGTTTTTGCACTGATATAAAGCCAGTTCTGAAGTTTATCTCAAGATTACTGTTAGTATCTGAGGCAACAAAATCGAAGCGCATGATCTTGTATGTGTTTTGTTTTGTAACATTTTGTAACAGTTTTCCTAATTAGAAATTGGCGAAATTTGGTGTTGCATAATTCATGGCTTCTGGGTAGGTTTTGTGGGAAGTTGTGTAAGCTGCAGCAGTAAAATGCACAAGACCGATGGCTTCTAGTCAGATGGTCACTAGTCATCCTTCTACTTCTTCTGACATACTCTGTAAGAATGACAAATTAATATGACATGTTTTGAAATTGTTGCACCAGGATTTGAAAAATGAACAAATCTAATCAAAAATAAACTCAGTTACAGTTATGCTGCAAAACAGCATAAATTGTATGTGGTGATTGTCTTGGTGCATTGTTTTTTAAAATTAAACGTTGTGATTTTCTCTTTTCAGAAGCAGAAGCTCTTTCCTTTGGCAGAGATCCGAGCAGGGCTGCTGTTCAAACCCAATAAGCACTATGTGGCAGAGTTAGAGAAAAAGGACTATCTTGGAAAAGCCAAGGTACCCACCATTATCCCATCAGGTCCACATTATCACATCAATACATTGTGCAATGTTACTGAAGAGATATTTTTTCTATTCGGCCAGTAATTTTAAACAGGTGAATAGGGTAAAAAATTAACTAATAGTTATCACCTTACTTACACAGGTAATTGATTACATTGATAATTGCAAACATTTTTTGTATTACAAATTTTCTAAAATGTTAGGTTTAAATATGCAAATGAGGCATTATTTAATTAAATGTGTGCTACATTTTTGCATACATTCCTAGTACAAAAATCTAAACACTAGATGAAGTCAGTTTCAAAATTCTTGTTTAATTTTTTTTTTGACATATTAGAGTCAAATGTTTTTACAGAGGGGATTTTGGGTATCTCATTTTGTCACTCCATAATTCAGAAAACAATGTATTCTTTACCATTTTGGGGGGAATAAAATGTTGTATAAAATCAGGCAAACTATATGAACAATTCCCTCTGTAAAAACCTTTAAGATATAGACAGGAATAAAAATGTTAAGTTTGGTGTGAGTGTTACTGAAGTGGAGATTTATGGCTCAGTGTAGGAGTGTAAAAAACTCATTTTGAGAAAACGGCCTTTAAAAATATGGATTGTAATTGAATTCTTTTGACACAAATAGATAAAGTGCTATAAAAGAAACACTTAACAGTGTCTTTTGGGTGTTTTCTTTCCACTAGTCTGAAAAAACACTTAATGAAACACTAAAAAGCCCAAAATCTCAAATTTGATAGGTGCATGAAAAAACAGTGTTTTTTTTCCCAGTGTCTCCCATTAAGATTAGTTTTTTGTTTTGTATTTGGTTCTAGGTTGTATCTTCGGTTGTACCCGCAGATGAGTTTTCTGGGTTTGCTCCACTTCAGCCTCAAGTAAGTAGTGTTGTTAATAAGTCAAGTAAGTAAGTAAGTTGTTAACATTAGCCTAACATGTGACCCTGGACCACAAAACCAGTCTTAAGTCGCTGGGGTATATTTGTAGCAATAGCCAAAAATACATTGCATGGGTCAAAATTTTTGATTTTTCTTTTATGCCAAAAATCATTAAGAAATTAAGTAAAGTTCATGTTCCATGAAGATTTTTTGTAAAATTCTTACTGTAAACATATCAAAATGTAATTTTTGATTTGTAATATGCATTGTTAAGAACCTAATTTGGACAACTTTAAAGGTGATTTTCTCAGTCTTTTTTATTTTTTTGCATCCTCAGATTTCTGATTTCAAATAGATGTATCTCAGTCAAATATTGTCCTATCCTAATAAACCATACATCAATAGAAAGCTTATTTATTGAGCTTTCATATGATGTATAAATCTCAGTTTTGTCAAATTTAACCTTATGACTGGTTTTGTGGTCCAGGGTCACATATAAGCATAACAAAGAGAGGTTTGAATATAATATTAATGATAAGGGAATGCTCAAAACTCAAAAGTTTTTTAATAACCACAGGGCATATCTTTCATTTGTGTATTGTTAGGTTGACGATGTTCCATCTACACCAAAAGTCCCAGAAGTACTAAAGTAAGGCTAGTCTAGGGTCATGGACATGAAGAATACTATTTAATAACCTCTCTCTTAACCTCTCTAAAGCTTAAATATGTTTGAAATTTATGTACACTACTAGTCAAAAGTTTTAAGATTTAGGTTAAGATTTTTTAAATGTTTTTCCAAAGTACAGCAAAAACAGTAACATTTTTAAATAATGTTATTATTTAAAATAACTGTTTTCTATTTGAATATATTTTAAAATGTAATTTATTTCTGTGACCAAAGCTATATTTAAAACAGTGAAGCATCCGAAATAAAAAGCTTTTGTAACATTATACACTATACCATTCAAAAGCTTGGAGTCAGTATATGGGTCATTCTTTATTTGTGGTGGCAAGTGGTGTCCCTTTCATTTACAATAGTCAAAATACACTTTAAATACCAATAAATTATAAAATGTTTTCATGTTTGTATTCTGTAGGATAAACACAATTCATGCACTATGAAAAATGACACTTTTTGCTTTAAAATACATATTTAATTGAGTTTGAGAGATTGCATGTGTAACAAAATGTGCATGTTCCTGCCATACATCAGAGAGGTATCATGGATTGTAATTGCAATAATATAAAATTTTTAACACAAATTAAGAGGTTATATTGTAAATATAGATTTTATTTAACATGTACAATTTTATTAAATTGTTTTAAAATATATATATTTTGTAATATTTAAGAAAAAAGTAGTGTCCCCCAAATTCATGTCTGTGGTGTTACAACAATGGACGTCGCCCCTTTAAGAAAAGGGGGAAATCTATTTAGACTACTTCCTGTGTGTAAAGGTCATTGCAGGTGCTGGTTGATCTGAGGGGTGCATGGTGAATTCATTCTTCCTTATTAATTTTCTTAAAGTTAGCAAAACTTTTGACAATTTCATACGTCGCACTTTATTAGTGTCTGTGGTGTTATGTTTATAACTTGCAGATTTTACATGTTTTAATCCAAATTTTGATAAATACATGCTTATTAATATTTTATAAATGTCCCCTGACCTTAAAATCATCATGACGGGATCCTCCATTTTAGAAAAGACTGGATTTAGGCTAATTTGTCTGTGGTGTTACCGTCTGTGGTGTTACTGTCTTTACAGGTAACACCACAGACACTATAGTAACACCACAGACAATATACAATTATAAATGTTGTATTTTTAATGAAA
This sequence comes from Garra rufa, assembly GCF_049309525.1. NCBI lineage: Eukaryota > Metazoa > Chordata > Actinopteri > Cypriniformes > Cyprinidae > Garra > Garra rufa. The sequence continues at coordinate 29,452,782 of NC_133363.1, forward strand.
CACAGGACATTAATAATCATATAACTGTAAATCTCTTGTCAGGTATGGCAAGATTAACTGCTGCTGAAAAGCAGCGTCTTTATAGACAGCGCAGAGATGCAGACCCAGTTCGAAGAGCAGAGTACCTTCAAAAGAAACAACAGACCTATGTGAAAGATATTCAGTGCAAAAAAAGACTGAGAATAGGAGATCTCACAGAGAGGGGAAAGAGAACAGCAAGGAAGAACTGGAGAATATATAAGGCAGATTACAGGGCAAGAAAGCACAGCGAGTCACAACAGGGGACATTGACTCCACCAGACACACCATTGAGTTCAGATAGTCCGAGGAGATTACCCAACACATCCAGGTTAGGTTTTAGGACGAATAAAAGGGATTGTAACTGTAAATCATATTTTGTGTCTAAATAATTCAAATTATACATTTAACCATTTGTAAGTGATGTCGCGTGGCTTAATCATATTTTGACCTATTTCAGGCAAAAAATAAATTGTTTTAATTATATATATATATTAATACAGTTTTTACAGCTTACTCTAATTTTTCTTATATCAGAGTCGATACTTTTTGACTTTTTGCTCAATAAACTTTTAATTGTTAAACCTTTTATGCAACAAGAAGTCTGTGGTGTTATGTGAAGTCTGTGGTGTTACTTCAATATGTATCTACAATTTTCTTCCTTCAGAGCCATTTAATCTTATAATTTAATGTTTTTAGACTGTAAAGTGGTTTTATTTTTTTGGAATAAAGTCTATTAAAGTAGCACAGACCATTTTTTCTGCCTTTTTGATGTACATCCAAAAAAAAAAGAAAAGAAAAAAAAAAAAAAACAATTCTTCTTTGGCAAAAATAGAGGCAGAGAAGAACAATTAAATGTTTCCTTAAAAAAATCAATTTGAATAATCAATGAAAATTAGTTTTTAAAGTGATTTATTTATTAATTAATTATTGCCTAAAGTTGCATAACTCTGCTAATTTAAGAACAAACCAAAATTTAACTTCAAATATTGGTAACACCACAGACATAAGTGAATGTTTCACCAGTGTTTGATTAAAATTATTTAAAATTAAAAATGTTATTAAGCTTCAATTTTGATAGATATGGCAAATTAAACTAATTTTAAATGCATAACAATAAATTTTATTAAAAGAAAACAAAAAATCTTTTTTACAATTTCTGCCTTTCATTTGCCACCCAAATTGAAGAATGACCCATATATATATATATATATATATATATATATATATATATATATATATATATATCAGAGGTCGCCTTAACCGAAAATTCTCCGTCATTGACGGAATATTTTTAGCAATGACGGAAAAATCTGACGGCCGTCCGTCACTTTGACAGATTACACTGAGGGTGATCTATTGTAAATTGTAGCTGTAATTCCCACTCCTGTCCAGTTGGTGGCGAGTGCGCTCCAGTGTGGCAGCAGAACACTGGATCAGAACAAAAACTAAATTGTCACAAGTCTTTTGTTATGCGTTTGATTATGCACAGGCGACTACACAGAAGCTACAACGATATATCACGCCACATTAAAGGGTGCCAAAACGGTATTTATTGCTTGAATTTCCTAATAAAATCGACAGAATTTGAAATTTGAGACTTTGTTTCATTGCGATTTATTGGATGGGAGGCGCACTATGTACGGTGTCAGTATTGTTCAGTTATCAGCTGAAAACGGCATAGACCAAAAGATCGACTGAGATTTACAAATCGATATTGGTCATAAATATATTATATAATTTTAATATATTAAAATAGTTGTCACTGTGGGGTGTGGTGTTATACATGAAAAGTTACACAGTCTCATCTGTTCATCTGTACTCTTCAAAATAAATGCATAAGCCTATATCGTCCTGTTGGTTCATAGTTAAAAATGAAAATGTGAACAAAAATAAATGCAATTAAATGTGTTATAATTAAAATATGAAAATTAAAATGACGGGTAATAATTGATTATGACGGAATTTTTCCACCCTGTCCGTCAGAATGACGGATAATGTTAAAGTCTAACGCAACCTCTGAGATATATATATATATATATATATATATATATATATATATATTAGGGGTGGGCATAGATTAATTTTTTTAATCTAGATTAATCTAGATTAAATCTTGGAATTAATCTAGATTAATCTAGATTAAAATGGCTAATTTGAATTCTGCTGAAGGCATTCAGAATATGTGTGCTACCCAAATAATGACTAAACATGTTACACCGTACTTTTATTTTGACAGGTTGCCGTGAAGTTTCTGTGTATACAGTATGACATGATGCGAGTTTTCTCAAATGAAACGGTATAAGTGACACTCACAGCAGTTTTGGAGATTGAGTTTATCTGTTCATGTGAGATGCAAATGCCAAAAATTACCGGGAGCGTCACGTGTGTTTCAGTATGCGTGTAGTAAAAGCGCGTCTCCACCATTCATAGTATGAATTTCATACATACAGCTAGGCAAACGGTAGGGTGACCATATTCTGAGAATCCAAAAAGAGGAATCCCCCCCACACCCAAGGCGCTTTTAGAAATCACACATTTATTTTAAATTCTCTTTCTGTTTGAACTGAATCTTATATCAAAACCGTATTGCCCTGTAAAAAATATCATCTCTCTTAGTCTTTTCTTTATACAGGCCTAATACAAACATAAATAAATAATACATAAAATGCTTAAATAAGAATTGCCTTGTAAAACATTTTTTTTCCCCAATTTGTCTGTGAAACTACATTTGCGTTTCGGCATGTTAGTGACACACAGCTCTTGCAGCGCAGTTCCTCTTTGTATTGTTTTGACAATTGGGTCTTTCACGTCATCAGACAGGTACCCAGGGCTGGACTGGGGTTAAAATTCGGCCCTGGACAAATTCAGCCCATCCGGCCCACAAGTTCCACATGAAAGTTTTCTTGGGTTTCCTGGTGAAAAACCCTCCCAGCTAAAACCAGCCTGTGCTGGTTGGGTGGTTTTAGCTGGTCAGCAGGATGGTTTTAGAAGGGTTTTGACCACTATGACAGCTTGGCCAGGCTGGTCTTAGCTGGTCAGGCTCGGAAACCACCAACTAAAAGACCAGCTAAAACCAGCTACTTCCAGCCTAAACTGGCCAACCAACCAAGGCTGGTTTAAGCTGTTTATTTCAGCAGGGTTATAGGGTCTTTAATTGGAGTACATGAATGAATAAAACAGGATTTAAACAAATAATGATAAATACTGCTGAATTCAAATGCAACAAACTTAATTACATTTTTGTCACAGAGAAATGCATGCAGTAAAGCATTGATTTTGAGCTAGAATGCAGGAAATTTGTTGCTAATAAATTATGTAATAAAAAAACATTCATTAATAAAAATCATCACCCTCATGTCATTCCAAAACTGTATGGCTTACTTTCTTCTGTGGAACACAAAAGATATTTTGTATAATGTAACCAAACATATTTGGTTACCCTTGATTTCTACTCTATAGACAAAAAAGTTTTGAATTTCTAAAAGTATCTTTGTTACACAGAAGAAAAAAGTTCATACAGGATTGAAATTATTGAAATTACATGATGTTGAGTAAATGATGACAATTTTTTTTTTTGGGTAAACTGTCCCTTTAAGAACTTTATGTATAGTAAACACCTAATTTATATAAGACCCATATTTAATTCTTTAATCAGGCTCTTATTGAATTAACATTTTACTCCAATTAAAACGAATTACAACTAAAAATTAAAAGAAATTATTGATTAGAATATTAGTAGTAAGACGGTGGTCACAAGAAAACATTAGTTATGTGGTTTTTAAAATAAATAGTACTAATAAACTATGAAATTTGTAATAATTTTGTTTTGACCGTAATATTGGCGTTTTCCACTTTACTTCATCAGTATCCAGTGTCGTGGCTGTTTTCAGCCAGCCAAGCAGAACTTACAGATCCTTTAATGTTCTCATATCACATGACTGTTTAACACAATTCTGTGTGTTATCTGAATGGATCAAGCAACTTGCGCTGTTTATCACTGTACATCGTGGCAGAAGCGCAGCGCGCGTTCTTCAGCACTGTGCGGGTGACTGATCCCACCGCTTCACACTTTTCGGCTATTTGCGGTTTTGAATGCGCTATAATTTAAAATAGCGCCTAATATGGGGGAGGTCTCCCTCGCTTCGTGATCGGCCCACTGGGAATGTCCCGGTGCTCCCGATGGCCAGTTCGTACCTCAGAATAATGCCGGTGGGCAGTGGCTGCATTTAAAGTGTTGAATTAATGACGGTCAGTGAAATGAGGTAAAAAAAAAAAAAAAAAACGGACATTTTATGATATTTTACAAAATCCCCCCGGACATAATTTTATAGCCAAAAAGGAGGACATGTCCGGGTAAAAGAGGACGTATGGTCACCCTAGCAAACGGAACATACCGGATTCATATTAAAACGGTCTTTTTGCATTTCAGTTTTCACAGACACTAGTCCATATCGCGATTTGAATTAAGTGACAGACCATATTTGATTTATGAATCCAAAAAACGACGAATTTACGTGGCATTTCGCGCTATAGTAGATTCGGTTTTTATGAATGGAGGACGACGTGATCCCGTCTGTGTTTTGGCGGAGGAGACATAAACGCGCGACCATATTCTATAGTCTTTGGTATACATCCGCGTTAAACTATCAAGGTGAAAGTCATCATAGCTTGCGTAGTTTAGACCCAGCTCCCAACCCAATTTTGAGAATAGATTAACGGCGATATTTTTTTTATCGCCCGATAAAAGTCTCACGTTAACGCAGCACGTTAACGCCGATAACGGCCCACCACTAATATATATATATATGTATGTGTGTGTGTGTGTGTGTGTGTTTGTGTGTTTGGTTAAGAAATTATAGAAATTAATACTTTTATTTAGCAAGGATACTTTAAATTGATCAAAAGTGATAATAAAGACATTTACAATGTTACGAAAGATTTCTATTTCAGTTAAATGCTGTTCTTCTGAACTTTCTATTTATCAAAGAAACCTGTTTTCAACATAATAATAAGAAATGTTTTTTGAACAGCAAGGATTTAACTTAAGGATCATGTGACTAGAGTAATGATGCTAAAAATTCATCTTTGAAATCACAGGAATAAATTGCATTTTAAAATATATTCAAAAAGAAAAGTTATTTTAAATAGTAAAAATATTTCAAAATTGTACTGTTTTTTTGCTGTACTTTGGATCAAATAAATGCAGGCTTGGTGAGCAGAAGAGACTTCTTTAAAAAATTAAAAATCTTACTGTTCAAAAACTTTTGACTGGTAGTGTAGTTCTTGTATTGTTTCGTCCTCTTGTTTTACATAAATGTAAATGTCATAATCATCAGGGTATTTGAAGGTGAGCCGCACACAGTTCTCTATGAGTTTTACCCTGAGACAAAAGAGGAGCTGGCTGTGTTGCCTGGAAACATTGTCTTCGTTCTTCAGAAAGGAACTGACAACTGGGCATCTGTTGTTTTCAATGAGAAGGTATATTGTTGGTAGATTAAAAAAAGTTGATCATAAAGGACAGTACAATGAAAACTACTCCCACACGAGAACCAACATTCACTGTCAAAAGAACATTCTAATCTCGTGCTAATGTAATCAATGTGTGTTTAAAGTAAAGATAATGGTACTCTTTTGTCTATTTTTTTGCTCTCTTGTTCTTTCCAGCGAGGTCTTGTACCTTATAACTTCCTTGAACCCTTGGATATTGTTACAATGACACCAAAACCATTGCAGGTACAGTAGCAGCATTTTGAACAAATATGCAGTATTCCAAACACCAATAGGAACACAGTAATTAATTGTATACAGATTTATCACTTTTGATGCTTTCAAGTGCACCTGGGAAAGTCGTACCTGTGAGATTCCTAATTCATACATAAATACACTTAATTTGTAATATTGTGTTGTTACCTGAATGATCCACAGCTGTTTTTGTTTGGTCATAGTTGTTCATGAGTCCCTTGTTTGTCCTGAACAGTTAAACTGGACGCTGTTCTTCAGGTCCCACACATTTTTTGGTTTTCCAGCATTTTATTGTGTATTAGAACCCTTTCCAACAATGACTGTATGATTTTGAGATCCATCTTTTCACACTGAGGACAACTGAGGGACTCATATGCAACTATTACAGAAGGTTCAAACACTCACTGATGCTCCAGAAGGAAAAGCAATATTTTGCCTAAATATCATATTCTTTTTCATTTAGTACTGCCCTTCAGAGGCTACAGAAGATATTTACACGCTTCCCAGAAGACTGAATTAGTTTAATTCACACTGATCTTCAATTCAAAAAGTTTTTACCCCCAGCTCTTAATGCATGTTTTTTTTTTTCCATCTGGAGCATCAGTGTTCTATAATTTGAGCTAAATTACTTTTTGCGTTTACATTATTAAGAACTGTCACACATGACCTCTTGCAGATTGAACCATTAAATGAAAATGACAATATACCAGCTCCACCAAGAAGAGCACCACCTAGTAAACCAGTGGGTACAGAAGGCCTGAAGACTGTGAATGCAGAGGTTCAGTATTCCCTTCATGACATAAACACATTTTATCAACAGTTAACAGATATCAACTAACATGGCTATCACACAATGCTTATGTAACATATTGAAAGGCCAACTTTTATTAGATACAGCCTCATTATGTTTGTGGCATCATGAACAGATTGATTATTGTTAAGTTTATTTCTCAGTCTCTGCTGTATTCCTCACAGACTAATAACACTAGGGAATTCTCCGGCTGCATTGTGAAAGTGCACTTTCAGTTCACCATAGCCATCAGAATTACACATGGACAATCATATGGAGTCATTCTTCAGACAATAAGCTCTAAACTCAAGCTGCCTGCATCAGCGTTAACATTATGGTAACTATATCAATTATAACTTTCCCTGGACTGTACTGTATTGAAACATTTCAAGAACAAAAACTGTGTGTAATGTACCTTTCAGTTATGCCAAGGAAGGTGTTGATGAGAAAGTAAATCTTGAGGACTCTGAAATGGAGTCTGTGTGGAATAGTGTGAAGGAGAACCATCTTACGCTGTGGTGTTCAGCGACTGAGGTAAAATACAACAGCTAGACTCATCTATGCTCACCACAAAACCAGTCATATGTAGCAGGGGTATATTTGTAGCAATAGCCAACAAAACATTATATGGGTCAAAATTATATTTTTTTCTTTTATACCAAAAATCATTAGATTTTCAAATAGTTGTATCTCAGCCAAATATTGTCCTATCCTAACAAACCATTCAACAATGGAAAGCTTATTTGTATACATCTCAAGTTAATAGACACTTGTGACTGGTTTTGTGGTCCAGGATCAAAAATGTTGTGTGCTGGATGTTAAATTTATTGTCCTATCCAAACAAACTGTACATCAATAGAAAGACTATTTATTTAGCTTTCAGATGATGTATAAATATCAATAAAAATAAAAAAAATTACCCTTAGGGTCCTGGGTCACATATGTAACCACTACACTTAAACATAGTATTATTAAAATAAGACATACTGCTATTCAGCTACCAGTAACTTAACCTCAACATTTCTTTTTTGGAATTTCCCAAAAATGCTGTCTGAAAGGGTAAAAGGGTGACTCATGAGAAAGTAGTGGCTCTGTACTCTTATGACTCTTCTACTCCAGAGGACCTGGATTTCAAACAAGGAAATGTCATCACAGTTCTTTCCAAAGGTAGGAACTGAAACTGTGATACTTGTAAGTTACTGATATGGGCATAAAATACAGTATGAACTATTAAGAAATGATTTTTGTTTCTCTCTTTTTTAGTCAATGATGAGTGGCTTGAGGGTCAGTGCAACGGGAAGGTTGGAATATTCCCATCATCGTTTGTAAAAGCACTTAATGGGGATCAGCAATGTGAATGAATCATTCATTCAAAAGTTACAACTAATGTGTTGATTAGCATATTTGTCATGCTTCAAGTTTCTGATCATTTGAGAAAAAACTACAGTATTTTGAAAATATTGTTAAATTAATGCCAGAGCTTGCTGCTTCACTAAATCACTTTGGTTGTGCAGTACATAGTTGTAAGGTCATATTTTAATAGAAAAACAAGTTTTATTCTGCTAGAACACAAAGAAAACATTAAATTACATTTACATTTCCTCTTATTTAATTAGCATTCTATACTTTTTTTGTTGTTGTTTACCATTGTTTGCACAATATAACTTGTATAAAATATTTAACAAATATTAATTTACCTTCCTTGATTTTTGACCATTAACAGAAGAAACACTCACCCTTATGAATGGAATTAAAGGGATAGTTCACCCAAAAATGAAAATTCTGTCATTAATTACTTACCATCATGTCGTTCCAAACCTGTAATATCTTTGTTAATGTTCGGAAGTCAAATTAAGATATTTCTGATGATATCTGAGAGCTTTCTGATCTTGCATAGACAGCAAAACAACTGACACATTCAAGACCCAGAAAGGTAGTAAAGACATCAATAAAATAGTCTTAAAAAATATTTTAATTTGTGTTTCAAAGATGAACAGTCTTACGGTTTGAAAACAACATGAGGGTGAGTAATTAATGACAGAATTTTTATTTTTGGCTCAAATATCCCTTTAATACATATTCCAAAAAGATGTATCTTTAGAATTACATCCTCTTCAATATATTGTGATTCATGTGTTGTAAGTGTTAAAGCAGTCCTTCGATGATTTCCTATGACAATCCAATAGTAAATGGCTGTTATGAGTTTTAAAGAGGAGTTGAAGCATCTTTATTTCCCACACCCTCCTCCTCATAAGCGATTGCAATGCCTCTCCGGCCTTCCACTGCTTTCACCACTGGCGTCTGCCCCAGTTTGGTCTCCAATCCCTGCCAACTACGACCAGCCAAAAATGATGCTGCAAAACAAAAAGATCAAAATTTTACTCTTAGCATTACTCAAACTTGTCAATATCAAGCTAATAAGCTGAAGAATTCCTCTTGCAACTGCAGTTCAGCATGGCCTGAGACTCAATACCTGCTGTGTTTGTATTAGCCACAGTGAGAGTCTGATTTCTCGGGACAAGTGATGTGCCATTTATGATCTCAGATGAGGTGGTGGAACAACTTCGCAGAGCTCCTGTGATTAGAGAGACATCTGTGGTCTCTTCCTCAATGGCAGACTGGTCTGATTCAGGAAAGCCCACATGACTGCTTCCACCTATAATATATATACATTTCTTATTAGATGCCAAGAGCAATACCATATATGGACAGGACACTGACTTTATTCAAAGCCCATATAGTATAAATATATTAAAGGGATAGTTCACACATCTTCATCTTCAGAACAAAAATTAAGATATTTTTGATGAAATCCGAGAGCTTTGTGACCCTGCATGGACACAAATGCAACTGATAGGTTCAAGGCCCAGAAAGGTAGTAAGGAACAAAACAGTCTATATGACATTAGTGGTTCAACCTTAATTTTATGATGCTATGAGAATACTTTTTGTGCGCAAAGAAAACAAATATATAACAACTTTAATCAAGTACTACAACACATTCTGTGTCAACTGACATGGAAGCAAAGTAACTGTTGAATAAAGTCATTATTTTTGTTTGTTTTTTGAGAACAGACAGTACTCTCGTAGCTTGATAAAATTAAGGTTGAACCACTGATGTCACATGGACTATTTTAACGATGTCTTTACTAACTTTCTGGGTCTTGAACGTGGTAGATATGTTACTGTCTATGCAGCGTCAGAAAGCTCTCGGATTTCATCAAAAATATCTTAATTTGTGTTCTGAAGATGAAAAAAGGTTTTACGAATTTGAAACAACATGAGAGTGAGTAATTAATGACAGAATTGACATTTTTAGGTGAACTATCCCTTTAAACAACACAATATCAACATTACAATACTTTTCTACTGCAGAATGATCTGTTGAAATGAGACAACATACCAGGCAGCAAATCTCTGAAGTCTGTGACATATTCTCCAGTCCACTCTCTGTGCTTATTGCAAGCCAATTCCATTTCAAAAGGAGTCACCACAGGTCTGTAGAATTCACTTGAATCCAGCAGTGAGTTCTCTGAACAAGCAACTAGCACGTAAACGTCAATTTCCAAGAAGTTAGCGAGTTTGGGAACATTGATCTTTCCCATAGCAAACATATAGCTTTTCTTGCCTGCTTTGTGAATAATGTCTTTTAGTTGCTCTATGATGGTCAGATAGTTGGCGACACCAAGAGTGCCCACCAAAATGCCCACCACACTGGCATCTTTGGCCCGCTCGATAGCATAATAGCGTTTCATCAACGCCTTGTTGATTTGAACTGATTCCACTCGGCCTGTGTGTGTTTCTGGGTTGAATGAGCTGAAGGCACAATGGTTCCAGGTCATCATGAAGTTTGTAAGAGTCAGGCCTTCCTGGCCAATGTAAAACATATTGTAATTATCAACACTCTGCCCCGCTTTTACACTAAACTGTCTGCCAAATTTAAAAACAATGCTATCATCCTGTGAATCTGTGTGATTATTATCCACACAGCTGTCCTGTATCAGCTCAGCACCAGAGGAATGATCCGTTTTTAGAAGAGAGATCACAACATTGGGGTAGATATCACACAAAAGCGTCCTGAGATCACCTGAGGAGAGATGAGAGCAATTAACTTCCAGCACACAACATTTGTGACCCTGGACCACAAAACCAGTCATAAGGGTCCATTTTAGATGTATGGTTTGTTAGGATAGGACAATATTTGGCCGAGATACAACTAATTTAAAATCTGGACTCTGAAAAACATCAAAATATTGAGAAAAATAAAGTCCACAATAAAGCTCTTAGCAATGCATATTACTAATCAAAAATGAGGTTTTGACGTATTTACCATAGGAAATGTACAAAATATTTTCATGGAACATGATCATTACTTAATATCCTAATAAAAAATAAAGAATTTTGACCCATACAATGTATTGTTGGCTATTGCTACAATTATACCTGCGCTACTTACGATTGGTTTTGTGGTCCAGGGTGACATTTGGTTTTTTAAACATTACCATAGATTTAGCAGAAACAATAACAATTACCTATAGCGTGTGAATAGGTGACATCATACAGCACGATGACATGACTTTGGGGATCAAGGTAAAGCTCTTTGAAAGCTGCAGCACACTGCTGGACATCAATAGGTATTTTACCAAACACATACAGAAGCGGTAGTCTTCTGCATGGGCTGAGGCAAGATGGTCCATAATGCACTATACAGTCCGCTTTTACATGTTCTGCCGCTACCTCATCCACACAACAGCTGAAAAGAAAGGCACACAAAATGAATCTGCGGTAGTTGCTTTGGATAAAAACATCCACTAAAATGAACATAAATGAAATGGGTTTCTTACCTGCCATAGGATGTGTCTCCTAAAATGAACGTCTTGGCTTTGGTTTCTTTCTCTATTTCGGTTGAGACCCGGACTGCATCAGGCAGGAGTTCATCTGGAAACTGTAAAGCTACCTGTGATAAAAACAAGACATTTTGATGCCCTAAATAGATTTGTTGGGTCCATGGTTTGGTTAAACAAGAAAGGTGACTATAAAGATGTTGTCTTGCCTTTTTGAATTGATTACTGGTGATAAAATGACTTGTCTCTGCTATCTGATATAGCTGAGCCAAATTTCCAGCAAGGCTGGTTGTCGTGATGGTGGACACATTGACAGTGCGCTGAAGAACTGCCTCACTGCTGCTACTGAAAGCATCTGTCATCTTCTCTCAGGAGTACTCTGGGTCTAAACACAGTCAAGACTTATAATCAAGCAATAAGCAGTATTACATTTTTTACACTGCAGGAAATACCAAACATATCAAGGCAATTAATCATTACCCACAACAGCACACAATCTAATATTTTACTTTTATCTAACCATAACAGTAGCTCGAATCTGTCATTAAAGGCCTGGGATATTTACAGACTTTAACATTGTCATGACTTTGGCTTTCATGTAAGTGAATCACATTTTTATTTAAATATATACCTGATATGTCTTCCTACTTTGAAGACAGTCAACAGGATATCGTTATATCTAATACATTATACAGTCTAACAAGCTGGAAGTTGCTATACGAATTTCTTAAAGCAGCTAAAACTAGTCAAGCGATGGATAAATTAATCTTATAACTGAATATGCGTGCAGTCAAATAACATATTACAATTAACCACAACAAAACGCAACATACCAAAACACAGATGCACACTGCATATTACTTTCCACGTGAGCTTGCGGAACACTGTACGCTTTTCTTCATCGTTTATTCCTCTGACTTGGGTTCATCATTCTGCCCTCTAGTGTCCTGGAGACACTGCGAATGACAACTTTCATATTTGACTTCACAAAGAATGTACACAAAGAAAATTCAATAATTAAAGACTAATGTTTATTAATTAGAATACCTGTGCCATACATTGAATCATAACCATATTACAATAAAATATCTACACTTTTTTTGTACATCTTGTGCGTTTTAATTTCTCCCCTCTCATCATGTTTTCAACATGTAATGAAATCATTTTGACAAATACATGTACTGTAATCCTTAAATCACTACTAAAACCACCCAAGGCACTTTATTTAACATCATACAAGAGTTTGTCAGAGCTTTGTAACAGCTGTACCAATGTTCAGTATAACGGCACTATTACTTCTGACAGTGTTTAAACATGCAGTGTTTTTTACTGGTTTTGGGATCGGTAAGAATTTTAATGTTTTTTAAAGAACTTTCTTATGCTCATCAAGGCTTTATTTAATAAAAAATCCAGAAAAAAACGTAATATTGTGAAATATTTTTGAAATGTAAAATTACAGTTTTCTATGTGAATACATTTAAAATGTTTATTCCTGTAATGCAAAGCTGAATTTTCAGCATAATTACTCCAGTCTTCAGTGGCACATGGTCCTTCAGAAATCATTCTAACATGCTGATTTATTATCAATGTAAAAAAACAGATGTGCTGCTTAATATTTTGTTGGAAGCTGTGAGTTTGGGGTCAGGCAATTTTTATTATTTCTTTTTTTTTTTTGAAAGAAATTTATGCTTTAATTTAGCAAGGATGTGTTAAATTGATAAAAAAAGTGATAGCAAAGACTTCTATTGCATCTATTGAACAAATGCTGTTCTTTTAAACTTTTTCTATTTTAACTGTAATGGCTGATGAAAATTCATCTTTGGATCACAGGAATAAATTATATTTTAAAATATATTAAAATAGAAAACCTTTTTTAAACTGTAATGATATTTAACAATATTACATTTTTTCTGTATTTTGATCAAGTAAATGTAGCTTTGATGAGCATAAGAAAATTCTTTTAGAAACATTAAAAATCTTACTGATCCTAAACTTTTGAATGGCACTGTAAAAATGTGAAATCATCTGATGCACAACATAAACAAATGCAAAGTTAATAGCAAGAAATGGCTGTGTTTATTTTTTAAGTGTATATGTATGTGGTTGCATGAATCATTGATTCATAAAATACTTTGCACCTTCCTTGGTATTTAACTGTGTACTGTGTTGTCTTGGCTTCATTCAACTTTTAATAAGAATAAACGTCATGAATTAATGCAAGATGCTGCACTATGTAGGCACTATCTGGGTATGGACATATTATGTATTTTAAAAGAACTTGATATAATAATGCAGGAATGAACATTTGCTCCTACGGGATCTTCTTATGACCCAAGGCTGATGAAACGTTTTCTTAGGAAGAACAATGTCTGTCGACGTTTACATCCATATCCGATAGAATCCAAGTACAACTGTGAGACACGTGAATACTGAACCTAGAAGAATTACAAAAATAAAGCATAAATAAATACTGAAACGGTCTCTTACTAACTTGTACTTTGAGTTACTTCATAAATTAATATGTTAGTGAACATTCATCTTGACTTCTGAATCTGTATGGAATAGAACAAGGACATTCTGTGGCCATGTGTAAATATGTTTACCAAGACCAGTGGTGGAAATCTATTTAAGTTAGTGATAACTCAAGTGCACAAACAAGGAAAATAAATAAAATATTTCATACAGTGTTTGGAAAAAACAAACATGTTGTGTGTAGACATGATGTGACAAATAGTATAAACATACAATATACAGACATCACATGGTCAGACATCATACAAACATACTACTTATGTATAATTTGAAACTGCTACAGCATCAGGGAAGATGCATGGTCATAATAATTAGCATTATTTTAACATTATATTTCCTTAAAGTAGACAATCTAATCTACCATTTAATAATTATGCTCAATAATAATTTTCAGCCTCATTTCTGACTTCAAGAAAAAAAAACCTGAAGACTGTTTACATTAGGGGTCGATTATCTGTGCCGATATTAAACATTTTAATGGTTATCGGTATCGGCCATTATCAAAACCGATTTGCCTATAACATAATTTAAAAGCATTTAAAGAAAGTTTTTGTCAGAAACCTTGTAATTCTTAATTTTGACATTACTTTTCATTTTTACACCAGGCATATACAGTCAAGGCCTCTGGCAAATTCTGACTTAAAGTTACTTTTATTCAACCAGCAAGATTTTTTTTTATTAGAAATGACACAGACATCTCCCAGAAGTAATGAGATGATTTACAAGAGGCATCATTGTGGAAAAAAATTACTACTCATCTTTTATTTACATTTGAACAAAAAGTGTCATCTCCAAAATTATTAATACCCTTCTCAATAATCGATAGAAAAGCCTTTATTGGCTATTACAGCAATCAAACACTTCCTATAATTGCTGACCAGCTTTTTGTATGTCTCCACTGGTATTTTTGCCCATTCATGTTTAGCAATTAGCTCCAACTCTTTCAGTTTGGAGGGTCTCTTTGCCATCACCCTGATCTTTAGCTCCCTCCACAGATTCTCAATTGGATTTAAGTCAGGACTCTGGCTGGGCCACTGCAAAACGTTAGTGTTTTTGTCTGCTAACCATTTCTTCCCCACTTTTGCTGTGTGTTTTGGGTCGTTGTCGTGCTGAAATGTCCACTGGTGCCAAAGGCCAAGCCCCCCCCCCCCCCCCCCCCCAAAACATTAGGTTTCCACCACCATGTTTGACAGTGGGGATGGTGTTCTTAGGGTTGAAGGCTTTTCCTTTTTTACACCAAATGAAGGCTACATCAATGTGGCCAAATAATCAAATTTTTGTTTCATCTGACCATAAAACAGAAGACCAGATTCTTTCTTCTTTGTCCAGATGAGCATTTGCAAAAGCCAAGCGGGCTTTTGTGTGCCTTATCTGGAGAAGTGGTGTCCTCCTTGGTCTGCATCTGTGGAACCCAGTGGTGTGCAGTGTCCGTTGGACTGTCTGCCTTGAGTTTTGCCACCAGCAGAGCCCAGATTCATCAGGACTATGGTGGTGATCCTTGGATTAAATTTTTTTTACCTCTCTCACTATCCTCCTGGCCAGCACAGGTGTCACTTTTGGCTTCCAACCACGTCCTCTGAGATTTTTCACAGTGCGGAACGTCTTGTATTGTTTTAATAATACTTTGCACTGCAGCCACTGGAACTTCAAAACATTTAGATATGGTCTTATAGCTGTTTCCTGACTTGTGAACAGCCACAATGTGCAGCTGCAGGTCCTCAGTGAGCACCTTTGTCTTAGCCATGACTGTCCAAAAAAACAACAGCAGAGAGCTTGTTTTTCACCTGCTGAGTTGATTAAAACAGCTGAATCAGGGTAATTAGGATGCTTTAGAACAGCTTGGACTATTTGGAATGGTATAAAACTTTGGATTTTCCCATAGACTGTGACAGTTTGCAAAGGGTATAAATAATTTTGGACATGCCACTTTTTGTTCAAATGTAAATAAAAGCTGAGAAATATTTTTTTCCACACTGATGCCTCTTGTACATCGTCTTATTATCTTTTGGGAGAAGCCTGTGTCATTTCCGGTCTGGTTGAATAAAAGTAACTTTAAGTCAGAATTTGCCAGGGGTATGAATAATTTCAGGCTTGACTGTATATCTTTTTAAAATATCGGTCTGCTTGATCTGTAATAACTGGTTTGGCATCAGCCCTGATAACACATATCAACCCCTAGTTTGCATAATCCAACAGGTGTACTTTTCCTTTTCAAATTGCAAATGTGAGATCTTGACATTTTTACCTGCCAGATATTTGATTGTATCCAGTTTATGTGACTCCAGCAAAGTCTTCAGGCCAGCCACTTCTGTGTCAATTTTCATGTTGGTCTGTGACACGTGACGATCCTGCTCAGAATACTAAGAAAAATAGAATCCAGTTACAAAAAATTTCACACAAAAAAAATCAAGACAATATTTTCCTAAACACTGGTATGTCTCACCATTTCCATCAGTTCATTCCTGGTCCCAATAAGCTTTTTCTCAAAGTCTGCCGTCTGTACCAAGAACAAACACATCTTAAATGCCAGCTATAACTCAAATTACTAACAAATCTATGAATTTCACAGACGGTGAAGCTTCCAAATTGGTTTTACTAGTGACTCATTATTTTCCATGTACTTACCAACTCCTTCACACGGCTTTTTTCTATATTCAAATCCAAAATGGCATCTGCACGCCTTTTGTTTATTACATCCTGCAGCACAAGACAAAAATAAAACTACAATGAATATAATACAAAGTAAAGATGTATGTTTAAGAACTGTGTATGCCACAGTGACAAGGTCAGAATAGCAAAGCAAAACCTTTTTTCATTAAAAATGAGTTCATTGACTTACAGTGAGTTGTATCCTTAGCTGTAATAGCTCAACCTTGATTTTCTATAAAATGATTAAGATAATATTTCTTTATTAGGTGACTGTACAAAGCTGTTAAAAAGTAAAATAGCTATCATTTATTTGAATTTACCAAGATAATAGAGACAAACTTCAGAAAGAGAGGCTTATAATTATATACATAAACTACCATTCAAAAGTTTTTTTTTTAAATTAAATTAATACTTTTATTGAGCAAGGATGCATTAAATTGCTTAAAACACATTTATATTTCATGAACACTAAATCAGCATATCAGAGTGATTTCTGAAATACGGTGTGATACTGAAGACTTAATTAATGGCTGCTGAAAATTAATCTTTGCCAAAAACATATGTATTTTGATCAAATAAATGCAGCCTTGGTGAGCATTAGAGATGATAATAGATTGCACAGCACAACCTCACCTCATTCTCTGCAAGTAATGCTGAGAATTCACTCTTTTCCAGAATGATCATGTCCTTTTTCACAGCAGCAATATGAGACATGACTTTCTGTAACATGATTTCCTGTCAAATAAAACTGGTTAAGTAAAGTAAATGACCTCTTTGACCTGGGCCGACATGAGGGAAGTTGTATAGACAACAACAGAGACATTTTTAATGTGTATAATAAAAACATCACACCATAATCAACTTTGGTAATTGTTTGCTAACTTTTTGCTAACTTTTGCCATGAATCTGACAGTCACTTACACCACAAATTATTTATCAAAAGTTGAATACACAAAGAGAGCTCTGGATCACCTCACATTAGCTAATTCAATAAATGATAGTCACAGCCTCACAGGTAATGCGTCCACTTCAATAATCAGAGCAGCATGGAAGGACAATGAAAACTCACCTGCTGCGTTTTGGTAGCCATGTCACCATACATAACATCCATGTTTGAATTTGTGATATTTACCATCATATTGACAATTACCTCTGCCTGCTGGGTTATAAAACCTGAAAGGACACATAACATTTTGATGAATAATTGAAATTAAAATTATATTGGAATTAGAAGACAGTACAATAAATCTTACCGCTTTCCTCAAGCAGTTGAACCATTGCATGAGTATCAAAAAATAACTTTCTATTGCCAGACTTAGCGATGTCTGATTTTTTCAGGTCGTACTGTAGAGTTTTAACTGAGGTGCTTAACTCTGAAATACAATGGGGAACAATTATTAAGTACAATATGCAAATAATACATAAATGTACGCACACACACACACACACACACACACACACACACACACACACACACACCTCTGACCAATGTGCGCGAACCTCTCAGCAATCCAACAGACTCCGTGTCAGACCTTAAATAATAATTAGTCCTTATTCCGTTAAATCCATTTCTAATCACAGAGATTAGATGTCTGCTGTGTGCAGACCTCATTCTGCTAAAAATAAGCACTTGTGTATATAAAGAATAAAATCTGTGGAGGACTTTAAAATGTTGCGGGATCGCGGCGGTACGAGACCTGATGTGACCGCATGATCTTGCTTTTCTCCTCTGTATTCGTCCCCTCAAGTCAGTACATAAAAAAACACAAAGCTTCTTCAATTCTGAAATAACTCAGAAAAACTGTATATAACTGTAACACAGTGTGTGTTTTTA
The DNA here is from genome assembly GCF_049309525.1 of Garra rufa. Taxonomy (NCBI): domain Eukaryota; kingdom Metazoa; phylum Chordata; class Actinopteri; order Cypriniformes; family Cyprinidae; genus Garra; species Garra rufa. The sequence goes on from NC_133363.1 coordinate 29,471,193, forward strand.
CTACAATAAGATCTCTAGAGCTTTCCAAACTTTCTTCCTTTCTGTGTGACAGATCCAACCACCTCTGTCAAACTTCCTGTAACAGAGAGCGTAAACAATGACGTTTCACGTACACATGTTGGTTAATACAAAACGGACGTACGTTCTGAACGTAAGCACGTCATGAAGTTTATCCTAATTCTACCCAATTATTACAAAATTAAGTATTTTATTGTGAAGTGAAGAGAGTTGCGTTGTGTGTGCGTGACCTTGTTTTTAAAACCTGATGGGAATTAAACCTGAATACAAGCTTATAAAAAGTTTCCTGTGAGGGGCAGGTTTAGGTGTAGGGTTGTTGTAGGCAGGGCGATACAATATACAGTTTATACAATATAAAAAAAACATTATGCCAATGGAGAGTCCCCACAAGGATAGCATATTCTGTTTTTTTTAAATGCATTTATTTATTTATTTGTTTGTTTATTTTACAAAATATAATATTCATGAGATATTTTAAAGTGAAGACATTACAGTGAATGAAGGAAAACAAAAGGATGATCAAACATTGTCTCAAAATGCTCTGTAGAACAACGTCATTGGAATAACCTTTTTAAACAAGCAACCTTCAAACTGAGGCAATTACAATATTTCAATATTTTTCTGTAAACTTTTTCTTACCTATATTTTATTATCAACTAACTCCTACTTGTTCATAATTAGTGACTAAGTATTAACAATTCTATTGTTTCTGGCTATTGTAATGAGTTTCTAAACATTTGATGCGAACAATAATTAAAAGTCACAATAGATAAAAACATGTGGATAACATATTAAAGCCCTGCGTATCTGTTGGCGGCGTTTTGAGAAGACATTACAGATTTGCTAGGTAATAGTTAAAGGATTACATGTTGTGTGAGTGTTGATACTGTATTCATTATAGTCAAAAACTAAAACAGATGATGAGTAAAGTTCTGAAGATATGACATGAACCATCCTAGAAAGGAGAACTTGTGTTTAGACACAGCATCCTAAAAGTACATCAGTATATCAGACTTTCCAAATGTCACATTTCAGTTCTGCATCAGAGCGAAGATTTATTCATCATGCTTTCTTTTGCTATAAAAGATCACACACCCAGAGTTAATGGCAAAGTTTTTTGATTTGTAAAAAGGACTCACATGGCTCTGTTAAGATCAACAGTAAGGAACTGTCACATAGTTAGTAAGTACACAGACTGTTGATGTTTGGCTGAACACAACTAAAGAGAGCTCTCTCAAAAAATATCACAAGCGATAAGACTTCAGACCAGGAACACCACACACACTGATAGCACCACAGCAAAGATAGCCACACCGCACAGAATCATTACTGCAAACATCTGGCTGCGACCGCAAAAGCCCTGAGCTGCCTCTTCGTCGATTGACAGCAGCGCTAGCGAGGCGCTGTCAGTGCTAACAGGGTCAGCATACTGAGGACCCAGTGCTTCCACTGTCCAGCGCAGCACATTGACCTTCATCTCCATGTCCTCCAGTGTACGGTCCACCTGTGCGATCTCTTGCTCCAGCTGACTCTGCTCCTGACCCTCCATGCTGGATGTCTGGGTACCGTCACCTGCCTCCTTCAGGTCAGGCAGGCTCAAGGCCCGTGCCGCCACCTCTGTTGTCCCCCCTGCTTAAGCAAACACTTGTATCAGGCTTATTACAGGGCTGTGACAGTTTACATTACACTTACATTTAGACATTTAACAGACACTTTTATCAAGAGCGACTTACAAAAGAGGACAAAATGAAAGCAATCAAAAAACAACAAAAGAGCAAGTCTCATTTAGCCTAACATAATATAATAAAAAAAATAGATAGAATAAAAAAAAGAAAAAGCAAGCTAGTGTTAGATGCCTAAAATAGATAGATAGAATACAACAAGAACAGAGAAGCAAGTGTTAGTTTTGTTTAAAGAAAACAAGCAGTAAATTAATAGAGAATAAGTCTAAAAGGGCATTTTTTTTTCTTTTTTAGAATAGAATAGAGGGTGCTAGAGTTAGAGGGTCAAATAAAGATGGAAGAGATGTGTTTTTAGCCTATTCTTGAAGATGGCTAAGGACTCAGCTGTTCGGATTGTGTTGGCAGGTTATTCCACCAGAATGTGAAAGCGATTTTGTGCCTCTTTGGGATGGCACAATAATGTGCCGTTCACTTGCAGAACGCAAGCTTCTAGAGGGCACATAAGTCTGAAGTAATGAATTTAGGTAAAGGGGTGCAGAGCCAGTGGTGGTTTTGTAGGCAAACAATAATGCCTTGAATTTTATGCGAGCAGCTACTGGTAGCCAGTGCAAATTGATGAAGAGAGGTGTGACGTGTTCTTTTCGGCTCATTAAAAATTAATCTTGCAGTCGCATTCCGGATTAATTGTAAAGGTTTGATAGAACTGGCTGGAAGACCTGCCAAATAAACATTGCAATAGTCCAGCCTGGACAGAACAAGAGCGTGAACAATGAGTTGTGAAGCATGTTCCAAAAAAAAAGGGCCTGATCTTCCTGATGTTGAATAAAGCAAATCTGCAGGACCGGGCAGTTTTAGCAATGTGGTCTGAGAAAGTCAGCTGATCATAAATTACAACTCCAAGGTTTCTGGCTGACTCTTTTGGAGTTTAGGCTGATGTGCCTAACTGGATGGTGAAATTGTGATGAAGCGATGGGTTAGATGGAACCACCGGCAGTTCTGTTGTGGCAAGGTTGAGTTGAAGATAACGGTCCTTGATCCAGCAAGAAATGTCTTGAAATGTTAAACAAGCTGACATCCGAGCAGCTATCGTCGGGTCATCAGGATGGAATGAGAGGTAGAGTTGGGTGTCATCAGTGATATGAAAAGCCATGTTTCTGAATGACAGAACCTAGTGATGCCATGTAGACAGTAAAAGAAGTGGTCCAAGAACTGAACCCTGAGGTACTCCAGTAGCTAGATTTGGATACCTCACTTCTCCAAGAAACCTTGAAGGACCTATCTGAGAGGTAAGACTCAAACCACTGAAGTGCAGATCCCTTTACCTTTCACCTTTACTTTTCATATGTTTGAGGAATGTACAGAAGTTACTTTGTCACTAGCTATTCTTAAATAATTATGCTTACCCTGTATGCCTGTTTGCACCATGGTACTGTTACTGGCCAGGGAAAAGTGTTTAGCCATGGTGAAAACCTTGCACATATCTGCATGTAAGAGCTCCAGACAAGAGGAGAATGCCACCCACAGCAGCTCTGTTTCCTTCCTCTCAGCCTCTGGTAATGTTTTATCCCTCAGTCGGGTTGTCAGGTGGTTTCGGCAGGACAGAGCAAGTGTCTGTGCTCGCTCTCGTGTTTGCCGAAGATCGCGTCGTAGGCTGGAGTTGTCCGTGCATCCACCAACACAGGAGGCCAAATGCCGATAACATGCCACCACCTGAAGTAGAT
>NC_133363.1:29475113-29495026 GCF_049309525.1 Garra rufa
AGGGAAAGATTTATATTGTAATATAACTTTTTTAATATATAATATTCACAGTTAGAAAAAAAAATAAAATAATGATTATTAAAATGATTAGAAATCACGGCAAAACTCTGAAAAGTGAGAGGTTTGTTTAAAGGAGGGATCAGTTATTGTATCATGTAATATCAACTCACCTTGATGAGGGAGTCCACCATCGCTTTTCCCTCCTGCAATGGCTGTGCTGAAGTTCCATCGTCAGCGACCTTGTTGTTGGACAGTGGCATTGAGTTGTGTTTTCAAAGGTAACGAGGGAGAATCCCTGTTCCAAAAGCTACCATCCACCCTCAAACTCAACAACCCTTATACACCCTTTGTCTTAGCTGGAGTAAACTACGGTCCATATTGGAGCTGCTGGTCCTCTCTGAACCTGTGAAAGTTCAATGTTTATTTTACACCTACAAGAATAAAAATCTTAGAAAGGAAAATAAAAATGACAAAAAGTCAAGATTACAAAAGGTTTAACGGTTTCCAAAAAAAAGACAAAAAACAGAGAGGTGCAGAAAATTGTGATGTCAAAGTGGAGTGTGATAATCCAAGCGATTGACCCCTTTGCACAGAAGCTGTGTTGTTAAGCTCATTACATGCTGCTGAGAGGTGCGGAGATGCTGGGCCTAGGAATACGTCACTACGCCCTCCAGGACCCCCTTTTCTTATTCCATCACTCTCACTTTCTTTCTCTCTCCTTTCTCTTTGAGTGTGTGTGTGTGTGTGTGTGTGTGTGTGTGCGTGCGTGCGTGCGTGCGTGCGTGCGTGTGTGTGTGTGTGTGTTTGTGCCTGAATGACAGGCCAGGCCCTGAGGGGCAGGTTGTGGTTCTTGTAACGGTCAACGAACATGTCCAGAGTGACCTTGTTTATTTGTCACAAGCTTACACTAAATTAAATCTAATACATAAAATCTAAAGTTTCAATCTAATTATATATAATAAAAATATATAAAATGTAAACAAGGATTAGTCAGATAATTGTTAGTCTCCTCTGTCTCAGGTCAAATTAGATTAGGGGCATGCTAAAATAATCCCTGAAATTTATCTGCTGCACTGGTCTGGTTATCCCATCTTAACCATGACCGTAGAGAACATACAGGTGCAAATCTATATATATATATATATATATATATATATATATATAAACAGATGGAGTCATTTATATGAAATAATTTTGGATAATATATGATGTAATTTGTCAAGAAATACAAACACATGAATGTGAGAAGAAATAGGCCTTACATCTATTGGTTTTGTGATTTCTCCATACCTCTAACAAAGAGATTATAAATCAGACCACAAAACCAGTCATGAGGGTCAGTTTTTTAAAATTGAGATTTCTACATCACATGAAAGCTGAATAAATAAGCTTTCCATCGATGTATGTTTTTTTAGGATAGATACAACTATTTGAAAATGTGCAAAAAAAAAAAAATCTAAATATAGAGAAAATCACATTTAAAGTTGTTCCAAATGAAGCTCTTAGCAATGCATATTACCAAGTCATGTCACTCGGCGGCCATCTTTGAAACACTACTCAGGCATCCAAGTGCAGCTCCTATCTCTTTGAATGGGGAAACATCAAATAATTCTCCAATTCTCCAAAACTGTTCACCAAGCTTAAGATTAAATTTCATATTTTAAATCTCCAAAGAAATCCAACAAGAATAATTTTTAACGTATTAAAATATGAATCTTTCTTGCCTTTCGATGCTTCGCTAGTTGTTTTTGTCACTTCAGTTTTAATCAGGCGGTTTGTTCGGTCGGGCAAGTAAAAAAAAAAAAAACATTTTAAAAGTATTTCGAAGGCTGGCGGTCAGCTAGCTCGACCTATATTTCTTATTATTATTGATAACATTATATACAGAAAAAGGTCGTTTGACCTGTATTCTGCTACTGCGATTCTGAAGACGCAGTAACTTCCACAGAGGGAGAAAAAAAATCTAGTTGTTAGCAACTGGTCTTAGCCAAGCCCTATATTCAGTTTTTTCAAGCTAAGTATGGCTAAACTTGCACTTACCCATAGCTAAAAAGTTAAATCCATTTTACTTCTGCGGTACAATCCGAGAGAGACTCGCGCCAATAACAGAAAGCTGATTTGCTATTGCATGCTGGTCTCATTTGTAGTTTAAATACAGCAAATTATATTTGGACCAGTGAAATAAAGAACTACAACACCACGGAAACAACAAAAAGAGAATTTAAATGAGCATTAGAGGTAGCGTTACATGGACATCGGAAAAATAAGACCTGTGTAAAATTATTTAAGACCTAGAACAGCGAATTTAAGACTTTTTAAGGCCTAAAATTTTGATTTTTAAATTTTAGACTTTTTAAGACTTTTTAAGACCCCGCGGAAACCCTGTACTTAGAGCGCCGACTGTTTCTATAGCAACCGGGACTTCTACTGCAGCTGCAGTGACGCGCTGACTTTACTAATCAACGATTGGCTCTTTCACTAAGAAAGCGGGGCTTCGCGGCCATAATGAACGTTGCATTTTTCCCCATTCAAAACTACACGAGTGACAAGTCTTGGGTGATATTACTAGGGCTGCAACAACTAATCGATAAAATCGATTATTATCGATAATGAAATTCGTCGACAACGATTCTCATTATCGATTAGTCGGGTCCGCCCACAGTGCACGTGCACTTCAGATGATCACGTCAAATTACAGCACTGAATGACGCATTTCTATAGACATAATGCATCTAAGAAGAGTGGAGGAAACAGACTGAGATGCTGCAGGAGAGATACGTGATCTGAGCTGCCCAAAACAACAGAATTCTTTATTTTAAACTATCTCTATTTTGAAGCTGATAGCGTAATGGCTTGCCCTGTGAGGCGCTTTGACAGCTCCGTTTGCATCCTCAGTATGAAAACTTTCAGTTTACGGTCATATCCTTATCTGTAAATGTCACAAATTCACACAAGCACTTCCATTTATGCATAAAAGTCCATCCTGGCAGTCTGTGTTAAGTTTAAATCTTTACTGAATGACCGCGTCAGACAGCCGGAACAAAGAACACAGGGAGACACTATACTGAGTCAGCGCAAAGACATTCATGGCTGTGTTTCCCGATAACGATTGATCTTAGCGCTTAAGAGCGTTTTCTACGAGTCACTTTGCGAACGTTCGTTATTGTTTTACGTGCTTTTCCCAAAAATGCACTTAACACAATTGCACGTAGCCCTGCTTTAAGTGCTACTTAGGAGTCGCTATCCGTTGGTCAAGTGCTGAAATGTCACATGCTGTTATAGCAATCCATCTAATTTTTTATTTCCGATTCTTCTTCTACTTGTGTGAATGTGTATTCAACTCGAATAACATAAAAAGTCCTGTGATTTCTTCTTGAGCTTTGTTTAAAAACATAAATTAACTGGAAATGTACTGTAAAAACACTGTCTTGCTCCAGTCTCGCATAAAACAAATTCAGTCCTTGCCGGAAATGACATCAGCATAATTTTCGATATTTAACTGAAACCTTAATTATTTAAGTAGAATTATGTATCAATTTCTTTATCAACAATTGCTTATCTCACATCAAAATAAATAAATAAGTAAATAAATAAGCTCTTACATTTATTTTTGAAAAGTTTAGCCTAATTATCTTTAATTAGGACAAAAAATTAAATAAGCACATACCTAGGAGTGGAGACACTAGCAAAATGGCTGAAACCAAAAAACAAAGAAAAGACATTTTTCAATAAGAGGAAATTAATATTATTTTAGAGGAGGTGGAGCTACAAAAACCTCCTAGGTTCACCTCCTATTGACAGACACTTACCACCTTGAAATCTAGTTCAATTAGATTTAAGTATTTTTTTATAAATGTGCCTTAGGAAAAACATTACTGGTGTCCATCTTGAGACAAAACAAAGGGACTGATATATTTTAAGTTCAGTCAGTGCAAGTGTCCTTCAGTTAAAAAAGCTCAGACTTGCATTTTAGTCTGGACTAGGCTTAAGCCTTGTCTGTGAAAAGAGGGGTATATATTTTACTACAGCTTGAGTCTTGCGGGTGTGTGTAGCAATATAGTATTAGGGCCTATCTATTAGCCTATCCATATAGGTGCAGAAAAATGTTTAATGTGCACATGCTTTATCAGCACTGTTTTATATAAATGTACTCTTCATGTACATTTATAAAAGGACAACCTTTGACCATTATGAACCTAACAAGAGAATAAATTCAGGGAAGAGATAATTAATGCAATTTCTAAAATCAGTGATTCAGTTTCTTCAAGTGGGGCCTTCTGCAATTAGTGAAATAGATGACAATCAGTGTGCGACAAGGAATATTATCACAGCCTGAAAAACTGTAAGTTTTAAGTTTGTAATTTTAATTAAAACATTTTTTTCATTCTAACATTTATTATGTAATTTTATTTTATTTATTTATTATTTCTATATTGAATTGTGTAATGATGAGTAGAAAATAGAAATGAATAATAAATATATTCATACCAATAAAATGAAAAATTACTTTGAAGAGAAGTACATTTTAGGTGCAATTTGCCGGTTGTCCAGCAGGTGCCCTCATAACTCTGTTTCCTTACGATGCACTTAAGGCTTTACGATTACTCCAGAGCACTCGTAGATCTACGAAGATTTTCAAGTGCTACTTAAGTTACGATGTTTTTGGGAAACAGACCGTAATATTAAGATCAGTCGTACGATCATTTTTACGAACTTCTTAGGCTTACGATGCTTTTGGGAAACGCAGCCCATGTCAGTCGTTGAACGTTAAATTTAGATTTAAATACAACATGTAGTGCACGTATTTGTGAAGGGTAGGAACTATAGGCCAGGGCTGTGACGGTGGCAGATTTTTACCAACTACGGTGGTGCGGTGTTTATATATATATATAAAGAAATGAGCCTCAAACATTATTAACAAACGTGCGTGTTTAGCAACTCCGTCGTTGAACAAGCAACCTACAAAACGCTAAAATAAATCAACGAAATAATACATTTAAATAAGGAAGTAGCCTAAATAAGAGTTAAATAGGCTATTAAACAAACATTCGTTGCAAAAAACAACCTCGACAGCTGATCAGAATTACTGGCCCGAGTCCGACTGGAACCTGTCTTTCTCTTCCCCATTGCGCAGCTGCTGTTTTTAATAACAAAGTAATTACATTTATTTTCGTTTCTTTAGTATATATAAATATATAGAAATATATTTGGAACACTTTTATTTGTGAAATTCAAGTTTTTGTTTTTTAAAGTAACGAAGCGCCCAGCGGCCGACATATGAATTTAGCCTTCTCAAATCATCACGATTTAAATTAAAATCCTTAGATATATATATAAAAAACTGAAAGCATATCACAATATTAGTTTAATCGTTTAACTTAGATAAATGTGTAGGCCCTATAGGCGCATATCTAATCGTTTGTGCGCAGAGTGAAAGCTTTGCAGGACATGAGGTGCAAGCGCCACGTGAAACTTCATTTTTGCTCATAAATGTAAGAGTAATACATTTACTTTAAATTATTACTGCACTACTATAAAACGAAATAATTCAAATCGAAAACAAAACTCTTTTATTAGATATAGGCCTAATCCATAAAGATGCATTTAGGCTTTAAAAGCGCGTCCAGTGAGCAGGGCTGCGTTCTCCGATAACGTTGTCTCTTAGCGCGCTATGAAGACTCAAAAGGTACACCTTAACTACAGGTGTACCTTTCCTTCGTGTGTTCTCCGAACTATACCTTAGGATGTTGCTTAAGGTAAACCTTCTTAAGTGCGACCTTATCAGGTGCTGTCCATGGTGGAGGTGCTGAATAGGTTGATATCGATGCCTCGGTGATCGATTGTGCGCTCTTTCCTTCACAGCGGTATAGGTAAAGTATTGAGAAAACAATGTTTTTTTTTATATAAAGAAGCGTTTTAGAAATAGTACAAACTGCATTTATCGGGGCTCATTGAAATATGTACATGCAGAAATACACGTGGATGTGTTTCAACTTATTCTCATCATTTTGCGTACGAATAACACGACTTTGCAATAGTGTGTAATGCATAAGCCAAAGTCCAATTTTGCGTGCATATGATACGCCAATCCTTCCAATTAACTTCAATGGAGAGAGGATGCGTATAAATACCACGCATCATCTTTTATATAGATGATATAAAAGATGATGCGTGGTATTTGTATGCATCCTCTCTCCATTGAAGTTAATGGGAAGGATTGGTGTATCATATGCACGCAAAATTGGACTTTGGCGTATGCATTACACTCTCCGCGCACGGCGCCGTCTTTGATTTAAAACAAGTACTCACTGTCTCGCTGACATAGCTATAAAGTTTGTGTGAACTCATCTTTCTTTATATAGACTCATAGCCTTTTCTGTCAAATGGTTCGCCCGCTGATGTGCCTCGAGATAGTAATTTAAAAAAAAGCTAACAACCATGAAAACTTTATTGATGAAAACACTTCCATACACTGGCCAGAGGAGAACTGGTCCCCCGAATGAGCCTGGTTTCTCCCAAGGTTTTTTCTCCATTTCTGTCACCTGTGGAGTTTTGGTTCCTTGACGCTGTCGCCTCTGGCTTGCTTAGTTGGGGACATTTTCCATAGCGATATCGTATACTATTTGAACTGAACTGGATGATGATATCACTGAATTCATTGATGAACTGCCTTTTACTGAAAATTGATTGTTTACAATAATGCGTTACTTACACACTATTGGTCTGTTTAAATACTGTGCAGTTGCTTTGACACAATCTGTATTGTTAAAAGCGCTACATAAATAAAGGTGACTTGACTTGACACTGGGTGTAGGCTATAACAACTTAAGTATTTTATGTGTAAAATTTTAAAGTAAAGTAAAAAATGCAATTTTAATACTAAATCAGATTTTATATTAAATGTTCATATAAAATTTTCTATTTGTAATTAAACTGCGATGTAAAAAAGCTTTTTGCGTGGTGCCCACTAGCGGTATGAACCGTCAGCAGCGGTAAGGTATAGCTAACAGCGCTCCAGACCAACCTTACCAACGTATGACTTACAGAAGGTATACTTAACAAAGAAGGTTTCGGAAAACACATATTAACGATAAGGTACTTCTTAAGGTACAACTTAAGAACGACGTAGCGTTAAGGTGATTTCGGAGAACGCAGCCCAGATCTTTGCGACACTGACTCAGAAAATACTAGTTTATTTATAAATAATTTGAATATCTCCTTACTTTTCCCCCGCCACATTCATGGTAATTACTTTAGCTGGGGCTTTGCGGCCAGTTTAATCTTACTGCGTGCATCTGAACGCGGAACTCTGCTGAAGGCACTTGCGCTCGCTGATGCTGCTGTTGGCGGGACACTAAACACCGACAAGGCAGAATAAATAGCAGAAACACTGTATTTTATGCTTGTTAGTGTGTTTTTCTTCAGATATTTGTCTTTTCTCTTTATTACGACAGGTGAATTGTTGTAAATTGTTAAGCACTGTGTTTTCATAGCATTCAGAATGTGGAATAGTGTGATTTAAAAAAAAAAAATAATAATTGACATTTTTAAGCCAACTAATCGATTAATCGAAAAATTAATCGGCGAACTAATCGATTATCAAAATAATTGTTAGTTGCAGCCCTAGATATTACTAATCAAAAATTAAGTTTGAATATATTTATGGTTGAAAATGTACAAAATATCTTCATGGAACATGATCTTTACTCAATATCCTAATGATTTTGGCATAAAAGAAAAATCGATCTACCTGTGCGACTTATGACTGGTTTTATGGTGCAGGGTCAGTAATAAAGTGAATTATTACAGTTTGAGATGTGATTTCAAATAAGTTATTATACAGGAACATTTTCTCCAATTAATAGTTTAATCAATTTTGATATTAGCACCAAATAATGAAAATGACAATTTTGATAAGCATACATAGACTAAGCATACACAGGCTAATAAAATTGTTATTTAACCCTTTACCTTTACTTGGTAAATGGTGCAATTCTCTACTTTTGATATACTGTACTATAATAATAGTAGCTTACTCTCAATGTTTTATCATTCACCATAACAGTCATTATGGTCTTGAGTCGTTTTTTTTCTTGTACATTTGCCACATTTTTTAACATGTTGCATAATTGGGCAATACAAAGATAATTTGTTCAACAAACATCAAAGCACGTCATTTCAGAAGGGTAGACTGTTAAACAGGTTGTTTTCCAGTTCTCTTGTCTTTAATCTGAGAACAAAACAAATAACATTCAGAACGCAATGCATTTTTATGTTTTACTTAAACAGCGTGCAATTTTGACTTACCATAAATTTAGGGTTTTGTAACCCTTGAGTTGTGTCTGAGACTTATGTGAAGTTTTGTTTCCCATCGTTCTGCTGAAAGAAAAAAAAAATTAAACACTTTACTATGTGGGTCTTCATATATGCTGTATATACATAATTGACTCACTAAAGTTTACCGAGGGTAGAATAAACTAAGGCAAGAACAAAAACCCAAGATCTCGTGACGCCATCTAGTGGCTGACACACTGCAAACTGAGAGCTCTCTTTGGTTTACATGTTATTTTACTAAAGGCTGCACACAAGAGGGCCCGCATGTGTTACTGTGGCTGTAGCACACACATATAAATCATATTTGAAGTAATATTTAGACTTGTGTTATCAATTTATTCATTGTCAATATAGACATCAAACTGTTCCACGCAAAAAAAAAAAAAAGAATGTGAATAAATTATGAAAAAACAAACAAAAATAACTTTATATACCACTTTCCCTAAAAACCCTACAAGCCCTAGATAAAACTGTATTATTTACAGGATAGATTTGTGAGTACTTAAATTTTTCACTGAAGGGTACCTCTGCAAGGTTCGTTGAAATGGTTGTTTCCAGAATACTTTCTTGGGTTGTATTTGTATTTGTATTGTTAGTCATCTGTTGTGGACAAGAATCAGGACATATATAAAAAGAGCATGAAACATTGAAATTTAATCTGATAGCTTTTAAAGCTCTTTATCTTACTAGAGGTGAGATTTACAGCAGGATATAGTATAACTGTGGTTCCTGATATTACTGTTTAAAGCAAAAAATGACACGTACCTGCTCAGAATTACTTTCATTAACAGGAGTTTGCTGTAGATATATTAGTAGATATAGAGGCAAGAAGCATGTTGTTAAAAGTTATGTCTCCATCATAAATTAATTAAAAATTATTTTTGGTAATGTTCATACTTTTGCCATTTCACACTGCATCTATAAATGCTTTTTCTTGAACATAAAAGTGTTAATGTTTTCCTTAAGTTTAGTCTCTTGGAGGCTGCTAATTACCTGTGAGGGTTTATATAACAGAAATGTGAAATCATTGGTCTTGACTGGTGGCTGTGTAAAGATCAGGTAGTTTTATTAAAAACAACACTAATACAGATAGTCACCATTATGAATTAATGCAAAAGTATTTTTGGAAATGTTCATACTTGTCATTTCACATTGCATTAATGAATACTTTTTCTTGAACACAAAAGTGCTGTTTACGTTTAGATTCTTAACTGTGAGGATGATGCATTTACACCTACCTCGCCATTGGCTGATGTCTGCAAAGATAATAATGAGTAATAATGAGTGTACAATCAAATATAAAAAATAATAAAATTCTGATTGATTCTTATACTATAACCAGTATAAAAGTTAGATAAGATATACAGCTAATTCTGAATGATACATTGGACATATATTTTACTGATCAGTGACTTTATTTATTTTAATCATCGATCATTCATCAATATTTCTAATACATAAATCTCAAAACACATATATACACTATGTTAATAACTGTTTTTGAATAACTGCAAAACTGAAGTTACCAGCAGTGTACGATTAATGGTACAGGAGAAATATTGTTACATACCTTATGCACTAGGAGTGTTACCAAACAGGCACACAAAACCCAGATGAACACTTTTGTTTCCATTCTCTGTGTCACTGTCTCTGCTGGAGTTTTGTACCTGAGATGTCAAAGAGCTTTAGAAGAGGTTTTTTTGTGTGTCAGAGCTGGTTGCTTGCAACAGGGAGGAGCCATGAACAAACTGATGGTCATTCAACAGTTGGATCAGTAGCTTTTTTTTTGGTAAGTTAACCAAGACTCTCAAAAGGTCAATACAAAAATTGACTCTCAAAAATGAACCCCTAAAATGCAGTTTCATTCGCTACTATCTTATCCATCAATGTTGCAGATAATCCTGGAACATTTTAGATGAACATACATGACTTATCCACCATTGTTTCTATAAGAGCCATTTGTAAATTTTATGGATCTTGCTTCCGGTCTCATCCGCACCCAGCTATTTTAAGCTGTATAAAACAGCTCCTTTCGCTGCTTGATATTACAACTTGATGTGTCTTACCATGTTATTATCTTATTATGAATACACTAGTTTATAGTGCAAACAGTTTAAACGTTTACTGTATGTTGTTATTCTTTTCGTTATTTCCATTTATTACACGGCTCTTTGGAATGCTTGATTCTGATTGGTCAGTTGAGACATTTGCAGGTCCGTTCTTTTCAAATAATCACCGCTCCAAAGTAATAACGCATAGCCGGTACTACTTGTATGTTTAAAATCCCTCCGTGCCAACAAAGATTACCGTTTGGCGCCATCTTGTGACAAACACTGGACAACCACAATTAACAATGGAAAATTTCGACATTAATCTATTTAAATTGTCTTACTAACGTACATAGTTTGAATGTTAGTCACGTGGTACTATATCGTTTCGCGGAAGGATAAAAATGTTAATTTAAAACAAATATGCCAATAAAAGGTTTCAAATTCATATTCATGTCCAGTTTTTTCCTTATGTGGCAAGTAGCCGTGTAATAAGCGGGATAATGTACAGGCAGCCTGTAGTTATCGCGAAATAAGCCCCTTCAGTGTGATACGAGACCCTCCGCTTCGCGTCGGGTCCTGATCACACTGTCGGGGCTTATTTCTGCGATAACTACCGGCTGCCTGTACATTATCCCTTACATAGCAGCTAATAAGCCGGATGTTTGCCATAGGCTTAACATGTCAAAATATTGATGCAGAAGAAAATAATCAGGTGAGACGCCATCTAGCATTTAAAAGCATTTTGAATGAAAACGGCAGTGAGGGATAGACTACAGTCTTTACAAAGGCACTCGTATAAAGGTCCTAGATCATATATCTTAACAACTCACAACTTTCAAAGCTGTTTTATGGAGTTTTTGTCTACTTAAATGATTTTATTCCTTCGTTTCATCCGCCGAACAATTGCTCTGTTAACAGTACAGCTTCGTTTTTCATTCCTTCAGAAATTAAATACTGTATCTGGCGCGCTACCCTGATGACTGCGGCCTGTTCGACTCTAGGCGTTGTCATGCCAACGTCATCAACACCAACTGTATCCAACAACAGACAGGCTTGTATGTTGTGCTAGCGCACAGGCTACGCAGGTGAGTCTTTGAGACACTAATAAACCACCGAGTTTACCTATGCTAGAGATTAAAACTACAACTCCTATGTCATATAATAGTTTATACAGACTAATTTGTGGCGCTGTGTGTGATAGAGATACCCTACACTGCAGGAATCATGAGCTCGCAGGCGTCTCCAGTAAAGGTGTACATTCGCATCCGACCTACAGCCAATTTTGCTCATGAGATTATTGAATGCCTACCTGACCAGCAGGTAACCTATGCCGTGTGCCAATTTTATCATGTTTAAATGTTCTTTATTGTAAATGTACCAATCTGTAAAGTTAGTGTTGTATTGTTTCTTGCAGCCTGGTTTAATTAGGCTTCTTTAATGAAACATGAAACATGATTCAAAACACAAAACAATTCCAACAATTCAACATAAGTACTATAAAATAATATATTTAATAAAATGAAAAAGCAAAGAAGACAAAAGAATATTGCAAAATGTGTATTCATCAAAATACACCTTCAGTCAAAGGATCACTCATCTTGATGGGATAGGTAACACAAGAATGAAATATCTGGAAAATTCAGCCAAAAATGAAAATGGTACTCTCAATAATGGTGGCGGACTGTCCCAGGAGTAAAGAAATCGTTTAATAAAATCATTATTTTTGTTTTCTTTGCACACAAAAAGTTTTCTCGTAAATTCATAAAATTGTGGTTGAACCACATGGACTATTAATGAAGTTCCTACTACGTTTCTGTGCCTTGACCGTGGTAGATCCCTTGCTACCTATGGGGGTCGAAATCTCTCGGATTTCATCTAAAATATTTTAATTCGTGTTCCGAAGATGAATGAAGGTCTTACAGGTTTGGAATGACATGAGAGTGAGTAATTAATGACAGAATTTTCATCTTTGGGTGAACTAACCCTTTTAAGGGATTGTTTTTTGTGTGTGTGTGTGTGTGTGTGTGTCTGTAAGTATTAAAGATTTGAAGATGATTACCAATTCCATCTGGATTTTTATTGGCCAAATCTAAATAAAATTTTATAAAATCCATATTTAAATAACTTGCCACAATATAAGCAGCGAAAAATTCAAAAGGTGCACTCATTACAATCTAATTTAAATTTGTGTCTGAGAATAAATGCCATTAATTATTCAAAATGTAACCTCTTTAGCTTTCGGTTGAAGAGAAAGAATTTGAGACTCTTTCTCTTTGGAGAAATAAAAAAACAAGGGATCTCTTACTTTGAAAAGGAAAATTCTGTGCATTTAAAACAGTTATTATTATTACAACCTCCTGCATAAAATTAAGTCTAGAAATTATTACTTAGTCCTGGGATCACCAACAGAGCCAAACCCACAGGAAACACCTGCATAAACAGATTGATTAATGCTAATTACACCTGTCCTTCTTTTTTTTTAAGACTTTGAAAGTGAGATCAAGGAAAGACTCCAAGAGAGGAAAGAGGAATAATCAGCTGAGCTCATGGGTATTTCAGCTGAATGGGGTGCTGCATAATGTATCACAAGAGGACACCTATGATCGTGTTGCCCACGGTGTAGTGCTGGGAGCATTTGAGGGCTACAACGGTTGGTCATTCAAATGCATGTATGTAGCATATCTGAAATCACAAACAGTGTGTTTATAACTTTGTGTTTAAAATGTTTATAAAATGTGTGTTTAGGTACAATAATGTGCTTTGGGCAAACTGGAGCTGGGAAAACATACACTATGACAGGTGCTGCAGAGACTTACAAACAGAGAGGCATCATTCCTCGAGCCCTGCAGGAGGTGATCCTGACCTATAATAAAGAAGCACATAGACAGTGTTTCTACTCTTATGGCTAATAAAAACCATCTCTCATTTCCTCAGGTTTTCCTGGAGGTAGAGCAACGTGCAGATCATACCTTTACTGTTCATCTTTCCTTCCTGGAAATCTATAATGAGACTATGGTAGACTTGCTCTCCAGCTTAAAGAAAGGAAAATGTTCGAATAGTGGGGTCTTAACGGTGGTAGAAGAAACAGGGGGTGGAGTCTCAGTTAAAGGCTTGTCTTTACATCTGGTTCACAATGAAGAGGAGGCTCTCAATCTGCTTTTTGAGGTAAGAGGTCAAGTCATAAAGTCAAGTCAAGTCAAGTCACCTTTATTTATATAGCGCCTTTTACAATACAGATTGTGTCAAAGCAACTGCACAGTATTTAAACAGCACCATAGTGTGTAAGTAACGCATTATTGTAACAATCAATTTTCAGTTAAAGGCAGTTCATCAATGAATTCAGTGATATCATCGTCAGTTCAGTTCAAATAGTATACGATATCGCTGGAAAATGTCCCCAACTAAGCAAGCCAGAGGCGACAGCGGCAAGGAACCAAAACTCCACAGGTGACAGAGATGGAGAAAAAAAACCTTGGGAGAAACCAGGCTCAGTCGGGGGACCAGTTCTCCTCTGGCCAGACCAAACAACAGTTTGTACCAATGTCTGATTGTAGAGAACTCATCAGGATCCTGTGGTGTAGCGCCGATGGCCGTCAAGGTTGGCGAGGTCTTTATTGATGATCCGCCTTGGAGCTCATCTGGTTGACATCCACGGCTATTGAAGTCATCTCTAGGTGGTGATCCATGATCTAAGCTGGGTACGGACTGGATCCGGGGGACTGGAGTGACCATCTGATCTGGATACAGGCTGGATCTGGTGGCTACGGTGACCTCGGAATAAGAATGAAACAGACTAATATTAGCGTAGATGCCATTCTTTTTACGATGCAACGAGTGCATCAGGTGTTATGGGAGGTGTTTTCGGTTCCGGTTGACCTAATTAATGCAGCCTAACAATCCTTTAACGGATTTGAATTATAGAAATGTGTTAATGTTTTTATGTGTAAGCCAGGTTAAAGAGATGTGTCTTTAATCTAGATTTAAACTGACAGAGTGTGTCTGCCTCCCGAACAGTGTTTGGTAGATTGTTCCAGAGTTTAGGCGCTAGATAAGAAAATGATCTGCCGCCCGCAGTTGATTTTGATATTCTAGGTATTATCAAATTGCCAGAATTTTGAGAACGCAGCGGACGTGAAGGACTATAATACGATAGGAGCTCGTTCAAGTACTGAGGAGCTAAACCATTGAGGGCTTTATAAGTAATTAGCAAGATTTTAAAATCTATACGATGTTTTATAGGGAGCCAATGCAGTGCTGACAGAACCGGGCTAATATGGTCATACTTTCTGGTTCTAGTAAGAACTCTAGCTGCTGCATTTTGGACCAGCTGGAGTTTGTTTATTAGGCGTGCAGAACAACCACCCAATAAAGCATTACAATAATCTATCCTTGAGGTCATGAACACATGAATTAATGTTTCAGCATTTGACATTGATAGCATAGGTCGTAATTTCGATATATTTTTAAGATGGAAAAATGCGGTTTTGCAGATGCTAGAAATGTGGCTTTCAAAGGAGAGATTGCTATCGAATAGGACGCCTAGGTTCCTAACTGATGACGACGAATTTACAGAGCAGCCATCTAGTATTAGACTGTGTTTTAGGTCATTACTTGTGGAGGTTTTAGGTCCAATAATTAGTACCTCTGTTTTTTCAGAATTTAACAGTAAGAAGTTATTCGCCATCCAGTTTTTAATATCAGCTATGCATTCTGTTAGTTTTTCGAATGGATATGTTTTGCCGGGCTGTGAAGAAATATAGAGCTGAGTATCATCAGCGTAACAATGAAAGCTAACACCATGTTTCCTGATGATATCTCCCAAGGGTAACATGTAAAGCGTAAAAAGTAATGGCCCTAGTACTGAGCCTTGTACTCCATACTGCACTTGCGATCTAAATGATACCTCTTCATTTATTGCCACAAACTGATGACGGTCAGATAAGTACGATTTGAACCATGCCAGTGCACTACCACTAATGCCTACATAATTTTCAAGTCTATTTAAAAGAATGTTGTGGTCAATAGTATCAAATGCAGCACTAAGATCCAGTAGCACTAATAGAGAGATGCATCCACGATCGCTTGACAATAGCAGGTCATTTGTTACTCTAATTAGAGCAGTCTCAGTACTATGATATGGTCTAAAACCTGACTGGAAATCCTCACAGATACCATTTTTCTCTAAGAAGGAGCATAATTGTGAGGATACTACCTTTTCTAGTATCTTTGACAGAAAAGGGAGATTCGAAATTGGTCTGTAGTTAATTAATTCATAGGGGTCAAGTTGTGGTTTTTTAATGAGTGGCTTAATAACAGCTATTTTGAAGGTTTTGGGGACATATCCTAATGATAGTGACGAATTAATAATATTCAGAAGAGGATCTATGACTTCTGGAAGTACCTCCTTTAGTAGCTTAGATGGAATAGGGTCTAACATACATGTTGTGGGTTTAGATGATTTAACAAGTTTATACAATTCCTCCTCTCCTATAATAGAGAATGAATGGAATTGTTCCTCAGGAGATCTACAACGCACTATCTGATGCGATACTGTAGCGGGCGGCTGTATGGTTACAATTTTATCTCTAATAGTGTCTATCTTGGAGGTAAAGTACGTCATAAAGTCATTACTGCTGTGCTTTTGGGAAATGTCTAAACCTGTTGCTGCTATATTTTTAGTTAATTTAACCACAGTATTGAACAAATACCTAGGGTTATGTTTGTTTTCTTCTAAGAGAGATGAAAAGTAATCCGATCTGGTAGTTTTTAATGCTTTCCTATAAGATAAATTACATTCACGCCAAGCAGTACGAAAAACCTCTAGTTTTGTTTTCCTCCAGCTGCGTTCCATTTTTCGTGCTTTTCTCTTTAGGGCGCGGGTATGATCGTTATACCACGGTGTTACACTGTTTTTCTTAATCTTTTTTAGGCGCACTGGAGCAACTGTATCTAAAGTGCTAGAAAAGAGAGAGTCCATAGTTTCTATTACATCATCAAGTTTTTCTGAGCTATTGGATATGCTGAGGAATTCAGATAAGTCAGGAAGATTACTTACAAAGCAGTCTTTTGTAGTAGAAGTGATGGTTCTACCTTATTTGTAGCAAGGAATTGAATTAACAGTTTTAGCTATCTGGATTATACAAGAGACTAGATAATGATCTGAGATATCATCGCTTTGCTGCAGAATTTCAACGCCATTAACATCAATTCCATGTGACAGTATTAAATCTAGAGTATGATTTCGGCAATGAGTAGGACCTGACACGTGTTGTCTAACCCCAATAGAGTTCAAAATATCTATAAATGCTGTTCCTAATGCATCTTTTTCATTATCAACATGGATGTTAAAATCACCCACTATTAAGACTTTATCTGCGGCCAGCACTAATTCGGATAGAAAATCAGCAAATTCTTTAATAAAGTCTGTATGGTGCCCTGGTGGCCTGTATACAGTAGCTAGCACAAACGTCACAGGGGATTTATCATTAGTACTTGTTTCTCTGGATAATGCTATATGAAGCACCATAACTTCAAACGAGTTATAATTGAAGCCCGTTCTCTGAGAGACATTGAGAATACTGCTATAAATAGTAGAAACACCTCCTCCTTTACCTTTTAGACGCGGTTCATGTTTATAACAGTAATCTTGGGGGGTGGACTCGTTTAAATTAATGTAATCGTCTGGTTTTAGCCAGGTTTCTGTCAAACAGAGCACATCTAGGTTATGATCAGTGATCATATCATTTACAAAAAGTGCTTTCGTAGAAAGGGACCTGATATTCAATAAGCCAAGCTTTATCAATTGTTTCTCTGTATTATATATATTTTTTATTTGTTGAACATCAATTAAATTGTTAGTCTTGATTTGATTCAGGCGTTTTTTGTATTTTTTTGCTCGGGGAACAGACACAGTCTCTATAGTGTGATATCTAGGTGAAAGGGTCTCTATGTGCTGAGAAATAACATGAGGTATTTGAAAAAAAGATGAATGCATATTTATCCCAGCAAACATAGACTATTTCCAGTAAACCAAATGCTTATCAGGTTTTGTTTGCAATGTCAGGGGCAAAGGTTTATTCTTATCTCTCATCACTTCTGTTGACAAATTGGCTAATGAGAAACAAAACAACATAACCACCATCAGAAAAAACAGAAGCTTCTTTAAAGGTTTCATTATGACAAAAACATGAATGCTTTGCCCACATGGTTAAATGCTAAAGTGCATTTAGAACTGGATTTTTATATTTTTGTTACAAAATCAGCTTATCTGTGATAAATAACATTGTTCCCACTTCACTAACAGGGGGAGATGAACAGAATCATTGGAGAACATGCTCTTAATAAACATTCCTCCAGATCTCACTGCATTTTAACTATCCACATTGAGGTAAATCCACAACACATGCCTCATTAGATTCTTGAACTTGAGTAATCTGGCCTTTTTACATAAATGGGTATACTTTGGCATGACATTAAATTTGTGTTTTTTTGTGTGGCATAGTCTCGCTCTCGCACACTGTCAGATGCAAAATACATCACCTCTAAACTGAACTTGGTGGACCTGGCAGGATCTGAAAGACTTAGCAAAACTGGGGTCAGTTCATTTTTCCTCTTATCATAACCATAAGAGCCTTACAGTTCAGCCGGATACTGAATGTGTAGTTTATCAAATATTAGCATATTATTTGCACTAGTCTGAAATTCTTGGCTAGCTCCTGTTTACATTTTATGCTTTTCACTCTTTACTTTTTTTTTTTTTTTTTTACTTTAGTCAGAGGGTCAAGTCCAAACGGAGGCCATGTATATCAACAAGTCCCTGTCTTTCCTGGAGCAGGTCATCTTGGCTCTAGCTGACAGACGTAGAGAACATGTTCCCTTCAGACAGAGCAAACTTACCCATGCACTCAAAGACTCACTGGGTTAGTGTGGTTTTGCAGTTATTAACTTTACCCACTATAAGTTGAACTATAGGAGCAGCTAGAATTCAGCCACAGAACATCAACATGTAAATATTCATTTTGAACACTAGAAAAATCTTCATTTCTGTTTACAAAATTAATATAATCTTGAGATCTAATGATTTCTCTCTCACAGGAGGAAACTGTAACACAGTGCTTGTGGCAAACATATATGGTGAAGCGGCACAAATTGAGGAGACGGTGAGATGCTTTTAAAAAATATATATATCCATTGAGGTGTATTAGTTAAGTCTAAAAAAAACTCATGATTATGTTGGCAGCTTTCAACTCTTCGTTTTGCTACCAGAATGAAATGTGTGCAGACAAAGCCATCAATCAATGAACATGTTGACCCAGTGGTAAGATTTTATGTACAGTTGAAGTCAAAAGTTTACAGACACCTTGCAGAATCAGCTAAATGTTAATTATTTGACCAAAATAAAAGGGATCATGCAAAATGCATGTTATTTTTTGTTTAGTACTGACCTGAATAAGATATTTCACATAAAAGACATTTACATATAGTCCACAAGAGAAAATAGTTGAATTTATAAAAATGACCGTATTCAAAAGTTTCCATACACTTGGTTCTTGTGTTGTTACCTGAACCCTTTCCATCAATGACTGTATGATTTTAAGATCCATCTTTTCTTTTTTGAGGACAACTAAGGGACTGATATGCAACTATTACAGGAGGTTCAAACACTCACTGATGCTTCAGTATGAAAAACCATGCATTAACAGCCAGGGGTAAATTTGAAGAACTTATTTTGTCTTCTGGGAAAGTAGCTTTGTCTTCTGTAAGTATCTTCTGTAGTTTCTGAAGGGCAGTACTAAATGAAAAAAATATGATATTTAGGCAAAATATATATATATATATATATATATATATATATATATATATGTGTATATATATGTGTATATATATATATATATATATATATATATATATATATATATATATATATATATATATTTCTACACATCTTCATTCTGTTCAAAAGTTTACACCCCTGGCTCTTAATGCATTGTTTTTCCTTCTGAAGCATCAGTGAGCGTTTGAGCCTTCTGTAATAGTTGCATATGAGTCCCTCAGTTGTCCTCAGTATGAAAAGATGGATCTCAAAATCATACAGTCATTGTTGGAAAGGGTTCAAATACACATATATGCCGAAAAACGAAAGAATTTGTGTGACCTAAAGGGTTTCTCTGAAGAACAGCAGGCAGTTTAACTATTCAGAACAAACAACTATCACTAAACAAAAAAAAAAAAAACAGCTGTGGATCATTCAGGTAACAACACAGTATTAGAATCAAGTGTATGTAAACTTTTGAATTTATTTTCTCTTGTTGACTACATGTAAACGTTCAGGTCAGTACTAAATAACATACATTTTGTATGATCCCTCTTATTTTGGTAAAATAACTAACATTTTGCAGATTCTGTACTTTGTAAAACTGTATATTACAAAGCTAATAGTCTGATCATCTAATAATAATATCTTAGAAAAATTCATGTGCTCACTCAACTAATGTGTAAATTAAATTGACTGTTTATCAAGCTTCAGGT
>NC_133363.1:29495526-29572882 GCF_049309525.1 Garra rufa
TTATCTCAGCAAACATCTAAGATTTGAATTCTTAAATGCTTTGTTTTTTGGTTGTGGGACAGCAGTATGCACAAATTCTGTAGAATGACCCATATATATTTCAGAATAACAGGTCATACATCCAGTCCAGTTTTTATTAATGATATATTACATATGCCTATATAATACCTTACTTGTCCAGGTTCAGAAACAATAACTTGCATCCCAAGTTCACAAGGGAGGTGGTTTAGTTGTCATATATTATGCCTTCTTTTAGACCAATCAATACTGCTTGCTAACAAAGAAAGTTTCCGGTTTTAGAAACTGGAAAATTTACATACTGTATCTAGGAGATTTTGGAATAAATCTCTTTTTGGTTATTTAAATCCAATTTCACATTAATATATAGGCTACTCGCTACCGTTCAAAACTTTGGGTTGGTTTTTAATCAAAAAACATCTCTTACACTCACCAAGTCTGCATTTAAAAAACAAACAAACAAACAAACAAACAAACAAACAAACAAAACAAACAGTAAAACCAGTAATACTGTGAAATATGATTACAATTTAAAATGCCTGTTTTCTATAGTAATGTATACTATTTTAAAATATTATTTATTCCTGTGATGGCAAAGCTGAATTTTCGGCAGCCATTGCTCGAGTGTTGAGTGTCACTTGACCCTTTAATGTTATAAAAGTCACAAATATCATTTTTTTATAAGGTTAAATAACTGTTTAGGTTATCAAACATCATTATGGATGCAGATTAGTTTGAGTGACAAATATTACTTATAATCCGCTTGTCATAAGATGGCTATTTCAGGATAAGCTTTGGAAACTTTTGGGATCTTGGTTTAGTATGTGCCGTCAATGGCATTTGGATTTGAAAAAGATGTATAAAGATTAAATCAGTTATAATGCTGATCACTGTATGTCTGAGGGGAGCATGCATTAATGCTTAAAATAACTAGGTGAACAGAGTAAACAGGTAATTTTGCTGGACTAGTCAGAGTATTGACACATGCCTCCACTGGCTCACATTGAAGATAATCAAGCAGTGGAGCGTGGATCATCCCTACTCAAAGATAGTGCCTTTTTACCCTAAGGCTTGAGGAACACACCATTAGAAGATGCTTTCATGTTCAGCCTGAAAATAAGTGAGGATGAAATGAGGACACGCACATGCTTTGACATCTTCAATCTAAACCTCAATAAGTTTGTAATTATGTCTTAAATATGATGGAAAATAAACAAATGATTTCCACTATATTTACAAACCAACCATCATTTTCCACCTAATAAAATTTAGCATTAGACCAGATAAGAGAAAATATGTGACAACATATAATATTTAGGGAAAGATTTATATTGTAATATAATTTTTTAATATATAATATTCACTATTAGCAAAAAAAGGTGCCCTGATTATTAAAATAAATATAGAAATTATATCACCACAAAACTCTGAAAAGTGTGAGGTTTGTTTAGAGGAGGGATCAGTTATTGTATCATGTAATATCAACTCACCTTGATGAGGGAGTCCACCATCGCTTTTCCCTCCTGCAATGGCTGTGCTGAAGTTCCATCGTCAGCGACCTTGTTGTTGGACAGTGGCATTGAGTTGTGTTTTCAAAGGTAACGAGGGAGAATCCCTGTTCCAAAAGCTACCATCCACCCTCAAACTCAACAACCCTTATACACCCTTTGTCTTAGCTGGAGTAAACTACAGTCCATATTGGAGCTGCTGGTCCTCTCTGAACCTGTGAAAGTTCAATGTTTATTTTACACCTACAAGAATAAAAATCTTACAAAGGAAAACAAAAATGACAAAAGGTCAAGATTACAAAAAGGTTTCCAAAAAGACAAAAAACAGAGAGGTGCGGAGGATTGTGATGTCAAAGTGGAGTGTGATAATCCAAGCGATTGACCCCTTTGCACAGAAGCCGTGTTGTTAAGCTCATTACATGCTGCTGAGAGGTGCGGAGATGCTGGGGCCTGGGAATACGTCACAACCTCCTCCAGGACCCCCCTGTTCTTATTCCATCACTCTCACTTTCTTTCTCTCTCCTTTCTCTTTGTGTATGTGTATGTGTGTGTGTTTGTGCCTGAATGACAGGCCAGGCCCTGAGGGTCAGCTTGTGGTTCTTATAACGGTCAACGAACATGTCCAGCGTGATATTGTTTATTTGTCACAAGCTTACACTAAATTAACTCTAATACTTAAAAAACAAAGTTTCAATTTAATCATATATAATAAAAATATAAATAATGTAAAGAAGGATTAGTCAGGCAATTGTTAGTCTCCTCTGTCTCAGGTCAAATTAGATTAGGGGCATGCTAAAATAATCCCTGAAATTTATCTGCTGGACTGGTCTGGTTATCCCATCTTAACCATGACCGTGGAGACCATACAGGTGCAAATCTTTTTTTTTTTCTTTTTTGATAAACAGATGGAATAATTTATTTTAAATAATTTTGGATAATATATGAAGTAATTTGTCAAGAAATACAAACACATGAATGTGAGAAGAAATAGGCCTAAATTATCTACTGGTTTTGTGATTTCTCCATTTACAACATCTGGCCTTAGGGTCTAAACCTCTACCAAAGAGATTATAAATCAGAATTCCTTGGCATTTAACACTAGTAGTTTTTGTAGGCTTGTTGGCTACTTTATGCATTTCTAAAATTATGTGAACAAACTTAGACCACAAAACCAGTCATAAGGGTCAATTTTTAAAATTGAAATCACATGAAAGATAAGCTTTCCATTGATGTATGATTTTTTGCCTTTAAAGTTGTCCAAATGAAGTTCTTAGCAATGCATATTACTAATCAAAAATGAGGTTAGAATATATTTATGGTAGAAAATTCACAAAATATCTTCATGGAACATGATATTTCCATAATATCATAATGATTTTTGGCATAAAATAAAAATCAACAATTTTGACCCATACAATGTATTGGCTATTGCTACAAATATACCCATTCGACTTTTTATTTGTGACCCTGGACCACAAAACCAGTCATAAGTAAATTATCACAGTTTAAGATGATTACAGTTAGAGATGTGATTTCAAATAAGTTACTATACAGGAACAACTTCTCCAGTGGATAGTTTAATTCATTTTGATATTAACATCAAATAATGAAAATTACAATTTTGATAAGCATACATAGACTAAGCATACATAGGCTAATAAAATTGTTATTTAACCCTTTAACTTCACTTGGTAAATGGTGCAATTCTCTACTTTTGATATACTGTACTATAATAATAGTAGCTTACTCTCAATGTTTTATCATTCACCATAACACAGTCATTATGGTCATGAGTTGTTGTTTTTTCTTGTACATTTGGCGCATTTTTTAACATGTGCCAAATGCCAAAAACAAAGGTAATTTGTTCAACAAACATCAAAGATGTCATTTCAGAAGGGTAGACTGTTAAAGGTTGTTTTCCAGTTCTCTTGTCTTTAATCTGAAAACAAAAATAGTTGAACAAATAACATTCAGAACGCAATGTATTTTTTATATGTTTTACTTAAACAGCGTGAAACTTTTACTTACCATAACTTTAGGGTTTTGTAACCCTTGAGTTGTGTCTGAGACTTATGTTAAGTTTTGTTTTCCATCGTTCTGCTAAAAGAAAAACATTAAACACTTCACTCTGTGGGTCTTCATATATACCGTATATACAGAACTGACCCACTAAAGGTGTAGGGTAAAATAAACTAAGGCAAGAACAAAAACCCAAGATCTCATGACGCCATCTAGAGACTGAGAGCTCTCTTTGGTTTACATGTTATTTTACTAAAGGCTGCACACAAGAGGGCCCTTATGTGTTACTTGACAAAAAACTTTATATACCACTTTCTCTGAGAACCCTACAAGCCCTAGATAAAACTGTATTATTTACGGGATTTATGAGTACTTAATTTTTTTCCATGAGAAATGAAGACACTGAAGGGTACCTCTGCAAGGTTTGTTGCAATGGTTGTTTCCAAAATACTTTCTTGGGTTGTATTTGTATTTGTTTGGTTAGTCATCTGTTGTGGACAAGAATCAGGACATATATAAAAAGAGCATGAAACATTGAAATTTAATCTGAATGCTTTCAAAGCTCTTTATCTTACTAGAGGTGAGATTTACAGCAGAATATATATAACTGTGGTTCCTGATATTACTGTTTAAAGCAAAAAAATGCCACTTACCTGCTCAGAATTACTTTCATTAACGGGAGTTTGCTGTAGATATATTAGTAGAAATAGAGGCAAGAAGCATGTTGTTAAAAGTTTTGTCTCTATCATGAATTAATTGAAAAAGTATTTTGGTAATGTTTTTGCCATTTTACATGTTTTACATAAAAGTGTTGATGTTTGCTCGTTTGATGCTGTTTGTTGAAGTCTCTTGGAGGTTGCTAATTACCTGTGAGGGTTTATATAACAGAAATGTGAATGGATTTACAACTTCATCGGCCTTGGCTGGTGTCTGTGTAAAGATCAGGTAGTTTTATTAAAAACAACACTAATACCGATAGTCTCCATCATAAATTAATGCAAAAGTATTTTTGGAAATGTCCACACTTGTCGTTTCACATTGCATTAATGAATACTTTTTCTTGAACAAAAAAATGTTTTTGTTCAAGTTTAGACTCTTCAAGGCAGTTAATTACCTGTGTAGATGATGCATTTACACCTACCTTGCCATTGACTGATGTCTGTAAAGATCAGGTAGTTTTATTCAAAACAACATTAATAATGAGTGAACAATCAAATATAAAAAATAATAATAATAAAATTCTGATAGCTTCTGATACTATAACCACTATAAACGTTAGCTGAGATATACAGCTAATTCTGAATGATACAGTGGACTTATATATTACTGATCAGTGACTTTATTTTTTTTAATCATCAGTCATTCATCGATAATTCAAAATACATAAATACATTATCTTGATAACTGTTTTTGATTAACTGCAAAACTGAAGTTGTCAGAAGTGTACAATTAATGCTATAGGAGAAATATTGTTACATACCTTATGCACTAGGAGTGTTACCAAACAGGCACACAAAACCCAGATGAACACTTTTGTTTCCATTCTCTGTCACTGTATCTGCTGGAGGTTTTGTAGCTGAGATGTCAGAGAGGTTTAGAAGAGGTTTTTTTTGTGTGTCAGAGCTGGTTGCTTTCAACAGGGAGGAGCCATGGACAAACTGATGGTCATTCAACTGTTGGATCAGTAGCTTTTTTTGGTAAGTTAACCAAGACTCTCAAAAGGTCAATACAAAAATGAACCCCTAAAACACAATTTCATGTGCTACTATCTTATCCATCAATGTTGTAGATAATCCTGGAACATTTTAGATTAACATACATGACTTACCCACCTTATTGCTTTCATAAGAGCCATTTGTAAATTTTATGGGTCTTGCTTTCCGGTCTCATCAGCATCTAGCTATTTTTAGCTGTAAAAAACAGCACCTTTCGCTGCTTGATATTGCAAATTGATCTATTTTATCTGTTATTTGCTATTTTATTGTATTATCTTATTATGAATACACTGGTTATAGTGCAAACAGTTTAAACTAGAAGTTTGACCATAGGCTTAACATGTAAAAGTATTTGAAAGAAAATTATATATATATATATATATATATAAAACTAAACTCAGGCATATTGCATTTTTAAAGCATTTTGAATGATAAATGGCTGTGACGGATTGACTTACAGTCTTAGAAAGGCACACGCTGTATAAAGGTCACATATCACATATTTTAACAACACACAACTTTCAAGGGTGTTTTATGGAGCTTTTGTCTACTTAAAGTTTTTTTTTTCTTCGGAAAGACGTTTGATCCGCTGAACAATTGTTCTGTTTACAGTACAGCCTCGTTTTTCATCCCTTCAGAAATATGACGCTACCCTGATGACTACTGTCTGCTCAACTCGTTGCCATGACAACGCCATCAACACCAACTGTATCCAACAACAGCTAGGCTTGTATGTTGTGCTAGCGCACGAGCTACGCAGGTGAGTCTCTGAGACACCATTAAACCACTCTTGGTACAACTCCTATGTCATATAATAATTTATACAGACTAATTTGTGGCGCTGTGTATGAGAGAGATAACCTTTATTGCAGGAATCATGAGCTCGCAGGCGTCTCCAGTAAAGGTGTACATTCGCATCCGACCTACAGCCAATTTTGCTCATGAGATTATTGAATGCCTACCTGACCAGCAGGTAACCTATGCCATGTGTTAATTTTATCATGTTTAAATGTTCTTTATTGTATGTACCAATCTGTAAAGTTAGTGTTGTGTTGTTTCTTGCAGCCTGTTTTTTTTTTAAATTAGATTTCTTGAATGAAACACACAACATAACTCAATAAACACAAACTAATTCCAACAATTCAACATAAGTACTACAAAATAAATAAAATAAAAAAGCAAAGACGACTAAAGAATATTGCAAAAGGTGTATTAATCAAAATACACCTTCAAAAGATCACTCATCTTAAGGGAATAGTTCACCCAAAAATGAAAATTATGGAAAATTCAGTCAAAACTAAATATGGTAATCTCAATAATGGACTGTCCTGGAAGAAAATAAATTGTTGATTTTTTTTTCTTTGCACACAAAAATTATTCTCATAGCTTCATAATATTATAGTTGAACGAACTGTCAAATGGACTATTTTAATGAGGTTCCTACTACTTTTTCTGTGCCTTGACCATGGTCTCTGCAGGGTCAGAAAGCCCCAAAAAAATATCTTAATTTGTGTTCCGAAGATGAACAAAGGTTTTACGGGTTTGGAATGACATAGGGTGAGTAATTAATTACAGAATTGTCAGGGATTGTTTTATTTATTTATGTATCCTTTGCATAAGTATTAAAGATTTTTTTTTTTTTTTTGGCCAAATCTACATTAAATTTGATAAAATCCACATTTTAAAAAAATTGGCCACAATATTACCAAAATTCAGAGAAGAGAAAAAAACAAACATATTTTATAGTTTTGCAGTATTTCAAAGTATTTTAAAATGAGTGAAAAAAAATTATTTGAAAATGTGCATGAATAAAATAAATGGTTCAGTGACAAAAGGTACACTCATTACAATCTAATTTAAATCTGTGTCTGAGAATAAATGTCATTAATTATTCAAAATGTAACCTCTTTAGCTTTCGGTTGAAGATAAAGAATTTGAGACACTTTCTCTTTGGAGAAATCAAAAAACAATCTCCCTCTAACTTTGGAAAGGAAAATCCTGTCCATTTAAAACAGTTATTATTATTACAACCTCCTGCATAAAATTAAGTCTAGAAATTATTACTTATAGTCTTGGGATCACCAACAAAGCCAAACCCACAGGAAACACCCGCATAAACAGATTGATTAATGCTAATTACATCTGTCCTTCTTTTTTTTCTCTAAGACTTTGAAAGTGAGATCAAGGAAAGACTCCAAGAGAGGAAAGAGGAATAATCAGCTGAGCTCATGGGTATTTCAGCTGAATGGGGTGCTGCATAATGTATCACAAGAGGACACCTATGATCGTGTTGCCCGGAGTGTAGTGCTGGGAGCATTTGGGGGCTACAATGGTTGGTCATTCAAATGCATGTATGTAGCATATCTGAAATCACAAACGTTGAAATGAAATGTTTATAAAATGTGTGTTTAGGTACAATAATGTGCTTTGGGCAAACTGGAGCAGGAAAAACATACACTATGACAGGTGCTGCAGAGACTTACAAACAGAGAGGCATCATTCCTCGAGCCCTGCAGGAGGTGATCCAGACCTATGATAAAGAAGCACATAGTCAGTGTTGCTACTCTTATGGCTAACAAACCATTTCTCATCTCCTCAGGTTTTCCAGGAGGTGGAGCAACGTGCAGATCATACCTTCACTGTTCATCTTTCCTTCCTGGAAATCTATAATGAGACTATGGTAGACTTGCTCTCCAGCTTAAAGAAAGGAAAATGTTCGAATAGTGGAGTCTTAACGGTGGTAGAAGAAACAGGGGGTGGAGTCTCAGTTAAAGGCTTGTCTTTACATCTGGTTCACAATGAAGAGGAGGCTCTCAATCTGCTTTTTGAGGTAAGAGGTCAAGTCATAAAGTCATGAGGTATTTGAAAAAAAGATGAATGCATATTTATCCCAGCAAACATGGACTATTTCCAGTAAACCAAATGCTTATCAGGTTTTGTTTGCAATGTCAGGGGCAAAGGTTTATTCTTATCTCTCATCACTTCTGTTGACAAATTGGCTAATGAGAAACAATACAAAATAACCACCATCAGAAAAAACAGAAGCTTCATTAAAGGTTTCATTATGACAAAAACATGAATGCTTTGCCCACATGGTTAAATGCTAAAGTGCATTCAGAACTGGATTTTTATATTTTTGTTACAAAATCAGCTTATCTGTGATGAATAACATTGTTCCCACTTCACTAACAGGGGGAGATGAACAGAATCATTGGAGAACATGCTCTTAATAAACATTCCTCCAGATCTCACTGCATTTTAACTATCCACATTGAGGTAAATCCACAACACATGCCTCATTAGATTCTTGAACTTGAGTAATCTGGCCTTTTTACATAAATGGGTATACTTTGGCATGACATCAAATTTGTGTTTTTTTGTGTGGCATAGTCTCGCTCTCGCACAATGTCAGATGCAAAATACATCACCTCTAAACTGAACTTGGTGGACCTGGCAGGATCTGAAAGACTTAGCAAAACTGGGGTCAGTTCATTTTTCCTCTTATCATAACCATAAGAGCCTTACAGTTCAGCCAGACACTGAATGTGTAGTTTATCAAATATTAGCACCTTTTGCACTAGTCTGAAATTCTTGGCTAGCTCCTGTTTACATTTTATGCTTTTCACTCTTTACTTTTTTGTTTTTTTACTTTAGTCAGAGGGTCAAGTCCAAACGGAGGCCATGTATATCAACAAGTCCCTGTCTTTCCTGGAGCAGGTCATCTTGGCTCTAGCTGACAGACGTAGAGAACATGTTCCCTTCAGACAGAGCAAACTTACCCATGCACTCAAAGACTCACTGGGTTAGTGTGGTTTTGCAGTTATTAACTTTACCCACTATAAGTTGAACTATAGGAGCAGCTAGCATTCAGCCACAGAACATCAACATGTAAATATTCATTTTGAACACTAGAAAAATCTTCATTTCTGTTTACAAAATTAATATAATCTTGAGATCTAATGATTTCTCTCTCACAGGAGGAAACTGTAACACAGTGCTTGTGGCAAACATATATGGTGAAGCGGCACAAATTGAGGAGACGGTGAGATGCTTTAAAAAAAAAAAAATATCCATTGAGACATTAGTTAAGTCTAAAAAAACTCATGATTATCTTGGCAGCTTTCAACTCTTCGTTTTGCTACCAGAATGAAATGTGTGCAGACAAAGCCATCAATCAATGAACATGTTGACCCAGTGGTAAGATTTTATGTACAGTTGAAGTCAAAGGTTTACAGTCACCTTGCAGAATCAGCTAAATGTTAATTATTTGACCAAAATAAAAGGGATCATGCAAAATGCATGTTAGTTTTTATTTAGTACTGACCTGAATAAGATATTTCACGTAAAAGACATTTACATATAGTCCACAAGAGAAAATAGTTGAATTTATAAAAATGACCGTATTCAAAAGTTTCCATACACTTGGTTCTTGTGATGTTACCTGAACCCTTTCCAACAATGACTGATTTGCAACTATTACAGAAGGTTCAAACACTCACTGATGCTTCAGTATGAAAAACCATGCATTAACAGCCAGGGGTAAATTAAATTTAAGAACTTATTTTGTCTTCTGGGAAAGTAGCTTTGTCTTCTGTAAGTATCTTCTGTAGTTTCTGAAGGGCAGTACTAAATGAAAAAAAAAAAGATATTTAGGCAAAATATGTATATATATTTTTCTACACATCTTCATTCTGTTCAAAAGTTTACACCCCTGGCTCTTCAAATACACATATATGCCGAAAAACGAAAGAATTTGTGACCTTAAAGGGATAGTTCGAGCATTTAAGACATGAAGTTGTATTCAATCCTTATCAGCACTATAGTGTATACACACTGACCCACACTGAGTTCACCTCCAGTGGCGGCTCCTGACAAATATCTCTGGGGGGGCAACTGTTCCGATGATGGTAAAGATAACCACTTTAATGGGTAAAATTATGATAAAATTCAGATAGCCAACTTTACAGCATTACATTACATTGTTTGATTTGGTTTCCCTGTTCCTAGATGGCAACATCAGGCATGAATTGTACAAACTGTACAGTATTTTGAATAGCTGTATTACATTTTTCGCAATGGTCTCAAATACACTGAAACACTTCCACCATGGCCATCAAGAGACACATTGTCATCAACTAGTTTGCCCTCTAAGAGTAAAAAAAAAAAGCAAAAAAAAACACAATACTGCTGTACAATTAAAGACTTTTTATTTCTCATATTAAAACTGGAATTAATCAAATCTTTTCAGAACATATTCAGTATAAATTTGCCTGCCAATATGCAATCAATACAACTATTTACAATTCAACATCTGAAGAATACAACAGTAAACAGGGTTTGAAAATTAGTGAGGTCCGAAGTGGTGTTAAGAATTGTGCTATAATAACACCCACAAATGCACTACGTATAGCCTAAACTTCAAAATAGACAGACATGATTGTGAAAGATTTTTTATTCAGTATAATGTTTTACATGGAAAGTTCGTTTTTTTTTTTTTTTAGCTGAGGGAATTTTTATTTTATAACAAGTTATAAAAATAACGTTAGAATAATGACACTGGCATAAAACTAAAGTTCAACTTTCCACTTTATAAACGTCCCAAAGTGTCACACTAAATTGGACAAACGAGTCAAAAAACATGTATATTAGGTGGATCTGGCAACAAATGGAGGCTGCTGCACCCGCGCTCTCACTCAAGGCATTCTCAAGCCCCGTTCACTGCGCTAGCTTCTCGCAGCAACATGAATTGCATACAATTATGTGATATTAGGAGGTTTAAACGGCTAAATAATCATTCAAAGAGCTTGACATTTTTTTTTAATATAAAAAATGACCGAGGTCCGGACCTCGGTGACCTCATAGCTGGCTACGACCGTGATAACATAAACAATGCACTATTTAATAACACACATCACTTGTATTGAAATTTTGCTCGCCTCTCTTTTAAGCAGACAAAGTGATCAATTACCCTCTCATTAAAATCAGGCATATTCCTGACAAGTTCCCTCTCCATTGAAAGCATGGCCAATGCATTCAGACGTCTCGCTACGCGTGCGTGCTGTACATCTTCGAGCACGCATCAGTGCGTATTACGAAATCACGTTGGGGCAAGCCCTCCCGATGCCTATTGAAATGCATTGTAGGGATCAAAATGTGAAAAAAAAAAAATCTCACAATATAACTCTATGAGACCGGCTGGGGCGATTTTCAATCTGACTGAGATCGCCCCAAGGGGGCGGGGTTTTAGGTTGGAAAGTGACATTCAGGCTGTTGATTGTACCGTAATATGCAGACTAGGACCAGCAAAATAAGACTCTTTTTCACCTCTCTTTTTTCGTGTGGCTCAAGGAGGGCGATGCACTATCGCCCACCATGGGCCAGCCGCCCCTGTTCACCTCCCTGGTCAGAGTTCTGGCCGCTGGAAGTTTTTCAAGAAAGTAGTCACGGTTAGTTTCCGGGGCCTCAAAACTGTGCGTTTTTACGTGAAAAAAATATATGTGTTTCAAAGCTTGATTAATTTACATCACAAAAAACACTCCTGACAAAAATCATACCTCAGTTTTAATCGGCACTATTTTCTTTCCGTTTCCATCAATCCGCGCTGCTGTCAGTTCGCACGTTCCGATCAGCTGTTCCATTACACACTCGAATGACAACGATGTAAAAAGTAGAAAATGAACAATGGCGCGAACTTGTAAATTCCCAGGTTGTGACCACAAGAATGTGCAGGGATCGCCGTTCAGATTACATCGTTTTCCTGTTTCTGATATAGTTATGAGACAGCTTTGGCTGGTTGCCATCGGCTACTCTGCGGGAGCTAAAATATCCAGTATCAAGGATTTTCGTGTGTGCAGTGCTCACTTCAGCGAAGACGATTACATCCCCAACCAAGGAGGAAAAATCAAAAAACGGATTTTAAAGAGTTCTGCTGTACCAGTACCACGGGTAAGCTCTATTTACTAACTTTATGTCACATACGACAGGTTTATTTTGAAGCTAACGTCGGTTTTTAGGCTAACTTTACACTGAGAATATTCTAACCGGGGCAGTGATAGCATCGACAATAATCGACTGTCTATGTGGTGAGAAAATCGGCAAATGTCATAACTAATGAATTTAATTGAATCTATATAACACAACAAAATATGATGCTTTGCTATATTTGT
Organism: Garra rufa; assembly: GCF_049309525.1. Lineage (NCBI taxonomy): Eukaryota > Metazoa > Chordata > Actinopteri > Cypriniformes > Cyprinidae > Garra > Garra rufa. The sequence goes on from NC_133363.1 coordinate 29,507,953, forward strand.
TATTGTCTGTAACTATGCGGAACGTGTGTCGGTATCATCGTGTTTATAAGTGTGCTTGAAGTCACATACAGGTAGGTCTAAACCAGGTATCTCCAACTCCGGTGTTATGCCAAATTCTGACCCCCGCCAGATTACTACCCCCCTAGTATTGGTAGGTTTAGGGTTAGGTGTGGGGGAGGGGTTAGGATTAGGGGTGGGGTTGGGATTAGGCAATCAGGTAGCGATTTCAACGAGAGGGGGTAATAATTTGGTAGGGGTCGAAAATGGGCACAACACCGGTCATCGTGAGCTACATTCCTGCAGCTCGATGTTTTCCTATGACAGGACACCTTTCTCAAATGAGACATTCTGTACAAGCCTGCTAATTACCCGTTGATTTGAGTCAGGTGTGTTGCATCAGAGAAAAACTAAAACCAGCAAGACAGTAGCTCACGAGGACTGGAGATCCCATGTCTAAACTGTACAGTAAACAATCTGATGTTTAGACTCCTGTGGAAATCACGTGAAACGAGGTCTAATATAAAAATATATATATATATCGTCTGTTCCGTCTGACATTGTGCTAAAATTGGTTTCATCATCAGAAGTTTCGTAGTCAGACATGTTGTCAGTGAGTCGCGCTATCAACAGCTGATCGGAACGTGCGAACTGACAGCAGCGCGGATTGATGGAAACGGAAAGAATATAGTGCCGATTAAAACTGAGGTATGATTTTTGTCAGGAGTGTTTTTTTGTGATGTAAATTAATCAAGCTTTGAAACACATATATTTTTTTCACGTAAAAACGCACAGTTTTGAGGCCCCGGAAACTAACTGTGACTACTTTCTTGAAAAACTTCCAGCGGCCAGAACTCTGACCAGGGAGGTGAACGCAGTGTGGGTCAGTGTGTATACACTATAGTGCTGATAAGGATTGCATACAACTTCATGTCTTAAATGCTCGAACTATCCCTTTAAGGGTTTTTTCTGAAGAACAGCAGGCAGTTTAACTATTCAGAACAAACAACAACTATCACTAAACAAAAAAACAAAACAAACAAACAAACAAAAAAAAAAAACAGCTGTGGATCATTCAGGTAACAACACAGTATTAGAATCAAGTGTATGTAAACTTGAATTTATTTTCTCTTGTTGACTACATGTAAACGTTCAGGTCAGTACTAAATAAACAACATACATTTTGTATGATCCCTCTTATTTTGGTAAAATAACTAACATTTAACAGATTCTGTACTTTGTAAAACTATATATTTTACAAAGCTAATAGTCTGATCATCTAATAATAATGTCTTAGAAAGATTCATGTGCTCACTCAACTAATGTGTAAATTAAATTGACTGTTTATCAAGCTTCAGGTGCAAAGACTAGAGAAAGAAATCCTATTTCTTAAGGAGGAGCTGTCAATGTATAACACACTGGTGAGTACACACATAAACACATGCTGTGCCTTAAAGCTGCTGGTTTTCACACAACACAATAATCCAATCAACAAACGACTACGAAGTTCTGCTAGTTTACCATGCTATGACACTTTGGCTTCTATTTTAATGTCTTCCTTACTTGTAGACTAATCGTGTTGGAGTTTCAAATGATATCCTATCAGAGACACAGGTGGAGGAAGTGAGGAATCAGGTGCAGAGATACCTGTCTGGATTACTGGATGAGATCCCGGTAAACACTGTAGTTTATACCTCAATGCTTCAAATATTCAAGTTCAGCTTTTTTATTTATCAGTCTTATGTTATTAGAACTGAATAAATGATTGAATATTTCAGATTGTGAGCATTACACAAATTCAAGAGGTGTTTGCCCAGTTCAAAAAAGTGGTGTTGTAAGTACAGTTACCTCTTCATCAACAATGTAACATATTTGAAATGTCAATACAGTTATGTTTGAATGTGTATTAAATAGGGAGCAGCAAAAGAAATTGCGAGAGCAGCTTGGTCCGCGAAACACTTGTGTAGAGAAAGCCATTAATACAACGCCATGTACTGTTGCAGAGGTTAGCCATATACAGATATTTGGTGGACAACAATGCTTTAGTGACAAGTTAAAATGTAGAAACTGATATCTCTAACTGTGCTACAGGTGGCAGGGTCTGTACGTGCTGTTGGAGAGGTGGAGAGTTGTGGATACGGCCTAGGTTTAGCAAACTCTTCACTGAGACATCAACGAATAGTGTCACCTAAACCAAGTAAAGCAAAAAAAGACAAACAGAGCAGCAGGTGACAATCTCTTTCCCTAATGTTTGAGACAGGATGTAAAAATTCAAACATAAGTATTCATATACAGTTGAGGTCAAAAGTTTACACATACCTTGCAGAATCTGCAAAATGTTAATTACCAAAATAAGAGGGGTCATACAAATTGCATGTTATTTTTTATTTAGTATTGATCTGAATAAGATGTTTCACATAAAAGATGTTTACGTAGTGCACAATAGAAAATAAGTTAAATTTATAAAAATGACCCTGTTCAAAAGTTTACATACACTTGATTCTTAATACTGTGTTATTACCTGAAGGATCCAAAGCTGTATTCTCTGTTTTGTGATAGTTGTTCATGAGTCCCTTGTTTGTCATGAACAGTTAAACTGCCTGCTGTTCTTCAGAAAAATTCTTCAGGTCCCACAAATTCTTTGGCTTTTTGGCATTTTTGTGTATTTTCACACTGAGGACAAGTGAGGGACTCATATGCAACTATTACAGAAGGTTCAAACACTCACTGATGCTTCAGAAGGAAACAATGCATTACGAGCTGTTGGTGAAAACTTTTGAACAGAATGAAGAATTTTTCTTTTTTGCATAAATATATATTTTTTCATTTAGTACTGCCCGTCAGAAGATACTTACATGTTTCCCAGAAGACAAAGTTAAATTTACCATATTATTCAAATTCAAAAGGTTTTTACCCCTCGGCTCTTAATCTGTAAAAATCTGTCAAGTTTAACTAGGCAAAATCTGCAGACAAGCTCTGACTTCCAACAACGAGTGTTGACTCTTCCAGACTGCAAATAGGAGCAAAAATCTGGGCAAAAGTTGTGTTGTTTATTCTAGTCTTTAGTTAGCAGTGTTTTGTGTCAATAAACATGATGAAAGCTGTGTGATCTAGACGCAATTGCAATCTACCCACTCAATTCTGTGGAAATTTTCTGGGAACGTACATTATTGTACTTAATTTGAAAGAAAAAAAAGAAAAGAAAAGAAAATCGTCATTCTAAAAGTAATGTTCACTTAGCAAAAGGTCATAATAGTACATTAAGGTCATCAAACAATTCTTGTCTCCATCTATGTATATAACCACAAACCAGGAGCATTTGCAGTCAAGAAAGACTAACCAAAATTTGAAAATGAACCACCAGGTTGTGAATTATGGTACTTTGGATCTTATTTTGAGCAGAAAGGAAGGAGCCGTGAGTCAACAGCCAGTGGAAAATGCAACTGTGCAAGCTGAACAGCCTCTAAACATGAGTCAATCTGACATGACCACACATGAACCCCAACAACAAGCTCCAGAAGAACCACACAGACTTGAGTAAGTGCTTCCTTACACTAGCAGCGCTGGTGAGCTTGAGGAGACCTCTGCTGACCACTACCAAGCACTGCAGCTACTAATAACTGTGGACTATGAAACTAAATGCAAGTCAAATTTCATGAATTTCTCAGTTCTCCTCCACCCAAAGCTGAGGCATTTGAGGATTTCAAGGCAGCACGAGGAAGTGAGATCAACCGGATACTAAAGGAGAACAAGACTCTGCTGTCAGAGCGCATGGTCCAAATACGCACTCTCACAGATGTCATCAATTCCACTAAACGGGATCTTGACTACATTACATATGAACTGCGACAATTCAGAGAGCGAAAACAAAGCCAAGGTGAGCATTACATGACCTGTGTTAATCTATATTGATTTGCATACAGTAGGGAAGTGTAGGAATGCAAGTTTCTTTCTGAATGAGATGTAGTAATCTTATGGAAGGCTGTTGGTTTCACAGGTCAGTTTGTGAGTGCGGAGGGGGAGCCTGTGATGGAGGAGGCTGAGCTGTCTCTAGTGATGCAGCTGAAAGAGCTGAAGAACCATTACAGACAAGCCTATGAGGACCTCAGAAGCACAAAGACAGAAGTCAGCTACTGTCGGCACCTGGTGAATCAGTGCCGCACACGGCTGCTAACAGGTGAGTTTCTGTTGTTCTCCACAAAATACAGTCAAGGAAAAAAGTTTACATATACCTTGCAGAATCTGCAAAATGTTAATTATTTTACTAAAATAAGAGGGATCATACAAAATGCATGTTTGCATTTTTTTATTTAGAACTGACCTAAATAAGATAATTCACATAAAATACATTTACATATTATAATAGTCCACAAGAGAAAATAATAGTTGAATTTATTAAAATGACCCCATTCAAAAGTTTACATAAACTTTAGTAAAAATTTGTTCATGAGTCCATTGTTTGTCCTGAACAGTTAAACTGCCTGCTGTTCTTCCAAAAAAAACAAACAAAAAAAAAACTTCAGGTCCCACAAATTTAAGAGCCAGGGGTGAAAACTTTTGAACAGAATGAAGACATGCAGGCCTACATTTTTCTTATTTTGCCTAAATATATATATATATATATTAGCACAGCCCTTCAGAAGCTACGGAATATTTATGTTTCTTATGTTTATGTTTTCTATTTAATAGATATTTTCTTTATATGTTTATATGTTTCCCAGAAGACAAAATAATTTAAAGTCCCCATGAAATAATTTTTTTTTTTTTTTTACTTTTAGTATATATAAGCCTTAATGTTATCTATAAGCTAGTGTGCTTCAAAACGACTAGATTTGCGTTTACAAGATATGGGTATTTAAAACTTACAGTCTTGTCACTTCCGCCAATATGAATCAACGTTTTTGATAATATCACCGTGCACTTCAGCTTCTCATCAAACGTTCTGTCCAATCAAATCCTCTCTAGAGTCCGAAGTGTCCCGCCCCCTACACTATAAATAGACGCTGTTCACAGTATTAGTGTTTTCTGTATGATGAATGGCATGTAGTGCACAATGTAGGCGAAAGAGAATGAGAATGTAAATGTGCTTTCCATTGGGGCAAATGAGGTCTGGTTTCACGCTGTGTCACGTGAACCGTGGCAGAGTGCACAATCTATTCCGGATTTGAGCTCCGATCCAGAGAAGCGATAGCACGGAGCAGATCATATGCGCGAGTGCATGTATTCAACTACACAGCATCAGAATGATTATGATCACTATTTTGTTTTAGTAAGAGTTTCATGTTGAATCTATAGGTTAATTTAATCGACTGTGGCTGTCATTAAGCTCGGCTTTACCAAGCTCAATGGCTCTGGCCCGAGCAGATATAATTTCAGTTAAAATTACGTCACCACATAGAATAATTCTGCTTAGTTCAAGGCACTTCAGTGGTCCTTTAAATTTATCGTCAAGGTCAAAAAGTTTTCACTCCCAGCTCTTAATGCATAGTGTTTTTTTCTGGAGCATCAGTGAGCATTTGAACCTTCTGTAATAGTTGCAGATCAATCCCTCAGTTGTCCTCAGTGTGAAAAGATGGATCTTAAAATAATTAAAATCAAGTCTAGGACAAACAAAGGGACTCATGAACAACAATAGCAAAAAAAAAACAAACAAAAAAAAAAAAACAGCTGTGGATCATTCAGGTAACAAAGTATTAAGAATCAAGTTAGGAATAATTAACGGCGGGCCATGTAATGTGGTCAAGTTCTGCCTGGAACTACATTCGCGGTGCGTTTCACAGAAAATAATGCACACCATTAGAACATTCGTCAGCCAATCAGATTCAAGGATTCAACGGCCCCGTAGTATAATGCCGCGTTCGAGGCAACCCGTGTTTTTCCAACCTTCTACACCCTTGAAAGTGCACTGGAGCGGCAGTCAAACTGGTGACTTCCCACCGTGAACTCCTATGTACTCCCAGTTCCGAGCTCTGATGTAACATAGCACACGAAACAACAATGTCAGCCCTTACGGGTGCAGTGTTTATGCAAGTAGTACATAGTGGAAAACTAGAGCTTAGGACAATATAACGTTGCAATCAAATTATTAATAATAAAATAATAATAAATGCACCCAGGCAGTTTGGTGTGACTTGCCTGGAATGCTACAAAGTCATGAGTTGTGATCAAAAACCTGCTTGGAACGCAGCATAATTGTATCATATGTAAACTTTTGAACAGGGCCGGGGCGCCGCTAAGGGGGGGGGGGGGGGGAAGTTAGGACAATTCTAAGGGCCCACGCCTTTTAGGGGCCCCCAAAGATCTGCTTTGGTGTGTTGGGGGGGCCCAACCTCATATTTTGTCATAGGGCCCAAAATTGCGAGCGGCGCCCCTGAACAGGGCTATATATAAATTCAACTATTGTTTTCTCTTGACTGGACTATATGTAAACATTTTTTACGTTAAATATCTCATTCAGGTCATTACTAAATAAAAAAACCCTCTAAAAAAGATCCCTATTATTGTGTGGTAAAATAATTAACATTGCAGATTCTGCTAGGTGTATGGATCTATCTTTTGACTTCAACTGTATTGTTATCTCTCCACGTTCTCAGGCTTCTGTTTTTGAAGAGAAATTAAATAACTCAAACAATTCAGAAAACTACAATTGTAATACATGCAGAAATGGTCATCACTGTGTCATCACACATAACAAAAACAAATTTACTTACCTGATCTACACAAATATATTCATAGTTACTGCACCTCACTATTGTACATAAACTCATCTTTCAGCACTGCAATTAATGTGCTTTTGTTTTGTGTTTGCCAGAGTTTGAGAGCTGGTACAACGAGTCTTTCCTTTTGCCAGATGAAGTGTTGTCAGTCTTAGACACAGGACCAGTTCAGCCAGGTCACATACCTGTGGACAAAGCTTTAACTCTGGTCAGTAACATCCCTACATGTTCATGTTTGACAGGAAACGTGTTTCTAAATTCTGAAAGATCCTGTGACACTGATATCTTAAAGGGATAGATAACTCAACCCTCATGTCGCTCTAAACCCCTAAGACCTTTGTTCATCTTTGGAACACAAATTAAGATATTTTTTTGATGAAATCCGAAAGCTTTCTGACCCTCCATAGACAGCAACACAACTGACATGTTCAAGGCCCAGAAAGTTAGTAAGGACATTGTTATAAAGTTCCATCTGACTTCAGCCATTCAACCTTAATGTTATGTAGCTACAAAAATATTTTTTTGTGCACAAAGAAAAAAATAATAACTTTATTCAATAAATTCTTCTCTTCCATGTCAGTACATGCAGCGCATTCACGAGAGTAACATGACATATGTATGTCTATTCTGCTACAAATAAGGCTGAGCTAAATATTGCTAGACTTGGAATGACATGAGGGTTAGTAATTAATGACAGAATTTTCCTTCAAGTAATGACTGCTGAAAATTCATTTTTATATTACTTTTAAACTCCTTTTTTAAATGGTTACATTAAAAATATTATATTTCCTAAAAACTGTCAGTGAATGCTTCCTAATAATTCTTGCTTTCTTTAAAAAAAAAATTGTAGTGGAGATCTTTGTCTGCACTGTCCCATTTAGAACATTGTAGGATAAGTTTTACATGTTTGTGGTAAATGATGTAGTGAATGAATTATTATTTTACTGGACAGATGGAGGATGATGGAGAGCAAAGTGACAGTCTCCATCCCAAGTTGCATGCAGACAGTGCTGTGTCATTTTACAATGCCTATAACAGGACTCTAAAGAGGGTAAGCACACAAAAGATGCTGAATGCAGTGTTAAATGTAGATTAAGAATATAATGAAGGTCTCTTTCATTTACAGAGGGGAAGCAGACAGGTGTCTCAGAGTCCAGAGTCTGTGAGGGACAGCAGGAGTAAAACAAAAATGCCTCCTATCCTCTCAGTCATCTGAGTCTCACTCTCCAGAGAACCTGACACTTCCTGAAGCAGGTTTCCATGAAAGTGTGAAATCAGTAGGACATATGAAAACATCTGCTATCTGAAATCTGCTAGTGCTGTATCATGTGCTAATCTGTCCTTAAACTTGTAATCGTATAGTTAATCGTATATAGTTGTAATATAGTTTGGATTATTTTTCAGTTTCTGGAAATAACTTGCATACTTTGTAGTTTTAACTGTACATTGTTATTATTAGGTCCTTGTTAGAAATGTTTTTAAATGTCAGTTTACAATATATTTTCCACTTTGAGAAAACCATAGTTTGCTTTAATCAGAGGCAAAAACAACCTCAGTACATCAGGTTGTTAAATGAAAAGTAAACTTTATTATTCCTGAACCACAAAATAGACTTCTTTGGTTGTACAAATTCACTAGTTACAGTCCTGAATGAGCTCTATCCCCAGACCTTTAGTCCCACCCTCCCCTTTAGCAAAAAAACAAAAACAAAATCCCCCCCAACAAGAAACCAAGACAAGAAAACAATAAGAGAGCTCAAACTCTTTTGCTTTGAAAAAGTAAAAATGTAGTGAATCCCATTATCCCATTGGTTGCAAAAACCAACTTCTTTTTTCTCAAGCTACAGTTTAAAAAATACAACGATGAGCAATCCCAAACTGTTATTAACCAAAACTGAATTTCAGTCGATGAGAGCAACACAAAACCTAAGATTAGTAAATTAAAAAAAAAAAAAAAAAAAAAAAAGGTTCATATGTTTGACAGGTTTGTCGGGACACAGTGTTGATGGCAGCTAGGGTGGTGAACAACTGATTTGAGAACAGTGAAATAAAACTGTTTATTTGAAGGAATAATAAAAGTCTATCATATTAGTCCTCACACAGGATTGACAGTAAAATTGCAAAATTGCAATAAGCCAATATACAAACACAGGGATCAGTCAGTCAAGACCCTGGTAGATTCATCTTTACCCTTCAGACTTTAATTTGGTCTTGGGGCAGAAAGGCTCAGATTCAACTCTGATTTTTGCTTCTTTTTTATACATTATTCACACAATGAGCTTTTCAGTGGCTTTAAAACTGTTTAAAATGTAGATTAGAAAACATCTACTACCTTCACACACACCTGTCAGAATAAGAGAAAGAAACGATATTAGCAAGATTTGTAGATGTTAACGGAGACCAAATGTTCTCAGATAATTCGATTTCCTCCTCCCACTCCCAAAATGGTACCATATGTTTATGGAGAGGTAAAGTGAGGTCTGGCGAATGATGGGTTGCCAAAGAGTGAAATTCTCCACTCTGGTCACTGTGTAGCGAAGGGAATGATTCAACATATGCATGGCCCAGAACATTTTTTCGTGTCCAAAAATCTTGTGAAACCATTATCCACTTCATTTTACTCTCCTAGTCCAGTAAAGGAAGACTAGAGATCAATTAAAAGGTTTAGAATGACGCTACTCAATACAGTAGGTCAGTCCATATGATATGGCATGATTTATAACAGATCTTTAAATAAGGTCAGATGCAACCTTTCAAAAATATTACATTCATTTGCATCACCTTAAAAAAAAGAAACTGATATTGATCTAAAATGCAAATAAAGCTTTACGCCAAGGCCTCATTATCAGTTTTAAAATGTTGCGTGCAAGAAAATGTATCCCAAACCCAAAAATCTAAATTCGTCACAAAAGCACAAGTAATCAGCTTATACATGTCAAAAAGCCTCAATTTGTTCCTCTATCGTATTGGAATCCCATAGATTAAAAACAGTATATTACATTAATAAATTACATTTAAAAGGAATAAAAACTTTTCTGATTGTGAATTAAAGCAACAAAAGTGAAAGTCTGGCTTAACATGGGGCAGTGAAGGTAGCAGTATGTTGTCTGCAAACTGAATCTCCCAAAACATGAACAGGGTTATGTTTAAATAACTCCTTTTCTGCATTTCCTTGTTTTCTAGAGGAGGTTTTGAAAGTGTTAACCCACAGCATCTCTTAAAGCAACTTCTAAAATGCTGACAGACAGAAAAACGGGGTAAAATGGGTCAATCAATCAGCCACCCTCTCAACCTCTCATAGTAAAATCTGAGCAACCCTTTTCAAGTGAAAAGGCAAGACTAGCGTGCGTTTGGGAGACTCGCCTCCCAACCTGTGTTGTCGGCACTGAAATAAGAGTGGTTTAATATCTGTGTACAATGTGTATTTCAGAGCATTCTATGCCTTTTGTGGCATCTCTTAGCATTAGATGATCACTATGTGTGTTTTATCTTCACAGTTCAGATGCATTAGTGTGTGAGTGTACGGTTATGTGGGCACAGGAGCCTCCAGGCTGCGGCGGCCCTGTCGTAGTTTGCGCTTGTTACTGTACAGAGCCATCTCCTCTAGAGCAGATGTGGCGGCCACAGGAACTTCTGGATCTATAACAGACACTGAAAGGAGACAGACAACAAATGTGTTAAATACTGCACTGGAAGAGGAGCTGCCGTCTTTGACGCTGCACATGTAAAGCGCCCGTTCATCCACTGAAAGTAAGACAATTGCCATCTTACAATACCATCCCCTTGTCTTTAAATGCATGTCGATTTCAGTTTAAAACCCACAAACTCCCGCAAAGCAGTGATTCAGGAGAGCCATTCGGTGCGTAAGCTGAAAGGCAGAGCTGCACAACATGCAGAAAAAACCCTGCAGAGCACTGATCACATTTGGGCACCTTCCGAGCATACTGTTATTGAGATTAGATCACACAGGTAAAAACAAAAATAAAATCAGTTGAAGTCAAAAGTTCATACACATACACCTTGCAGGATTTTACCCAAAATAAGAGGGATCATACAAAAAGCATGTTATTTTTTTATTTAGTACTGACCTGAATAAGATATTTCACATAAAAGATGTTTACACATAGTCCACAAGAGAAAATAGTTTAATAGTTGATCCCCTTGTTTGTTCTGAACAGTTAAATTGTCTGCTGTTCTTCAGAAAAATCCTTCAGGTCCCACAATCCTTTCCAACAATGATTGTATGTTTTTGAGATCCGTCTTTTCACACTGAGAACAACTGAGGGACTCGTATGCAACTATTACAGAAAGTTCAAACGCTCACTGATGCTCCGTTAAGAAACACAATGCATTAAGAGATGGGGGTGTAAGCTTTTGAACAGATTGAAGGTGTGTACATTTTTTCTTATTTTGCCTAAATATAATATTTTTCTTATTTAGTACTGCCCTTCAAAAGCTACAGAAGATACTAACATGTTTCCCAGAAGACAAAGTAAGTAAAATTGACCCTGATCTTCAAATTTCAAAAGTTTTCACCCCCACCCTTTAATGCATTGTGTTTCCTTCTGGCGCATCAGTGAGCATTTGAACCTTCTGTAACAGCTGCATATGAGATGGATCACAAAAGTATACAGTCATTTTTGGAAAGGGTTCCAATACAGAAAAATACTGAAAAACCAAAGAATCTGTAAGACCTGAATGATTTTTTGAAGAACAGCGGGCAGTTAAACTGTTCAGGATGAACAGGGGACTCATGAACAACACAGCTGTGGATCATTAAGGTAACAACACAGTATTAAGAATCAAATGTATCAATATGTAAACATCTTTTGTGTGAAATCTCTTATTCATGGATTTTGTTTGATCTCTCTTATTTTGGTAAAATTTTGCAAAAACAATTTGGAGATTCTGCAAGGTGTATGTAAACTTTTGACTTCAACTGTTTATGCACTGTACAGCAGTGCCCTCTGGATTACAAGATCAATCCCCCCCAATCCCCAGATCTCCTGTTAGACATACAAACAACAGGTTCACCAATTTTTCAAAACATAATAAAACATGCAAGCTGCAAATATGACATGTTAGGTTTTTTTTTAATGCCAATGCAGCAGAGACTGCATTTTAAACTTTGAAAATTGCATGATTATGCACAACAGGGGTGCACAATATATTTTAGGGAATTAAACAAATTTTTTTTTTCATTTAAAATTCACATTATTTGGTCATCTAGTATATATTATGACTACTTAATCTTTAAAAGGCATTGTCATGTCATTCCAAACCTGTAAGGCCTTTGTTTATCTTCAGAACACAAATTAAGATATTTTCATCCAGAAAGGTAGTAATGACATCAAAAATATCTTTGAGGGTTTTTTTGATGACTGCAGGTCCTATGGGTTTGGAATGACATGAGGGTAATTAATTACTGAACTCATTTTATTTAAAGTTAATCTTTGAAACAAATCATTTTATTACGCTGTTCCTCAGCATTCAAACTACTGAAATCTCAATTTCATACTGTAAATGTACATTTAAAGTGATTTTAGTTTTTAGGGTTTTACTGTTCATTTATTCAAACAGAATAGTACAGAATTTTAATATGGACCATTGTTATCAGCCACAAAATAAAAATAATTAGCAGCGTACAATGATCACACCGAAATTTTATATCAGTGCATCCCTAGTTACCTATTATGTCAGCCAAAGCTGTTAAATCTTTATCCATTATAACATCTATGGTTCTGTTATGGCAAACTGCAGCATGTGGCATCACATTGAGAGTCCTAGAATCGACATGCAGTTTATGTCATCAGGATGTGTTGCAGGTAAAAGTGTTTGCCAGATGTTAGACAACACGCCTATTTTGAAAAATTGGTAGAACTCTTGATCATGTAACCTTGATTCTCTAAAAACAAGTTGAAGAATGAAAGCACAGAGAAACCCACTGCTCATCTCAACCTGTAGATTAGGTTTTGGCCCATAAAACAAGTGCAGTACAGCAGGCTTCTTATCAAAAACCAATGCATATGCACACACACAAACACACAGAGCTCCTACCAAAATGAGAAGAGCACTTATCCAAGGAAGTCGCCTGTGTCAAGAGGACAATAGCTGTGAGCCAAGTACTAGTAAACACAACAAATAAAGATGACACGCAGACCACACATGAGGAGGATCTTACCTGGGTTACTGGAGGCATCATCCATGAAGCGCACGTCATCACCTGCACCAGGAGACTGCAAGAGAGAGACAGAACGTGAGAAGAGGAAACAGTTCGGTAAGGACTCAACAGCTCATCGGTTTCTTTCCACCAGAATAGATGACTGAATGAGTGAAACCTTTAGGTGTCTCCCACAAATAGCTCTTTTTGGCTGAATTGCAGAAATGCTGGGTGTAAATAATTTCTTATTCCATTTAAACGACAAATGTAGATAACACACTGAGGCATTTTGGATCAACTGGCTCTTGAACCATAGAGCTGTTTTGGGAGACACCGCTTCACCTTCACCTGATCAGAAAGCACTTGCTTCTGCTTCAAAACTAAGTTTAAAATAGCCCAAAGAGACTCACACCACTGCTGTGGACAGACTTACTGAGGAACCTCTAGATTAAAGTGCCTTTCATTTCTGTTTTATGTCCATAACCCCCGCAAAATCCTCATGTTCCTCTGTTAGAGAACCAGGGATGTGTTGTTATAGAATTGGACCTAATAATGCTGATAATTCCCCAGTAACAACCCACAAGACCTTTTACATTTCTTCACCTAATAATGTTAAGAACTGCAAATAAATGTGTAACATATCAACCTCTGCTTTTCACAATGTCCACTTAAAACTTCACACAACAGTTCTTCCAAACACAACACAGGCATGCTGTACAAACCTTCACCCCCACCAAACAAGTTCTTTTTCATTTGTTGTTTTTCAAAGACTCAAAAAACCTTGAGAGCTGTATTAAGTAATCCCAGTCAGGGTGAAGGTGCCTCTTCACACATTAAGTCACATAACACAACAGAAACACTCACAACACACGGTGAAATCATGGCAATCTCAAAAGGCCACCAAATAAAGGTTCACCTGGCTTCCTGTACATTGCTTTGCTTGGATACAGTTTGCAGTAAATTAAGATTGTCTAGCAGGCATTTTGAAAGCCCTTCCTCTAACATAATACAACAAATCAAAAACGTCTAGGTTTTAAAGGCGATTTTAAATGCGAACTTACACCACTGTTCGAAAGTCTGGGGTCAGTACGTTTTTTGATGTTTTTGAAAGAAAAAGAAAAAAATTATACTGTAGTAGTACTACAATTTAAAAAGTCTGTTTTCTATTTTAACATCTTTTAAAATGTTATTTATTCTTGTTTTGGTAAACCTGAATGAAGCAGTCATTTCACACACAAAGTCTTTACTGGTAAATTACTGTTAAGAGATTATATGTTAACAGGAAATTGCTTTACTGGTAAAAGAAAAAGAAAAAGGAACGTCGTTGCCTGTGTGAACAGCACTTTTTTTTTGTTGTTAAATCAGGGTTCCTACACATTTTCCATTTCAAAGTTCCATACTTTTCCAGACTCAAATTTCCAAACCTCTCAGTAGATTTTGAGACCATCTTTAATATAAATCGTTCATAGAGCTTTATTTTCAGCTTTATATTTGGTGTATAAAACAGTCATCTGTAAATATTCTTTTCTCAGGGTTTTTTTTCCATAGATTTTCTCGAATTTCTCAATTTTCAGGCCTTTACCTGCATACATACACAAGAAACTTTTTTGTGCCCTCGAGAAATTATTCACATGTGCATGGGAATTTTTTGCATGCTTACGCATTACAGTTTGTAGTTTTATATAACCTATTTCCTTTCGTGCATCACTGCCGTCTTTCTGTGAAAAAAACAAGAGCATGGATCCACATGAATTAACAGAAATATACTTGCTCCAAATTTGGCTTTTCCTATGGTAGTACCGCCAATATCAAGGCCTAGTATGCCCAACACACATCCTCTGTGGCGGCACAGAAAACATGACACGAAATGGGCTAATGGCAAAAAATCTGCCAAGTTCAAATGTTTATAACAAGACGGGTACTTTAAAAAAAAAAAAAAAAAAAAAAAAAAGTGGTTCAAATTTGGCTTTCATTAGGGCAGTATATTTCAAGGCCTTTAAAGGCCCTCTAACGTATACACAATGGGCTTATGGCACAATAGCTGGACCAGTGTGCACTGTCCTATATGCTAAGTTTATTGGTTTCTCGTGCGCACATAAAAGTCTGTAATACAGTGCTAAGAATATTGTAGTATAAGAAGAAACCCAAAATGCTTATAACCTGCATTTTGTATAATAAAAAAAGAGCACCTTGACTTTATTCAGTCGCATTTAGACTTTCACTTCTTGTACAATACATTTATTTTCAGTAAATTCTTAATTTTCTATTATATAAAACCAAATAAATGCAAAAGTCTGGAAACACAATTACTTTTCCATACTCTGCTTTCTTTTTTTCCATACTTTTCCAGACCTGGAAAATACTTAAATCAAATTCCATACTTTTGCATACTTTTCCAAACTCCGTAGGAACCCTTTTTTATTTACTGGTAAAGTCATTCTGGTAATTTTTCGGCAATTCATTTTTAAATTTATTACTGTGCAAAAGGGGCTTGATCCTTAATCCTTCAGAAATCATTCTAATATGCTGATTTGATGCTCAAGAAACATTTCAATTTAAATAAAATTAAGATTAACAGGAAGTTAAAAGGAGCCGTATTTATTTGAATAGAATATAAAAGTAGTAGCTGTCACTTTTGATCACTTTAATGTTTCCTAGATTTAAAAAAGTATTAATTTACCTAAATGTTTTACTAACCCCAAACTTTCAAAGCTTGTATAATGAAGATGTCATTACTACTAAAATGGAATGATGTTATGGTTGAAAATACAGTTAAAGTATTAACTGACATGAACAAACAATGAACAATACATTACAGTATTTATTAATCTTTGTTCATGTTAGATAATGAAATTAGTTGTTCACTGTTAGTTCATGTTAGTTCACAGTACATTAACTAATGTTAACAAGCACAACATTTGATTTTAATAATGCATTAGTAAATGCTGAAATTAACATTGACTAAAGATTAATTAAATAAATACTGTAGAAGTATTGTTCATTCTTAGTTCATGATAACTAAGTGTTGCCAAAAACACAAAATAAACTCTTGATATTATTATTGTCATCACACTATGGTTACAGGCTTTATTCAAAGCTGCCATGAGTTAGAGAAGAGGACTGACTTCTGTCGCCTGATCATACTGACATTATTATTAGACCCATTTATATCTGAACAGGACAGCGTGAGTCACAGCTGTTAGTGAATATCAACCCCATACACGACATGCTCAGTGCAGCCTAAAGGCACACTATTCCATCTTATCAAGTAAATAATTCCACTACACTCAATTAAAATCAATAAAATGTGAACTTGAAAAGTTCTTCTCAGCAAACCAGTGCATTAATTACACCTTCCAAAGAAAGATTCACTGATTGTTGGTCATTGAAATCTTTCAGATTTAGCAATTTGTTTGTCAAGAGATACATGTTAAAAAACTAAATGCTTTAGCTAAATCTTCACACCAACGTTTTTCATTCATTCTCAATTTTGAGAGTTTCACAAGCCAATTTAGAATTGTGTCTGTCTCACACATTTGGTGGTCTTTTGTTCTGTTATCAAAGGAAGAGTATTGAAACACTAACAATCATAAAAATGACTTCACCCACATGCCCAGTTTCCCTTCATACAAAGATCCAGAAACACAACCACAAAACACCAAGACCAAGAAACACAACGGTCCTTTGTTCCCCTGCATCCCCAGTAGAACTGTCTCTCCCAGTGACACCACATGGAACAGCCACATTCAGCTCTTTGACGCAATTTGATAATCAATAAAATGGCCTTCAGACATGCTGGAGGAATCAGACCGGTTTGGCTGAATGCGCGTTATGTAATGTGAGTGCATGGGCTGTACACAGAGCGGAGGGAGCGAGAGGACAATGCAAAGATGTTTTCTTCTTGAGTGTTTTAGTGCATTAGTATGTTTTGGAACAACGCAAAGCCCACGGACCAAACTGTAAACCCCACCTCTACGCTACATCCGCATACCCAGAAGAGAAGCACATGGTACTGGCAATGTAAGTAGATTAAGAACAGGATGTGTGTTAAGCTGTGGAAATGATCCTCAGAGCCGAAAACGAAACCCAAATCGCTGACAACTAAGATCCAGAACGATGCTTAAAGCGGCAGTCACACGAATGACCATGCTGCTCACGCTGGCGAGTACAGGGCCCTAATAGTTAACAGTTTTGAGCTAGTTATCAGAAGGGCCAGGGAGAGAAGGAGCAGGGGAGCAGGGAAAGCCAGGAGGACAGGGGTGGCTCAAAGGGTTCGGGCAGGCTGGACTCCTCGACGCTTTGCATGCAGGCAATACCTGAATGTCGTAAACGGGTTTGGAAGAAGGAATGGCAGCAAATTGTCGGTAGTCAAACTTCTTTTCTGACAGGGACTAAAAGGACAGCAAACAGGCATAAGCAGTGGAAAGATGGAGAGATGGAGAGATGGAGAGAGAAAGGGTGGGAAAAAAAATCAATATTGCAATAAAGAGATGGCAGGATGGATGGAGGGAAGGACAGAGGGTGAGAAGCAGAGACGTGTGAAAAAAAAACAGGAAAAGGAGAAAGGACAACAAAGAAAAGAGATAAAGGAAAAGTTCATGGATGTTGCTCTACTTGCTATGGACATGACTTTATCATCGAAAGTAAAAAAGATTGGTTTGACATCCTATTAAGTGGATTAGTCTGCCAAAAACAACATTACTGTTTGTGTAACATGTGCTGTTTGCTCTGTACTAAATGAAAAACAAAAAACTATTGAACAATTGTCTCATACCAGTCTGCCTGGTGAAGTCACTGCCCGTGGACTGAAATCTGTTTGGGAAACAACAACAAATACATTTAACACAACTGACTCTTAAAAATGACCCACGAACACGCCACAGTGTAGGGCTGGGTTTTGACACAAATTTCATGATTCGATTCTGATTCACAAGCTTGCATCTCGATTCAATACAACAAATTATTTTCGATATATATCAGGTACAAAATATGTACTACATTATCAATTAGTATAGTGTGTTTTCAGTTACTGAAAACTACATTAAAATAATATTGTTATTATTTTAATGGACTACATTAAAATAATATTGAAGGTTAAAATAAGTCATTGTATATAAATGTTTAAATTTCACTCAGTAAAGTTTTTATAATAATACAGTTACATTTACGTAATTGTATTTCTACTCCGATTTGTTTTTTGAAATATAAACTTTTAAATCAGACTATCTGCATATGTCAATATATCAAAACTAAATTTTTGATTCGTAATATGCATTGCTAAGTACTTCATTTGGACAACATTAAAGGCGATTTTCTCAACATTTAAATTTTTTTGCACCCTCAGATTCCAGATTTTCAAATAGTTGGATCTCGGCCAAATATTGTCATTTCCTAACAAACCATACATCAATGGAAAGCTTATATATAATTTATTAAAAAAAAAAAAAAAAAAAGACCCTTATGACTGGTTTTGTGGTCCAGGGTCACATTTAAGACTTTAAGACCTTTTTAGGACCTGTACAAATAAAATTATTACTATATGAGCAGGGTAGGGCAAAGCTTATGGTAACACATTAAAGTTTTATAAAACAATAAACTTAACATTTCAGCTTTTAAAACATTAAGAAAAAGGAAGTGTTAAAACTATCAATTATTATAGTAATTAAACAATTATTATGAATCAGTTATTATATTAATTAACATAAATATATCTTAGTGTCTTAATTATTTAGATTTTTATAATGTATTAGCATAAGCTTCTTGTCGATCAACTGGTTCAGATTTATAGAAGCATTTTTGCTGCATATGGGTCGATTTTCAATTTGGTCTGAACAAAAACAGCCAGCAGGTGGCGCTTTCGGAATGGCAGAAATATATGGCTGTTTCCCAACCCGATCTCGTACATATTTTACAAAGTGGCTAAAGTTAGGGGTGGTCACTTGTACGAATTCCTACGAATGTGCCACCTCGTAAAATATTTATGATTTAAATTTTTTTTTTTTACCAAATATACAAATTTGTAAATTCGTATGAATGGAATTGTATGAATTGGCCACCTCATAAAAAAAATGTACAAATTAGTTGTCAGATAGCTTTGGGTTTCAATGAAATCAGCCTTTTGAAGTTTAATCGTAATATTAAGCCATATCACAATTCTTGTCCCTCCATCGCCAAATTTAAGACCTCCTGAAATCATAATTAAGACGTTCTTGTACCAGTTAAGACATTTTACGGCGTTTAAATTTGCTACAACTAAATTTAAGACTTTTTAAGGACCCGTGGAAACCCTGTAAATGGTGTCTGTTATAAAAACTTGATGGATTTATTGATTTATAAAAACAGTACAAATTATAATTAATGTTATATGGTGCATATATTTAATGCTTCTCTCTAGAGTTAATTTTTCTAGCTGACTAACAAGCGTACAGTTACCGAATAAGTTTTTTTCTGAGGTAAATGTGACGTCACGTGACATATTATTTGCAAGCTGTTATATTGATGTCTTTGTGCGGTTGAAACACTGATTAAACGATTACATTAGACAGGATAAGGATTTCGGTAAGCTGTACTCTTTCTTTTTAACATACCTTCGAATGTTTCTTTATGTTTAATATTCTGTGCTGAAACTGGTATTAAAGCGGAGGAGACAATCAGTTCATGTGCGCTTTGTGCTGCCGCTTCTTTTGAACTGAGGCACTACAGTGATCCGTCACTCCACATTAAACAGTGCCATAACAGCATTTATTGTTTGAAGACTGTAATAAAGTCTCAGATTTCAAATTCTGTCCATTTTGTTTCATATTAAAAATAACAAAAAACTAAGCTTATTGTGATTTATTGGATGGGAGGAGTGCTAAAATGTTTAGTTTATTAACTGAAAACACACTATACTACTTGATTCCTGGGATTCAAGAGTCAATATTGTTTCGCAAAAACAAGAATTTATTAAAATCGAGAAATCAAATTTATTTTTTTTTACCCAGCCCTACAAGTGAATATAAAAACACGTTGGAATTGTTTAACTGTCTTTCAGAAAAAGGTAAATGAGATTGTCACCTTCCATTGGTGTTGGAGAGGGTGTGGGCGCAGGGGACGGCGACTCTGACAGCTGATCCAACGTTCCACGCTTCTTCCCCTCTTTAGACTTGGCAATGACCATCTGAGCCTTCAAAGCATCCTGCTCTAGAGACTTCATCCTGGAAAGAGAGTGAGATACAGTGAGACATGGAGAGTGAAAAGAGAAATGCAAACGGTGCGTGGAGAGAGACAGGATGAGAGATGATAAGCAGAGGTGAAGTGGACACTGATTGGTTAATACAGGAGAACGAGTTAATTTGATGGAGGCTGTCCAAAAATGTGCGAAAGTTATGAGAGAAAAATCACACAAACTAGAGATGCACCGATTAGCTTTCATGCTGTTAAACCATAAAAGGTCAAGGGGAAAGTATATATAGGGACTACAGGACCCAAGGTGTCAACCATGTATGCGCAATTAAGGCGCCAAAATTTTTGCACTGAATTTGCATTTTGGGTATTATTCTAATGCTGTATGACCTCCTTTGTTTTTCAGAACACAAAAAAATGTGATTGTCTAAATAATGGCAGAGATTAGTGACCAGCTGTAACAAAAAAGATGCAAAAGTATTACAGAATGATCCCATACAACTCATGTTGTATTTTCCAAGGCTTTAAAATAGGTTTCTGTAAAAAGACAAACCAAAATTTAATTTATTACTCAGTGAAAACCTGACCTTGGCCATTGGTTTGATGTAGATGACAGCAAGTTTACAAGACTGAGTTAGTCCAGGGTGAGTAGGTGAGTAAATGACTCAATTTTCGTTTCTGAAAGAACTATTCATTTAAAGGGATAGTTCACCCAAAAAATGAAATTCTGTCATTAATTATTCACCCTCATGTTGTTCCGAAACCGCACAACCTTTGTTCCTCTTCTGAAAACAAGTTAAGATATTTTTGATGAAATCCAAGAGCTTTCTGACCCTCCCAGCAATGCAACTACCACATTCAAGGCTCAGAAAGGAAGTAATGACATTGATTAAATAGTCAATGAGAAGAAATTAAATAAAAAGTCACTATTTTTGTTTTCTTTGCACACAAAAAGTATTCTCATAGTTTTATAAAATTAAAGTTGAACCACTGATGTCACATGGACTATTTTAACAATGTGCTTATTACCTTTCTGGGCCTTAAATGTGGTAGCAATGTTGCCATCTATGCAAGGTCAGAAAGCTCTCATCTTGTTTATGAAAAAATATCTTAATTTGTGTTCTGAAGATGAAGGTCTTACGGGTTTGGAATGACATGAGGGTGAGTAATTAATGATACAATTTTCATTTTTGTGTGAACTTTCCTTTTAAGCCAAGAACATTAGCTCTGCCAGACTTTGTTAGATTAGAGTTAGTCTCAGTATGATGCACTCAGTCCATTCACACATTCATACTGCATTCAGAAATCAAAAATCCCAAACTCTAATCTTGGGACAATCTAATGTTGTTATTGTGGTATTATTTCAATATTTAGCCAAACCTAAACATCACCTAAAAAAAAGCTGTGACTGGTCATTTTTGCCATGCAATGTGAACCAAACATTGCTGAAATCTCACACTTATAAACTTAGTGAATATTGTTTTACTGAACTGTCTACATGTGAAAATGTCAAGTTTTAACATGATGCACTGTTTAACAGCTTCTGTTTGAAGGTAACCAGTATTAGTGCTTTTAAAGGAATAGTTTGCATAAAAATGAAAATTATCCCATGATTTACTCACCCTCAAGCCAGCCTAGGTTAATATGACTTTCTTATGACTTTCTTTTGTTATATTACAAAAAATAGTTTCATTTCTGAATGCCTTTATTAACCCTCTGAAGCCATGTGGAGCACCTTTTATAATGGATGGACACACTTTATTGGACTTCAAAATGCAAAACATTTTTTAATTTGACTCCGATTGTGTTCATCAGAAAGACCAAAGTCATTTACACGTAGGATAGCTTGAGAGTGAGTAAATAATGGGGTAATTCTCATTTTTTGGGGTGAACTCTCCTTTAACAAAGGTCTTGGTATAGACTAACTAGTATCAGTGCACCTCTAATAAAAACAACTGAAAGCAATTTGAATAACGGCAAAGAAAACCACTTGTTATTAGGACAATACAAGACCTTTACTGGTACACAGATGGGAGGCAAAAGTGAGTGAGCAGAGAGAAAGGAGGAGTGTGCTATCAACTAACTAAATAAATAAAATAGCACACGTGCAGAAGCAGTAGCGGGTTCTTGTGGGACACGTTCAGAAAAAGCCACTACAAAATGTTTCACCCTTTACACACTGTGCACTATAAAATGTCCACAAGCACCCCAAGCGGTGTCAAGCATCACAGCTAAGCCCCCATGATGCTTTCTGGCTGTTAAGGGCAGACCTGGGCTGACAGGAAGAGGAGGAGCAGGAAGTGGGAAGGGCTGCAGCGCTGCCTAGAGATGCCCTCACACGGGACTGGTAGAGTCGCTTAGCCAGGTCTTGCTCATACTGCCTTACGTCCTCCTCTAGACCATAAGGCCTTGGGAGCAGCAAGTAAGAGAGTAGAGAGGATAGAAGATGGTAACACACAAAGAAAAGGAAAGAGAGGGAAGAGACTACAGATGAAAGAAAACACTCTGAAACGGACAGTAAAGATTAAGAAGGGAAGGTCTACATTGAAATTTAGGGCTTTCAAAGACAAATGCACAAGATGTGTATGTAAAAAATAAAATATGTGACCCTGGACCACAAAACCAGTCATAAGGTTAAATTTTACAAAACTGAGATGTTTACATCATATGAAAGCTCAATAAATGAGCTTTCCATTGATGTATGGTTTGTTAGGATAGGACAATATCTGGCCGAGATACATCTATTTGAAAATCAGGAATCTGAGGATGCAAAAAAATCAAAATACTGAGAAAATCACTTTTAAAGTTGTCCAAATTAGGTTCTTAACAATGCATATTACTAATCAAAAATTACATTTTGATATGTTTACAGTAGGAACAGTAGGAGTTTACAGAAATCTTCATGGAACATGATCTTTACTTAATTTCCTAATGGTTTTTGGCATAAAAGAAAAATCAATAATTTTGACCCATGCAATGTATTTTGGGCTATTGCTACAAATATACCCCAGCGACTTAAGACTGGTTTTGTGGTCCAGGGTCACATATATCTATTTCATAGATTCCTATATCCAAAGAATGTGAAAATGACTTTGAAAGCCCTGTTCATCAAGAAACTGGGAAAGCGTTTACTTAGAGCCTGGAGTAAGAGATGAGATTAAAGTAGCACAAGCGGACAGCTCTTTAGAGATCAGCGTTACAGAGGAAAGGATGAGACTGGAGAGAGAAACACTTCTGATGTGATATATTTCACATAACACATCATTCTCTTTGGCTGTCATACCTGGCTGCTCTCCACATGGCCCTCTTCTCTGCCTCCAGGGCTCGTTTTTCAGCAGGCGACAGCTCCTTGTCCATGGCGACAGCAAGCTCCGGGCTCTGCATGCGTAATCGGTCTTGATGCCTACGCTCTGCTTTGGCCGTTCGAATGGGAGCCACAGATTCACCGGGATAAACTGGGATCAAGCTGTTAGGACAAACACTGGGTCAAGCAATTGAATTGAATATCCCGAAAATGCAAAACCTTACAGCTCTAGGTTTTGGAATTCCTCACCCCGTCATGGAGTTGGGTCTCTGCTCAAGTCTGAAGCTGTCTTCCATTGAATTCCGCTGAGAGTCTCCTTTACCATCCACAGAGGAAGGACTAGATAAAAAAAAAAAAAACAAAACAAAAAAAAACATGTTTTACTATTTTATTATTATTAAATGTTTTGATGCAACATTCAAATGTCTGTAGTTCCTAACATTACAAAAAATAATATTTTTTTTAGCCAGGAAATGTTAAATTGATCAAAAGTGACATAAAAAACATTTGTGACCCTGGACCATGAAAAATTGATTGAAGAGGTTAAATTGATAGATTTTTCTTTTATGCCAAAAATCATTAAAATATTAAGTAAAGATCATGTTCAATAAAGATATTTTGTAAATTTCCTATTGTAAATATATAAAAATTAATAGTAAAATGCATGGCTAACAACTTCATTTGGACAACTTTTGAAAGCGATTTTCTCAATATTTCGATTTTTTGCACTCTCAGATTCCAGATTTTCAAGTAGTTGTATCTCAGCCAAATATTGTCCTAACAAACCATACATCAATATAAAGCTTATTTATTCAGCTTTTCAGTTTTCCAAAAAAAAAAAAAAAAAAATTTTTTTTCAAATAAATACTGTTCTTTTAAACTTTCTATTCATTAGAGAATCCTGAAAAAAGGTGCATCACATTTTCCACAAAATATTAAGCAGCACAACTATTTTCTAAATTGACAATAAGAAATGTTTCTTGATCAGCAAATCAGGATGATTCTTTGAAGGATCATGTGCCACTAAAGTAATGGCTGCTAAATTCAGCTGTCACCGGGAAAAAAAGCTTTTTAAAATACATTAAAATTAAAAACAGTTTTAAAATTGTAACACATTATATATACACACTTAAAAAAAAAAGTGTAATCCTAACTGTAATATATTGTAAAAACACTACGGATGGGAGAGAGAGAATAAAAACTGTTAATAGGTTAACAATAAGTTCCTGTACTATATATGGAGAAAAACTGTAAAAGATGTAACCAGACATTTTATGTAATTTTACAGTTTTAAGAAGTAAAAAGAACCAATCAATCAAAGTATAATATACAGTCAAAAACTGTAAATTGATATTCCCAGAATTTCCTGCATGACACTCAACATTTTATTAATCAAATATATCAGATTTTGCAGCACTAGCAAATAACAGCAGAAGTGTAGCTCACCCTGAGCTGCCACAGTGGCTGGGAGGTGTAGCACATTGCCTCGGAGACGGGGAACTGCGGCTTCCCAAGCTCTCGACCTTGTACTCCACACCATCAAGGACAACCTTTCCGCGAGCCTTCATATCTGCCACCTGCTTGGCCAGATCTTCCTCCTCATCCTCCTCATCTTCATCCAGCATATACTCTTGCGCCCTCTGTTCCATTCGCTTTGCTGAAGAAAGTCATTAACAAACTATTTAGCATGATTCAACAATGAACTCAAGTTACTGTAGCTCATCATCAACAAACCTTCTTCCTCTTTCATTTTCTTCAAGTCATCTTCTCCCACAAGTGAGATGCGAGGTTTGGGTTTGTCCGGTGTCTGTTGCTTCACATCAATCTCAAAATATTTCTGCCTGTCTCTGAAGGAGCGCTGCTCTGGGCTATCTCTGCCAAGGTTGGTGGGGGTGGGGGTCTGGGAGAGAGCCAGGATTCAGATTTCAGATCAATTGTAAAGAACACTACATAAGCAACCACATTTTACATACATCCGACATGCAAGAGCAGGTCCTGTTAATTCTGAAAGTCAGACAATGGTTAGAAATGAGCAAAAATATACCAAATCTTTGCCAATCCACCACCATGATGATGTAGTGATTGCATAATGTGCTGCCATTGCAAAAAAAAAAAATCAAATTACTGCTCTTCTGAAGCTTCTTCTCACCAATAATTGCTTTGATTCATATCACCGATCGATCATGTTCCCATATTTTACCAAAATGCATGCTGCCAGATGATCGGGCATTCTGACATTGCGGAAACACAATTTATTACATTTCTTTGTTGCAGTTCAAAGCGACACATACACCAGCACCACCACCACTCAAGTTTAAAGGAATCCAAAGCGTCAGAGTGGTTCGGTTGGAGATCAGCTGGGTACCTTCGACTCCACTGAGGGGCGAGACAGGCGCGGCACGGCCGCCAGGCTCCTGTACTCGCGGCGGTCAGATAAGAGGGAGGGACGAGGCTTGTGAGGACCATTGCCCTCACCATCAGCCTCATCCATAAACACCTCATTACTCAGCTCAGGCTGAAAGACCCATCATGTACAGCATATCAACATCACATTTGCAGACAATATTGCATACTGAGCTGCGGTGCTGCCATACACAAGTTATCATCATGTAAAGAAAAGGTTGGAATACACTACACAACTTTTAAATTCTAAACAGATTTTAAAACAGACATTTTAAATAAGAATATCATATACTAAACGACTGAGGACATGAACAGCATCTGAAGCTTAAAGGGGACAAAATTCACTTTTACATGGTGTTCGCATATAAATGTGTCCTAGCAGTGTGTGGACACAACCTCCCTAAAAAGATTAGTTTGGCTTAAGAGATGAAGTCGGCGACACTGAATCGTCATCTTCGCAATATGGACACGCCTCTATGCATGTTTTTTTACATAATTTGAGAATATTTGTTTTCTGTTTTAATTGGTTCATTTGAAAGTAGACGTTTCACTCTCTATAGATACATTTCTGTCTGTAAGGCAAGCATACATGGAGTTTGAGATTTTTTTTAATGCGCTTAAGTTGAAAGAGACCGAGACGACAGAAAGCAACTCCTGTTTGCTTTCATTATTTTACAAAAGTGCAATGTTTTGTTATTATTGTGAGTGCACACAAATAAATGCAGTCGTTACAGATTTTGAAAGCTGTATTACTTTTATATGTAGTACCAAAAATGACAGTATTTTAAGAGCAAGTGACCGCACCAGTGCCTCCATCTGTCATGCAGTAAGCGCTCTACTATTCAGCTTCCACACTCCGCACCGACACGTGAATAGGGTACATCTTTCCAGGTTAACATTAGATTGAGCGGCCATGAAATGTTACTACTACTTGAATATTTCAGATGAAAAGCCATATTTGAGGTCGTTGAATGATCGCAAGTGTTTAGATGTCCTGCACGATGTACTGCACTATGTTAATGATCTGTTCGTCATAGACTGCGTGACTTCGGCACTTCCTGTGGATTTTTTTTTTTTTTTTGAGACCAAGCGGTTAAAACAATTTTGGTCGACCAAGCCTCTTCTTGTTGACTAACGGTTAGTCGACTCTAAGGGGCAGCCCTAGAAATCTGTAACCTCTGAATGATTTTTTGCAACTAGTATTGGCTGGTCCAGACAAAAAATCTTGGCGAAAAGTTGTGTAGTGTATTACAGCCTTAAAATAACACTAAAATGTTACAGATTGCAAATGAAGACGACATACCTCTGGTGATGGTTGCATTGGGCTGACATTGTTCCGTGGAGAGTAAAGATCCTAGAAAAAAAAGGAAAAATGATTCAAGACACTTTTTTACCAACAAGCCAGGGACACAAAACTTGAGCTGGACAAGAGGAAACACTACACAGAGCAAGGAGTAAAATATCAAATCAAGAAACATCAAACAACCAAGTGACGGATGAATGACGCACAATAGTGTTCCTGAGAGATGAACTTCTGGATTCGACACCACCGTACGAGTGACTCATGCACAACGACAGCAAACAGGAAACAAGCTCCCAAAGGAACAAACTGTCCAAGCACTGGATGACGGGGGAACCACGACATGCTCACAACCTTGAGGAGCATTTGTCCTACCTGTGGGGGTTCCAGTACGGCCAGGGAGTGTGGCACAGCTGCGAAGGCCTTATATACCTGCTTGATATTGATGGGGTATTCCTCATGTGTGTCAGGGGATGGGGCACGAGGCTGTACGAGGGGTCGGGGGGTTGAGGACGGAGGGGTGGAAGGGTAGAGAAATAGACAGAGGACAAAAAGGATGGAACAGCTAATGAGAGACAGAGCAGCAAAGGCAGAGCACAGGAGGAAAATGCAGGGCTAGACCGCATGCAGCCAACGATCCAGAACATGTCAATGAAAGCATGGAGGGAGAGAGTTTGATAGCATGAGGGAGGTCTGTGGTTATGGTGACTGGGGAAAACGACTCGGGACGATATTTTGGTTTACACTGGTATCCTGAGATAATGTGAGTGTAAACCTTGCTGTGCAAACAATGTGGTTTATGTGATTAGGGGAAGAAAAAAATCCAAAAGAGGTGTCTTGATAGAAAACAGGCACAATGTTACTTGCAGTGAGAAGTTGATAAGTTTTTTGTTTTGCTAAACAACCCGTTTCTTTGACCTGGATTATGGTGTGACCATTTGTAAGGCTTAACAGGCACGATTGT
Source organism: Garra rufa (assembly GCF_049309525.1). Taxonomy (NCBI): domain Eukaryota; kingdom Metazoa; phylum Chordata; class Actinopteri; order Cypriniformes; family Cyprinidae; genus Garra; species Garra rufa. The sequence goes on from NC_133363.1 coordinate 29,535,960, forward strand.
AATGCATATGGAGAAAATAAAACAACAGTCGCGTTCTGTTGGTCTTTAGGCATTGGTAACTGAGGATGAAGGGGGGCCTCATTAGGGTTCAGACAGTGGTGAGGGATCTTACAGTGGTCTGAGAGTTGATGGGAGAAAGGCCATGCTGGAAAGGGTTGGGACTGCTGTGGCCATCCTGACTGGCTGGAGACACAGCAGGTCGCACCCGAGAGAGAGGCTGGATGGCACCAGGTTTAGTCTAGAAAGCGAGAGAAGCATGGACAATAATGTTATTTACATCAGTACTACCATGAACTTGCTTTAGTTTAATTTACAAGCTATCTGCATATTGGACACTCACTGATGAATTATCCTTGGTGTTTGCATTTGATGGGAAATGAATGTTCGACTGAAACAAAAAGACAAATATGAACATGATATGAAATGGAAGAAAGAAAATTTTATCACATGGGATTAGATTTCTGAAGACAAGTACTTGCCTGAGATCTAGGCTCTTATTAAAATCAAATTATACAGTGGTGGCCAAAATTATTAGAACACTACTAGTATTTTCACCAGCTAAAAAATGTTTTTAAGATAGTTATTTCCATCTGTTGCTGTAGTGTATCAGTAGGAAATATCAGTTTACATTTCCAAACATTTATCTTGCCAATAACTGTAAAAATCCAGTGAGATTTTTGTTTGCACAAGGAGTCTGACAACAGCCAGTGCTCCGCACAGAGATCTGATCTCACCATCATCCAGTCTGTCTGGAATGACAAGAAGAAGCAGAACAAACTGAGACTAAATCTAGAAGAACTGTGGCAATGTCTCCAAGATGCTTCAAGAAACCTACCTAAGGGCAATCTGCTTTTATCCATTATGCCGTTCACAGTTGGAATCAGCTTCCAGAGGAGATCAGATGTGCTAATACATTAGCCACATTTAAACGCAGACTCAAAACTCATCTGTTCAGTTGTGCATTTATTGAATGAGCACTGTGCTACGTCCGAACAGATTGCATTATTTCATGTATAATCATTTTACTGTGCTAATTAATTTTAAATCAATTTTTTAAATCATCTTAAATGTTCCTAAATTCTGTTTTTATTGTTGTGATTATTATTTTAAATTTTTATGCTAATATGATTTTAATTCCTTTTATGTACAGCACTTTGAATTGCCATTGTGTATGAAATGTGCTATATAAATAAACTTGCCTTGCCTTACCTGCAAAGCTACAGTACTGTTACAAGTTTTAGGCACTTGTGTAAAAATGCTGTAAAATGAAGATGCTGTCAAAAATAATGTCAAAAATAGATTTTCTTTATCAATTAACTTCTATTAACTAAATTAAAAGCACATTTAGTGTGACCATCCTTTGTGTTTAAAGCAGCTTTTGCCCTAGCTGCACTTGTTTTTCAGGTAGCTTTGCAGGATTATCACAATTACCGGCAAAATGCGTGTTTGGAAATGTATACTGATATTTCCTACTGACACATTACAGCAAAAGAGAAATACCTGACTTAAAACCATTTTTAGCTGCTGAAAATAATGTTCTAATAATTTTGACCATCACTGTATTTTTGTTCAAAATTTTGGGGTGAGAAAGAATTTTTTAAAAGAAATGAATACTTTTATTCAGCAAAGTTAAAGACATTTTAGTTAAACTTTCTATTCGTCAAAAAAATCCTGAGGGGAAAAAGTATCGGTTTCCACAAAAACTATTTTTAATCATGATTTCTGAGGGATCACATGTCACTGAATAGTGGAATAATTCAGTTGACAATTCAGCTAAAAAATATTGAAAGAGAAAATGGTTAATTTTAAACTGTAACAATGTATCACAGTATTAAAGATTTTTCTCTATTTTTGATCAGACATATTTAGCCTTGCGAAGCATATGAGACAAAAACCTACCAACCCCAAACTTTTGAGCAATAGTGTATACTATGTTATACTCACTACATATGATTCACAATGCCTTATTAATGTCATTACTCACTCTCATGTCGTTCCAAACCCTGTAAGACCTTTGTTCATCTCGGAACACAAATTAAGATATTTTGGCTGAAATACTGCTTTCTGACCCTTCATAGACAGCAACACAATTACAATCTTCAAGAGCCAGAAAGATGGTAAGGACATCATTAAAATAGTCCATGTGACATAAGTGGTCCAAACTTATTTTATGAAGCTACCAGAAAACTTTTTGTACCATGACAATAAAGTTGTTCAATGAAGTTCAATAAAGTTATTTGGTTTTCTTTGCACACAAAGTATTCGTGTAGCTTGTACAGGGTCAGAAAGCTCTTGGATTTCATAAAAAATATGAAATATAAATATATGAAAAAAACTTAATTTGTGTTCCAAAGATGGATGAAGGTCTTATGGGTTTGGAACGTCATGAGGGTGAGTAATTAATGACAGAATTTTCATTTTTGAGTGAACTAACCCTTTTATACAAACTGTTATTTTACCAAGCTGTAGTTACACGCTTGGTTTGGTGGAAATACTAAATAAGAGTCAAGCATTTCACTGCTGCAGAGACCATGAAAAGCAGGACATGCTCAGAGTTATACAGGCCCGTTCACCATTCGGCTCTTAACATCTAATGCAAAGCCAAGTGCAGCTAGTGCAGGCCATACAAGGGCTAGTCAGCCCACTTACATATCGAACCTCCCTTCCAAGCATCGCAGAGGAAGATTTGTGGGACTGCTGAGAAATATGGAAATGTAATGACGAGGGGCAGAATGAGAGCACACAGGCCATGGACCAGAACACTACCTTAATGAACATGTAAAACTAGGCCTGACCATGCAAAACACCTGCATATATCTGTATAGCCATCCCATTGAAAATGTTTAAAAAGAAATGAAAAAATGATGAAAAGGCAATGAATATGCTAAGAAATGGTACTGACCTGTGAGTTGTGTGGAGAGTGTGCAGCATCTCGGACAGGACTGTCAATCCTGTGAGGCTCAGACGGTGAAGACTGAAATACAAAGCAACATCCATCACAACATGTCTCAAGAACAGGTGAAGGAAAGAAATTTCACAAAGCAAGATGAAGTCTGCTGTTTCCAATAAGCAAATTTGCCAAATTACAAAGTGATGTGCAGTTTTATAAAAGCAGCTCATCTTGATTTGATAACATTAATTATGCCTTAAGCAGGTTTTAATGTGCTTGCACATCACAGTTGTTGTATTTCTTGCTCTTACGACGTGCTTGATGACAAATGTGTTGTATTACATGTCACAGATCATTTGAAATCAAGCAGTGGAGCCATGAAAATGCATTTTTTCAAACAGTGTCCAGAACATAATGTCATGCTACAGAAACAGACAATGTCTTAAACTTTTCTTTAAAAACCATACTGCTTCATATTCCTGCAAATAGTTGGTGGAGAATGTGTATTTAAGGTGAGAGGCCTTAACCCTTAACCCTTTTTGTTCAGCACCTGTTGACTTCCCATTCAAAGCATTCTCAGTCTCTTGGGAATGTTCAAATGCCTCAAGACCGTAAGGTTACACACATTACAGGGTCCCATGTTTGTATCCACACCGTTTTTAGCTTACCCCATTTTCTAAATATAGGAAACGTATATATAGCCATGCATATTTCTGTGAAACAATTTTACATCCTAAAGCATCTGTATATCTAAAGCAGCTATCAGTAGAAATCTTTGGATGGCACTTGCAACTGAAGTGGTATGTTAACTCTAAATAGCTACTGATGACACACCATGCTTGACCAGAAAACACACTCAGTCAGAAAACACACTCCCCAAGGCTGCTTGCCTTGCTGTATAACCAGGGCTGCAGCTGCCCATGCCTGCCATAACCCACAGGTGGCCCAGATAAAATGCGCTCCTCAGGAGGGCGGCCTTTGCTCTTGCGATTGGCCACAAGGAAGGGATTTTCACTAAAGCAGATTGGTTGGGAGTCCACAAGATTTTCTTCTTCCTCTTTAGCTTCTTGTGGGACTCCAAGAACTGGGAGGGGGTCCCATGTGTCAGCCTGGGGAGGTTTTGAGCCCGCTGAACTTGTGGCGGGACAGACTGGAGACGAAGGGAGGGCAACAGGTTCTACATGGTACATAGAAGCATGGACTTTCTCAAAACCCAGGGGGTCTACGGGGCTGGCCGACATGGCAGCCTCCATTGTGAAGAATGTAGCAAAGGAGGGAGAGAACTGAGGAATGAGAGAGAGAACATGATCGACAGAGACAAAAGGGAGAAATAACGTGAGAAGAAAACAAAAACAAGGAATAGAGCAGAACTAATGATACACAAAAGGAGGAAGAAAATGACATGGCATCACATTAAAAATTAGAACACAGCAAATGTAAAAGCAAAGAAAGGAAAAGCAGTAAAGAGTGAAACAGATGGGTTTAGTTTGGCAGAGTTGGAAGGAATAACAGCCGTGCTAAAGTCATAATCATCTACCGGTCACGCCAATTCAGATGAGCGAGGAGCTAAATACAGCTATCCCATCATCCTGAGACATCTCACAGTAGACAGTCACTCAATCCAGAAGAACATTTGCTCTAAATGTGCTGTGTTTGCTGTAATATAGACTTCATGCATGATAGAGCCAGTTACAATACAGATTTAGCTCAATTTTGTCTAGGAACTGAATGTGCTTTTATATTTTCAATTTTAATTGTCAATAATCTTTACTTAATATCCTAATGATTTAACAATACTAACAATACTTTTGATCCATACAATGTTTTTTTTTCCAAGACTGTTTTTGCGGTCCAGGGCCACGTATGACTTATTTTCTATATAAATATATATTACATTTATTTCCTAAGTATATACATGTATGTGTGTATATTTATATATACATATAAATATATACAGCATATGCACATGTGCCATGTAAACACAAACTTTTATTTTGGATGCAATTAATCGCGATGAATCAATTTGACAGCAGTAATATTATTTCAAGTTTTGATTCAAGTTTTTAAACTAATATTTATACATTTTATTTATTTATTTATTTTTTATTTCAGCTTTATTCGAATTTGCGATTTTTTAAATAGTTTTAGTTAACAATAACATACATACATTCACAATACACAATAACAGTTACAACATTTCGCTTTTGTAGGTACTCAGGAGGTATTTACAGTTTAAAATCTTTATAACATTATGAACATCATGAATGCTTGCATTAAAAAAACCTAATAAAAACTGTAATAAGCAGTGCACATAACTTTCAAACACTTCCAAGTAGAAACATTTACTCAACTGTCATTACAATTAAACAAGCAAATTTGCAACTTTACAAAAATCAATTCAGGTGCAATAGGTGGCACATTGTGATGCTTAAGAAGTGACTGTCGCTTACAACTAATGGCCTCATACTGATAAAAGCTTAATTCAGTGGCTCCTGTGCAGATAAAAGACACTGCTCTACAAAATAGCATCTATAAATAGCCATGACTAAACTGTACTTCATATACCACAAAATCACGTGAGGGAGAAAAGTGCACTAGTGTTTCCCTGTCTAACAGGAGTCGACCCCCTCTCCATTCCTCACTTGACTTTGCTAACAGCTGCTAGTGCTATGTAGGTTAAACATTCCTAGAAGCGAGACTTTACAAAGATACAAGGAATATCATGTAATTTGTAAAAACAAATTACAAAGCTCAGATTACATCCGTTACATTATATAATAATTAATGAATATTACTGAAGGCACTAAATTTTGTATGAGGGATGCCTGTGTGCATGATTGACTGACTGAGTAACTATTGACATTTGACGTCCAACAACTAATGGCTATTGCTAAATAAAATGTAACAAGTTTTACACACACAAAAAACATTGAGGAAAAGAAAAGAAGGAAAAAAGTAGCACAGGGAATCAAGGAAGAATGAGTGCTAAAGAAATGACAGAAAAGACTTGTAGAGTAATAGCAGTGGTACACTCACAGCGAGATGAAAGGAGCGGATTCCAAGCGGCTCAACTCTAGATAACTTAACTGTCAAGATCTTTCAAGGGTCCCTTCATCCTCAAATGCCACACCCACCCGTTAAACCATTCAGCCAATCAGCTCACAGCACACATTTTAAAATAACTTGAGCGACTGTCAGCTGTCGGCCGGCACCTCCCCCTCACTCCACCTCTCATGCACCAGCAAATACAATCTGTATTTTGTCAGAGGTATGACTGGAATGACATTCAACCCTGGTGCTGCTGAAGAATTAAGCTAGCAGCTGGACTGCTTCACCTTTGGCACCACTAGTAAAAGAAGCACTACTGGACAACAATTGCTTGACCTGATAAGGTTTTAAAGACCAATACTAATTGACAAATGTGCTAAGCATTTAAAAACAAGTAAGGAAACATCTGTAAGTTACATTTTGACCATATTGTTTCTTTAACATTTAGGTCCCACAAATTCTTTGTTTTTTTTTTTCAACATTTTTGTGTATTTGAACCATTTCTAACAATGACTTGACTGTATGATTTTGAGATCCATATTTTCACACTGAGGACAACTGAGGGACTCATATGCAACTATTACAGAAGGTTCAAACACTCACTGATGCTCCAGACTAAAAAGCGATGCATTAAGAGCCGGGGAGTGAAAACATTTGAACAGAATGAAGATGTGTACGTTTCTTATTTTGCCTAAATATCTTTTTTTTTTTTCCCATTTAGTATTACTCTTCAGAAGCTACAGAAGATACTTGCATGTTCCCTAGAAGACAAAATAAGTCAAATTTACCCTGATCTTCAAATTCAAAAAGTTTTCACCCCCTGGCTCTTAATGCATTGTGTTTCCTTCTGAAGCATCAGTGAGTGTTTGAACCTTCTGTAATAGTTGCATGAGTCCCTCAGTTGTCCTCAGTGTGAAAAAATGGATCTTACAATCATACAGTTATTGTTGGAAAGGGTTCAAATACAGAAAAATGCTGAAAAATCAAAGAATTTGAGGGACCTGAAAGATTTTTCTGAAGAACAGTGGGCAGTTTAACTGTTAAGGACAAACAAGGGACTCATAAACAAATCAAAAAATAAATCACTAAACAAAAAAAAACAAAAAACACAGCTGTGGATCATTCAGGTAACAACACAGTATTAAGAACCAAGTGTATGCAAACTTTTGAACAAGGTCAATTTTAAAAATTAAACTAGTATTTCCTCTTGTGGACTATATGTATATGTTCACCTAAATGTCTTTTATGTGAAATATCTTATTTAGGTCAGTATAAAAAAATAATAACATGCATTTTGTATGATCCCTCTTTTGGTAAAATAATTAACATTTTGCAGCTTCTGCAAGGTGTATGTAAACTTTTGACCTCAACTGTACATCATATAATTTATTGTTAAGAATGGTTCCACATTGACCTTGCATCAGTAACAAAAGCTCATCTCAGTGCAGCAACCAGCTGGTGTGTGCCTCAAGGAAACATCATAAGGAATTTTTACCTGGCTTTTGTGTCCAAAAATGTCTATCAAAGTCAATCGAATGATTTGTTTCTAGATTCTTGTTCTTTTATTAAAACATGATTTTACATTTAGGCACTTACTCTATTAACTTTCTGTAGACTAGTGGTAGGTAGAGCCGCCAGTGTCTTGTAGTCCAGTTTCAGTGGTCCAGTGCTCAAATTCTGTAGACAGAGGGTTAGAAAGAGTACAATGAATGATTATTGTTCATTGAAAAAGCATGTTCAAAAATCTTCTAAACACTACTTAGATATTAAGTTTTCAGCATGAGGACACTGAATATAAAGAACTTCAAGTGCTTAGAGCTTCAGATACGACTCATTTGTTCATGTTCAAGGTGATGTCTGGTCCTGTGTTTTGTTCCTGGAGCCCTACTGTGGGCCATAAAGACAGGTAGGGCATAAGGCCTCACCTCAGTTTCCTCCTCCAGCAAACGAGTTGCCTCCTCGCGCTCCAAGCGCATACGCTCCTTTACCGAAAGAGGGAAGGCAAGGAGGGGGTGGGGAAATGAAGTTTACCCAATCACACACACACACACACACACACAGACACACATTATGCCCACACAAATATGGACACACACGCATTCCGATGACATCCAATGGGAATGAGGTTTAGGTAATGAAGAATTTTGGATGACAATAAAACCAGGGTACCATGAAGAAAAAACAACATATTGCATGAAGGAGATGAATGGAATTAAGCAGAAACAAAATGTGATGTTTGGAATGAGCAGCACCCAAGATCATTCAGATGGGTTTGGGGAATGAGATAAGGGAAAGAGAGAAAGAAATAGACAGATCCACATATATTAGTTTAGTTATAGAGAAGATTTGGAAGTGGTTGTCATTTTGGTAACATATTCTTATTATTATAATAATCTAATATGAGATAGGCGTTTAGGGGAGGAAATCACTCACCACTTTTTCCATCTCCTCCCGTTCCCACTGGGACGTCTCCCTTACCATCTCTACCTCCTGCAGGAAAGGTCAGACAGACAGATGTTATTTTTCCATCCACTTCTCTGCTGTTCCTGCTCTGTGTGATGCATAGAGCTCACCTTCTGCATGATGTCAATCTCTTCAGGACTCATGTCTCTGTCTACTGATGAGATGCTCTCCATACTGTTCTTACGAACAATACCTGCCGCAAACGGGTTTGCAATAACACCAGGGGATGCCTGAAAGAATCAAATCAATAACAAATGAGTACGCAAAATATGTAGTAGTACATGTATGCAAATTAGAATTATTTATAAGGAATCAGGTAACACTGAAGACTGGAATATAAATAAATGCAGTCTCAATTGACACCAGAGTAGATCTAATGTCCTCCTGAGCTGTATAACTAGGTCTTTACCTCTATGCTCGCAGCGTTTCTTGGGTCAAAGCCATCACACACAAGTATGACCAAGGAGTCACCGGACGCACGCAAGACCCTCACTGCTTCCGTGTGCGTCATACCCAGCAGACTGTTGTTGCCCACCTCAAGAATACGCATTCCCACCCGCAGACGGCCATCTCGTGCAGCAGCACCGCTGGAGCTCACCTACAGCAACAAGTGAGTGAAAAATAATCAGTCTTATGTTTTAAGGAATTAGGGAAGGAAGTAACTAGACCAGTACTTTTGATTTCACCAGAATTCTGCAGGTTATATCATGGTTACCTTGGAAATGAAGATGCCCTCATCTGTGGGGTCAAAGGGGTTGCCTGCATGGCCTTTAGCACCGCCTCTGATGCTGATACCCAGCTTTTCTCCAGGAAGCTTGTGAATGACAATCTCCTACAAAGACACATGGCTGTTTTAGAGGGTATGTGAGGTTGTTCTGGTCTCATTAAGAGTCTCAAAAGTTGAGATCATTACCAAAATGACCAAAATTAGTATTTGATATTAGCGCTAGAGAAAACGTGGACAGAATCGTGGAATTCAGTCATATCCAGTACAGTCACGAACATTTTACAGTTTCTAACGAGAAAAACTATCATATCATATACAAACAAAAACTTAAAGGCCTTCACAGCAATCTGTCAAAATAAAAGTTCGGTTTAAAAAAAATGTAAATGCACAACAGTATTTCTGAAAAAAAAAAAAAAAAAAAAAAGATAATACATACATAAAATCATAATAGATTAATTTAAATGAAATCAACTAATTAAAGATGCTTTTGATTAATAACATTTTATGAACTCATTAAAATAGAATACAGAAAATTAATGGAAAACAGAATTTGGTAAAAATAAAACTGATTTTGAAAAACAAAACTAAAGTATAGGGCCTTAAAATGCAAGTTTTGTTAAACTTTTAATAAATTGCTGTTAAATTGTGTAAGTTTCATGATTTCAATTAATTAGACATGATATTTGATTGATTGATTGATGTTGAAAAATGAAAATAGAACAAAATTTATTTGAAAAAAAAAAAAATATATATATATATATTTTATATTTGTGCCCCGTGCTGGCAAAATGAGTCAGAATGAACAAGTTTTCGAAAAGAGTTCTTTTTATTTTTGCACTATAGCCATTTGAAGGCAATAGAGTTAATTCTGAGAAAAATCTATTTTCCTCAAAAGTTTTCTGAAGATTCCACAGCAAAATCACCAAGCAACATTGCATATTTTCCTCCAATTCTTTTCTTAATAGTAAATATTGTATTATTAAAAGGAATTTTATTTGATCTTTGTTATTAAAAATAAGAACAAAGATGCAAATAAATGTTTAATCAAGAGCAACGAAAATCTTTTCTTTTAATGTATGATTAACATTGAGACAGAAGTATATTAAGACCTACTGTAATGCATGGATCACATCAGATTTTTCCCCAACCATTCACTAAACATTCATGTGAGACATAACAGATTATGTTTGTGTGAATCTCACCACGACATATTTTGCAAAAATGTACTTCATAGGGAGATCGCACACTCTCAGAGAAGTGAGTCTTATGTATGCGCTTAGAAAACGTCAGTCACCGCGATTGTTTTGTTTACATCAGAATGGGTTTGAAAATCATATTTCACTGGTTTGTCATGGGGAATTTGATATGAATATTCACAAAGCCGGAATGCTGCGCTTTGCAACAATAGACCTACAACTTGTGGTGAGAAGCAGCAGTTGTCCAGAAGTGTGCAGAGAAAAAGGTAGTTCTCTCAGAAAACGTACAAATAAAGATCATTTTATATGTTTAATTACTATTTGAAGCATTGGGATCGCTAGAAGAGGGCTTAATGAATTAATTTTTGTAAAAACATCAAATTTGACCAAAACTGTAATTTTTCACTTCTTTCGCCTATAGCTCAAAATTCGACCGTGCACATTCAGAGTCATTTTGCCAGCACGGGTCACATTTGCATGAGTGTCTTTCTCATTGCAGGCCATTTTGGTGAATTTTCAGGAAAAGACCAAATCTGATATTTATTAGATCTGACTGAGCCAGGAAAACTTTACAGACCCATACTGCAGGTTTTGCTTAAACATTTCCTCTACTAATGAATGTGTGTCTACCTGCATGCCAGGGGGCGAGGGATCTCTGCGCACAAGCATGCGGATTTCCTGCTTGTTGGAGAGCAGGGCTCTAACAGCTTCCTGATGCGTGGCATGTCGTAGGTCAATGGTGTTCACCTCCAAGATACGATCGCCAACACGGAGTCCACTCTGAGAGGCCAAGCCATTGGGGATGACCTACCCAGAAAACAAAAATGTAAGAAATTAATTCTGACAAAAGCTTCACTGACAACAAATTATGCTATTTATATTTGACATAAATCTGCATCATACTACATAATTTACTTTACCTTTGAGATGAACACCCCTGGCTCATTAATTCCAAAAGGGTGGCTGGCATGGTCGCTACCCCCTACAATGCTCAGACCCAAGGGACCACCTGCTTTGATCAGCGTCACTTCCTGTCCAGACAGAAAATTTAGATGTATTAAAAAAAAAGGAGTATTGATTTTGCAGTAGGTCTGATAAATGCAGGGAAAAATAATCTTTGTCAATAATTATAAATGTGTGTGTGTTTTTTATTTTATTTTTTACATTACCATTAAAACTCTTGGGAAGATATATATTTTCTTGTTTTGTAATGAAAAGAAGTCTCGTATGCTTACCAAGGCTACATTTATTTGATTCAAAATATAGCCAATAAATAAATAAAATAAATATATGTATTTATTTAAACACACACACACACACACACACGCACGCACGCACGCACGCACGCACGCACGCACGCACACACACACACACAAACACACCATTTCTAATAACTGCTTTTGTCAATGTAATTTGTTCCTGTGATGGCAAAACAGATTTTTCAAATGGTTCTAATCATTTAAATCACTGCCATTCAAAAACACTTATTATTATTGTCAATTTTAGAAACTGTTGCTTAATATTTGCACTGCTTAATTTATATGCACTGCTTAATATTTTATTCTTATTATCACATCTTAAGATTTTTATTTTTTCCTAATTTTAACATCTCAATTTTTCTGTGGAAAAAGGACTCTTGATTAAGAAAAGCCAAAAAGAATGGCATTTATTTTAAATAGAAATTTTTAATTTTAATGTGCCATATGTGAATAAAAGTATTCATTATTCATCAGTATTATTAATTAAAAAAAAAATTATATTTATATCTTGCTGACCCCAAAATTTTGAATGGTAATGTGAATACAAGGAAACTGAATGTTTAGTTTTTTTTTTTTCATTTGTGAGGCGCATCTTCTAGGCAAGTCTACACAACTACATCAAGTGAGCACGAATAAAAACATCAAGGGAACATTAATTAAATGCAAAAGCAAGAGTAAATTTTAAAAGGCCAAATCACAATCCTAACACAATAAATCCACTATGTAATGTTCATACCGTGCACCATTTTCTCTGTTGAGTGAGGCATTAAAACAGCAAAATGTAGCTGTTATGAGATTTAACTACAGCACGTTTTAAGAAATTTATCAATGTTAAATATTTCCTCAAATAGGGAGGAAAAACTCCCCTGCAGGTTCAATGTCATACCATTAGTTCCAACTCTAGCTCTCACCTCAATGGGGTATTCATCTTCCATGGGGCAGTTGAGATGGTTTCCAAGATGCTCATCTCCTTCCTCTTGCTCAGGTGAGTCAGACGGCTCTGGAGGAGGGGGTGAATGAGGTCGAGTTCGAGGGGAGGCGCCCCCTGCACTGGCCTGGTCCCGTTCGACCAGGAGGGTGATGGTGGGGGAGGTTCCGGTAAGCAGCGCTACTGCCTGGTCATGTCTGGCCTCTGTCATGTCTACACCATTGATCTGGAGCGACAGCCAAACACCAGAGGATCAGAGAGGGCCAATAAGCCCACAATGGGCATACGAAAGCCCCTCATGCTGAGCTTGTGACATCTTACAGGCTCTTTAATTGCTATAGGTAGCTGGCTTTTCAAGAATCGTTAAGAGTCTAGGTGTTAATTGAGGGAAAAATGTTCCTGTGCAGGACTGATCTGGAACATGTGACAGCCAATGCTGAGCCCTCTCATGCATTGAAAGAGAAAGTGATTTCAACTTCACCTACATACTTGGTTTTATAAACCTTGGTTCGCAGTGAAAAATCATGCATTAAATCAAAACGCTAAGACACATTTGATCAGGGAAGTGAAAAGAGAAGGGAATGTGCAATAGGAGAAAGAGGAAGTGCTGGAGATGCTTTAGGTAGCAAGATCACATAGTGTGTTAGAGAAAGTATAAAAAGAGCAGCCTCAAAAAAACTGTGCCCAAAAAGTCTACTACAGCTTGTCATATTTACAAGTATTCCAGATATAGCTCAGATTAAAGGACCTTGCACTCATAAAAGTGAGCTTAGTCCTAGAGAAATTACTATTATACTTGCAACTTTATGCACTTTTAAAGTTTGAATACAGGCAATAAAACTCCTTTAAAAATGCCATGTAAACACTTGAGTCTCACTAAAATGGCATCAGTCTGGGTTTTGGTAAGGCAGACAAATAGATTTGTATGTGATTGTAAATTTACTCACCCCCCTGTCTTCAAAGATGCTTATGTCTTTCTTTCTTCAGTAAAAAAGAAATTAGGATTTTTGAGGAAAACATTCCAGGATTTTTCTTCATGTAGTTTATAGCTTCATATGTAAAAAAAAAGAAAAAAAAGAAAAAAAAAAAAGTACTTTAACAAATGCTCATCTTGCACTAGCTCTGCGACGCACAACTTCACGCATTACATCGCGGTTCGTTGTCTGTGTACTTTGGTTCAAAAAGGTAGGGTAGGATGAAAAACTACATCTCATTTTCTCCTCCAACTCCAAATCGGCTGACATCACCGTTTTACCTTTTTTGTAAAGGCCGTTTGACTTTCTTTGCACATTCACTTTGTAAACACTGGGTTGGTACTTCCGCAACGCCATGCATGATCCTTCCAATGTAATTACGTAATGGATGAAGTCAAACTAGTGCAAAATGACCAATTGTTTCACTAGACAAGACCCTTATTCCTCAGCTGGGATGGTGTAAAACCCTTTGAAGCTTTATTGAAACTGCAATTTGGACCTTTACTCTGTTGGCCACCATTGAAGTCACCTGTATGAAGAAAAATCCTGGAATATTTTCCTCAAAAACCTTAACTTCTTTTCGACTGAAGAAAGAATGAATCTTGGATGACATAGGGGTGAGTAAATTATCAGGAAATTTTAATTCTGGGGTGAACTAATCCTTTAACATGAAAACTCAAACTACAAAAGTGCACCAAAAGACAGAGTTGAGTTGAAGAGTACATGAAATCATGCTGTAACTCCATTATAACATTGTATATAAAACTACTGATTCATCACATTAGCTAATTCCTTAAATACTACCCTTTAATTATGGGTCTTTAAATACTACCCTTTCACTACAATCTGGCTCATGCCTTGACACACCATATGTTGTGCTAAAACTGTCTAACCTGTCCTGCTTACCATCTGACGGAAGACCATTCTTGATTTCTGGTTACTTTGTTTAGCAGTAAGAAGTTCCACCATGGTGACAAACAGAGGTCAGCACTGACCATTCAGTACCGGCGCTTACCACAGGGTGACAGAACGGCAGCTGCTATGGTAACGAATGCGGTTACCATGACAGCAGGCCCACAGAACAAGTCAAAAACCTCCCATCACCACACCCGACACCAAGCAGGCAAAAAGTGTGTTAGTGAAAACACATGCAAGGACAGAGGGGAGAAGAGGCAAAATCTCAAAATAAAGAGAGAGGGCTCAAGGGAGACAAAGCAGTTGGAATTATAATTGTTATGACGCAAGGTTACTAGGAGAGAAGTTAACAATAAGACACTGACATCATTTCATGGTGCAAAGCAGAAAGGTTATGGAGTACAGCACAGTAAAACAGCAGAAGATTGTTTCACTGCACACTGCTAAAACTAACTCTAACTCACCCATGCAGTGAGCTAGATAATAATGGCTTATTATTTTTTAGGTTTCCCACAATGTAAAGTGATATTATTCAGATCTAAAACCCAGTAACAAAAAAACATTATTAAAGGTATAGCTAACACACAAATGTAAATGTGTCATTTACTCATAACCTGTGTGACTAAAATGTGACTGAATGTTCATTGGACTGAAAGCAAGTCCTATTCTTGCTCATATACAGATCTAGTGCAACACAATTAGTTATGAGCCCCAAAACCCTACAATGTTTGGTATCATTGGAGTTAAAGCTGACAAGACATGTCTTTATGTGCCATATTTTTAATATACTGGAAAATGATTAAGATCTGAGAGCTGTCAACGAGTTTTTCAGGAAGATCTAGAATGCAGCCCATGATTGTATGGATTTCTTTCATGGCACTGTTTGCAATTTTTTAAGCTTGACAGTCCCTGGTAACCATTCATGTTTTGTATGGAGAACAGGTGACAAAAATGTGCTAAACGTCTCCTTTTGCGCTCCAAGGAACAAATTCTATAAGGTTTTTAAACTTTACTATTTTTGAGTGAACTATACTTTTAACCTTAAATTAAGTTTATAAACTACATAAACTAGAAAGAGTGTATGAGAGATGGATGGACTCACTGATATGACCCTGTCTCCCACGTGCAGGATATTGTCTCTGTGAGCAGCTCCTCCTTCAGCAATACGAGAGATGAAGATTCCCTGAGAGAAAAGCAGAAAAACATTAAATGATAATCTCATCTCAGTACACGTTTTTGAAGGAATTCTCATATGCACACAAAAGGATGCATTTATTTGACCAGAAAATACAGTAAAAAAGCAATATTGTGAAAATTAATTAATTAGGGCCGGGACTCGATTAAAAAATTTAATCTAATTAATTAGAGGCTTTGTAATTAATTAATCGAAATTAATCGCATTTTAATCGCATATAAATATTTGACCTGAGAACAGTGAGAAGTAAGTTTTTTTATATGGATTTTTATTATACCATTGAATAATGACTGAATACATAAGCTTAAGCAACAAAATATTGTTTATTTTTGTTCAACCAAGTCCAACAGACCAGTGCAATATTGCCATTAAGTGTAGCAATAGGCTCGATGTGCTGCGATGATATACGAATTCCTTGTTGCATAGCTTGCACACAACCATGCTCTTATCGACGCTTCCATCCATTCGTTTTAATAACAAAATTTCCCATCCACAGGGCCAACCAAAGCGGTCCCATCAGCTTTTTTGTCCATGTTCACTGTGGTTTGTTTTGCTGCGTCCCAATTCGTATACTATGCCCTATAAGTATGTACTCTTTTTGTGAAGAGAAGTACATACTTTTGAGTTTGTAGCAGAATAGTAGGCAAGCTTTGGGACATATACTTCGTCATAACTGCTTCTTTAATGGACACTCTGTTGCTTAGTTACCTGAATCCTGTCACTGTTTAAACTGCCCTGTCAATCATCACAGTTAACATTATCTACATTTCGTTTAATTTAATTTCCTACCGTATTAGAGAGAAATTAAGAGGCACGTTCTTTAACGAGTCTTTCATGCCGAGAACTTTGCTCTTGTGTTTGCTTAATTATGCATTTAAATGTTAATGACCAAACCTATCATTATAAATGTTGCTGCACATGGAATATAACGCGGATAACATTTAAAAACATTTTTATCCGGTTACACACTGATTATTTATCACTCAAACCCCTTTCTCTACCTGTCCGTTGGTCGCGCATATCCTCCATGTTTGTAGTTTTTTAACACTTTTTATGCGTGTTTGTAGTTCTAATCGAATCCTTGTTCACGGCGCAGTGTGTTGTGGGCAATATTAGCCGTTAGAGTGTGCATTGATCGTTAAGTAGTAGACCATCCGGGAATCTTTGGAATACTTTTTTAAACATACTACGATTTGGGACATACAATACTATTTAGGACGGACGCAGCTTGTCTGAACGCTAGTTGGTGCTCCAGTATAATCGGTCCGCCGAATCTCACCCAGTGAGAAACGTTCCGCGGTGCAAAACTAAGTGCGATTAAAATGCGTTAAAAAAATTTTACGCGTTATTTTTGTGTAATTAATTAATCTAAATTAACGCGTTAAAGTCCCGGCCCTATAATTAATATAACTGTTTTAATAATACATCTCAAAATTCTATTTATTCCTTTGACGGTAATTTAAAGCATCTAGTCCTCAGTGTTATATGATTCTTCAGAAATCATTCTAATATGCTTAATATTATACGTTATATAAAAACCTAAATAATAAATATTTCTTAATTAAGCAATAAGGTACGAGAGGCCGTGCTCTATCGTGAATAAATCACGGCTGAAGGGCGTTGAAGGGCGCCTGCAACCCCTTCAGCCGTGATTTATTCACGATACAGCACGGCCTCAAGTACCTTATTGCTTTTATAAAACGGTTACCACACAATAAAAATATTAAAATCAAAAATATATATTAATTTATATATATTAAGTTGTATCAAAGAACATATACTGACAAGAAGTGAAAGTCAATAGAACGTTCCATTGCAACAGCGTCGCCCAGTAGCAGCCCTACGCTTCCGCCATTTTGGAGTGAAAGCCACTCGGCAGTCCACTACCTCCATGCTGTCGCTATGGCAAATATCAGCTGCTTTGTTAAAAAAAAAAAAAGTACTTTAAAGCTAAAATACATAACCTGAATCATGACAACATTTTTAAATATATATTTTTTTTTACTCCTTTCCGTTTATTTCTTAAGAATTTTTGTATTATATTAGGCTACTTCTGTTAATTATTAAACCATAACTCGTTTGTTATTAAAAGGATTTTTGTATGTTTTGTACGTACCCTAACCTTTGTTATTAATGCAAATAAAAAATATGACAACACAAAATAACGTATATTATCAAAAACGGACTTTGTCTTGCATTTATTTTTCACAAAATCTTTGCTCTAGCATTATAAACGCTGAACTAATACCAACATATATAATTAAATTAAGGACATGCATCAGAAAATTGGGAATGTTAGACAATAAATATACGACAGGAATATAACAGCTTAACAGTAAACTGTTTTTGCAGTATTATCTTATATTAATGTCCGTTAAAGCATGACTAAAAACTCCAAAATTATTTAATTATTTAGTTATGAAAGACACAGCAATACATCATGTTCTGTAAGATCATCGATATTTGTAGTGTGACACGTACAATATAATGTATAAATACAATATATATTTCAGACCTATAATAGTAAATAATAATAGTAATAGTAAATGCATTAAGTTGCATAAAATAAAAATACAGCAGGCTGCCTCAAATGTAATGGTTGGATTCCACAACTGATACCATAGAACATATATAATAATACAATACAACTTTTACTGTAGTAGTTATAACATTTACTGATGACTTAATTTGAGTAATTGTCTATTGCAATTCTGAATTGGCTGTGAAAATTTTGGGTGCGTAAGATATGATGAATTCTGATCCGAAAAATAAATCTAACAGTGTAGAGTGACTTTTTGCACTTTTTAAGGTCACACACTACCTCCCTGCAGTCATTGCGTTCTTTTATTTCCACTCTGACTTCTATTTCGTTGTCATTCTGTCTGCTTCTGTGCTGTTGTCCAGTTGGAATTTTCACTCCAGAATGGCGGCCGCGCTACCGAAGCGCCACCTAGTGGCTGTTACCAAAACAGCAACAGAGTTTCGCCTCTTGGTATTCTATACTCTTTGGTTGTATGTTTTCATAAAGTAAAAAGTAGTCCCTAACTGCTGCAGCTGTGTTTACGTTGCTAAGGGTGGTTGCTAAGGGGGTTCAATGATACACAAAACCGTTGAGTGAAGCGGTCATAGCAGTGCCGTATCATGAATACGACACAGCTGCTGACCAATCAGAATTGAGGAATGGAACTAACCGTTTTATAAACAGTAGATAAACAACAAATAAAAACAGCTTTTTGAAAGTTTCTTTGATTAAATCTAAAACTAAATCAGGTTTCATTAAAGTGCCCCTATTATGCCATTCAGTGTGAATGAATCACAACCTGTAAGTATGATAAATAATAGAAGTTTATATTTTCTCTTGAGCATTCAAATCATATTGTTTCTGACATGAGCTGTAGGCGGTAGACTGATCACAATAGACTGGGCCATCTGACCAGTCAGAGCAGAGTAGGGTCACAGAAAGGAGGGTTTAGAGAGACTTAATCTTAGAAAAATTGCTTTGAACACTGTTTGAGAATTGCTGGAAAATTAGGTGATCCTAAATGCCTATTTTGAGAAAGAAAGCACTTTTTGACCTTACATGCATGTAAACCTATTTAAAAAACAATATCAGGAGCCTTAAAAATGGCATTATGGGGTCACTTTAACAATCCTTTTTTATAAGAATCAAACAAAAAGTAAAAGTCCTACAGGAGTTTCACACAGAATTAAAAAAACCCAACACATAATACTTATGTAGTAACAAAATGCTAAAATCACTTGCAGTGCTGTATTAGCTGGTGGCTTAAGCCGGCTTTATCAGAGTTCAGTGCTCCTGTACAGCTGTTAGGAGCTAGTCAGTATGCTGGTGTAACACGCTGCAATGCCACAAACATACAAATCAAAAATGATCCTGTTGACCTTAGCTTAAAATTACTTGCCTTGCTCGTAACGGTTTATTATACAGGCTTATTTGAAACTCAGACTATGTAGTATTAAAATAACAAACTATTTATGACCTTCAAGGCCACTTGATTTTTCAAAGACAACTCTGAGAACAGTTTAACAGATACACAGATAGTCTTAAACAGCCTTTGTCAGCACTGTCACAGTATGTTCTCTAAAAGTTTGATCAGAACATTGCATGCCGAAGACTCAAAGTAGCAAACAGACCAGAAGGCAAGTCAGTCAGATCTACTTGTTAGTAAAAACAAGCGCAAATGTCAAGCAGAAGGACAAAATCAGAACTTACAATTACTCAGCAAAGAGTGTGTGCATGTGCTAATGTGTGACTGTGTCTCCTTCGTGAAAGTAGTGCAAAAATATGTCAGAAAGATAGAGGGCAGTATGATGTGTGTCTGCAGTGGAGATCCAAAAATACTTCATCCCCTGCTATCCTATAATCTACCAGCCCTATCAGGTGTCAGTCCCTGTAATTCTAATCATTGCAGGCTCGGACAGCCATCCTAGAGGTCCTGAGAAGCTCACACACTCCATACACTTCTGTTAAATATGTTAAGAGAACGGATGACATGTACATGACTTCCGTAAACCACACCACACAACCCGACACCGGCGTCACACCATAAAATATTCACTACAAGGCAAGTAACAAGTGTCTTGTGTTTACCGTGTCTCCTACTCGATAAGGGGTTGACCCTTTCCCTCCAGCAATGCTGAACCCTAAACCTTTATCGTTGCGGACCAGAGAAGTGGCTAGTCGCTGCATAGGTCCAGTGCTGACAGCAGGTGAGGCAGGGTCCAGGAGGAAAGGCAGCCCACTGGACCGTCTCTCCCGGGGGAAATAATCATCTTCTGGTCTCAACGGCGTGGTGGTGATGGCATTCTCTGGTTCAACCATGCGCTCCCGCAGAACGGTCATAACCACGGCCGCCCCCGAGTTGCGCAAGGCCTCGACAGCTGTGTGATGCTCTGCTCCGTGCAGGTCTACCCCATTAACCTGAGACCAGACGGAAACAAGGATGGAGGATTAAAATCAGCATGGATGACTGGTTCTGTATGGGGCAACTCAAAAGAGAAAATGATAACAGATGTTCACCTCAAGAAGTTTGTCTCCCACTTTGACCCCAGCACGAGCTGCAGGGCCCTCTTCTGACACTCTAGAGATGAAAATACCCTGAAAAAGACATTGTCAGTACATTAAAACACACTCAGGCACACAAAAGCGCATCTATTGTGTGAAAGCTCAATGAAATACCTCGTCGTCGCCCTTATAGGGTGTAGATCCTTTCCCCCCTGCTATGCTGATGCCTAAACCACCAGTCTGCCTCAGGATAGACAGGGTCAGCTACAGATAAAGCACAAAAATCAGAAATTCACAGACAAATGCAGAACAAAATGGTTTAAAATGTTTGCTGTATGCGTGGCATGACTCAACATGACAAAACAAAAAAAACAAAAACAAAAGTGTTCATGCAGTGCATGCTTGTTTAGAAAGGAAGTATTTATAATAAGATTGACTGCATCCATGTTCAGACAGATCAAATATAATGTCCCAACCAGTAGCCTTCTTTCCTTGATATACACATTGCATTAATTTACATACATTAAAAATTTTGTTCAAATTTATGGATCATAGCACCACCTATTCATATTCATATTTAAAAACCAAGTTGAAAGATAACACATTAGCACAAAACCTCTGTTTATAAGACGAGCCTTTGATATTTATATTAGTATGACTCTCTCTATTTATTGAAGCAGTTTGGGATTGTGAAAGACTAAGTGGTTTACACACATCTTTTCAATCTTTGGATTGAAAAAAAAAAAAAATCAACACTACCAGATTAAAAAGTGAACTAATGTGAACTGTATACAATGCATAGTTATGGCATGAATACACTAAACAACTTTTAAAAACTGATTTTAAAACACTAGACATAATACGCCTGCTGACTTTGTAAATGGTTACTGAGAAAACAAACACTACATGATTTTTGAATCTGTAGGCTGGCTCTGACTTTATGCAACCAGCGCAAACTCTAAATCAGACTGTAAATCAAGGCAAATATCTTGGCTAAAGTAGTGTATTCCAGCCTTAACACTGGACATTTTATGTACAGACTGTATAGTCTATAGAAAAGGTATATTGATATATTCTATACAGAACATTTATTTGCATACACATCTTATGTTATGTTCAACAGGTCATTTAAGTCTGTATGCAAGTAAGGAATGATGAATGGCATTATGAGACTATTATGATGAATGAGATATATATATATTTTTTTAAATACATTTTTGAATCTTTGAATAGAACACTTAAAAGAACTGCATTTATTTTAATTATATAATTTTTTGCAACATTATGTCTTTACGGTCACTTTTAATCAATTAAATTAATGCATCCTAGTTGAATAGAAGTATTAATTTGTTGTTTGTAAAAGACATTTGATTGCACAAAACAATAAATCAATTTCAATGACTCAAACACATATTTACCACTTTTCATATATAAAATTATACATTTTATCAAATGTGACCAGGGTCAATTTTTTTTAACTGAATAAACCTGCTTTTCATTGATGTATGGTTTGTTAGGATAGGACAATATTTGGCAGAGATACAGCTATTTGAATATTTTGAATCTGAGGGTGCAAAAAAGAAAAAGAAAAAAGAAAAAGCTAAATATTGAGAAAATGACCTTTAAAGTTGTCCAAATGAAGTTCTTAGTAAAACGTATTACGAATCAAAAATTAAGTTTTAATATATTTATGGTAGGAAATTTACACAATATCTTCATGGAATATGATCTTTACTTAATATCATAATGATTTTTGGCATAATTGTGACCCAAACAATGTATTGTTGGCTATTGCTACAAATATACCCGTGTTACTCATGACTGGTTTTGTGGTCCAGGGTCACAAAAAGTCTGAAGAATAAAAGAGAGGAGGCCATTGTTGCTGGGACAGGACACCAAGGATCTGTTTGATTAATGCAGATTGTATAAAGAACACATGCTCGAGTTTGAACATCACCTGTATCAAAACTTGTACGGATTCAAGTTTTGTAGATTAATGGCAAAAGGCTCCACATCTAGTTCAATGTTACTCAACATTGTACTGTAACAAATTCATGGCTCAAAAGCCAAGTCAAAGCCAATTGATTTTTTTTGATAAGGACATCATGAGATAACAGGAACATCACAAAACTAATATCAACAATACAACTGAGAACAATTTAATCATAAACAACTTTTAAGTGAGTGCACACGTCACCAAACAGTCACACCGTGACATACCCAACGGTCACAAAATGAATGGAGGGTGGTGAATTCTTTTGTGGGATGGACTAGATGTGGTTGATTCTACAGCAGCAGCCATGCAAAGTGGGCATAGTGAGTGGGTAGATGGGGGAAAAAAAAAAAAAAACTCAAGTGAAGAAGAGAGAACGATGTTCTTGGTAAATGAAGTCTAAAGAGATTTACAGCCATTGATGTATCTAATATAAATTAATTCCCAGCTTTAGGCATATTTAACAAAGTGTAGAGAAATCTTCTGATTTGGTCTAATGCTATAGCTGATGGCCACTTTTCTTACAGTGGCATTGAGTCAAGACTATCCATTTATTAAAATACAAAAATGTATACAAATGAATGACATAGATTACTCAAAAAGCTGAAAATGACTGAATTCTGCAAGACTGTGATATCTCAGAGAGGGTATCAACATTTCTATGTGGAAATTAGTTACATGGCTGATAATATCAATTGAAACATGTTGTACAATGGGAAATATATAGTATCTACAGTACATATTTTTATATTGCACTGTGAAAAGGTAACAAATAATAATTTGGTGGGTTTCATTTTGGAGAATGACAAATCTCACTCCATCTGGTTCATGTGCAACTATAGCATGAATTCCAGAGCACCAGTCATACGGCATATACTTTTACAAGGCAAGTAATAAATGCAAATTATTTCATTATGGAACTCTAAACAACTACTTCAGTGGGTCTTGTTCATTTCAATCAGACAAAACACACACTTGTAATATGATGCAGCAAAAAATAAATAAAAGTCTCCACTAGCTCATGTGTGCTCCTTGCTTCTAGGTGGCAGAACCTGACAGAGGGGTAGGCGGTGGAAAAGAGTGACGAAAAACAAGAAAACGACCCAAAAACAGGAGGCAGACAGTAACAGAACTTAGTTTGGAGAAAAGCATGGTAAGGGAAAAAACATATTTCTTAAAAATTGTAGGGCAATTAGGTATATTAAGTAAAATATAATTTATGACAGCTAGCTAAGAAAATGCCTTGGTCCATATACTTGCACTGTAACATCATTGTAAAACAGTTTCTTTGTTTTTACAAACTAAAGAACAAGGCAAAATTAGCTGATTGATCTTAATTTTATTTTAAGTACTCAACCCAGAATATTCCTTTAATATTCAGATTGCTGCACCATGACCATTTTCTTCTCCAAACACTAAGATCCATTACAGCTGTGATATATAAGTAAATGTTAGTCAGCATTTCCCTAGCCATTGGGTGTGGGTTAATGAAGGAATTTTGTGGTGGGCTGTGATTCCCTGAACTGCAGGTGAACAATGAGTGAGTGAATGAACGATCAAAAGAGGGAGAAAGCGAGGAAGAGAGCGGGAGTTTGGGTGGAAAGAGAGTAGGTACAGACCTCTTCCTCCTCAATTCGAGCAGGCTCAATCAGCAGATTATTGACTTGATCAAATGACACCCCCTGTTAGGACAGGAACCAGCGAGAGGGCATGCAGATTAGTCAGGCCAAAAAAAAAAAAAACAGAAGCTGTATGACTGGAAATTAAAATAAATCGAACAAACATTCACACAGCTGATTGAATGACAGGTACACCTCCAAACACACACACCCACAGTAAGACAGGGTGCTTCCAAAACCACCACATATACAGCAAACAACACTGACCTACACACTTAAAGAGCTTTAAAACAACATAGCGCAGCTCAGTTTTCAGACTGCATTGAGCAAGCAGGTTCAGCTCATGAAATGAACAGCTACTATCTGGAAAAGCTTGCTATTCATGTCTGCACAAAAACATTGCAATTCTGAAAAAAAGAGGTAATTTTACAGTCATATCACACTTTACAAAAGAAGGCTAAAATGTTTATTTATTTTATTTATTGTTTATTATTAGCAATTTTGGAAATTTGACAAGGGGAAAAAAACAACTGTCTGGATTAAGCAACCCAAGTTACAGGTTGTCAAAATTGAAGGATTAGTTCACTTCCACAGCAAAAATTTCCTGATAATTTACTCACCTCTACGTCATGCAAGATGCTTACGTCTTTCTTTCTTCAGACTAAAGGAATTTAGGTTTTGTGAAAAACCTTCCAGGATTTTTTTCCATATAGTGGACTTCAATGGTGCCCAATGGGTTGAAATTCCAAATTCCAGTTTCAATGCAGCTTCAAAGGGCTCTACACAATCCCAGTTGAGACATAAAGGTCTTATCTAGCAAAATGATCTGTCATTTCTACACTTTTTAACCACAAATGCTCGTTTTGCACTAGCTCGACTTTACACACTACCTAATCTCATTGGAAAGGACACGCATAGGACTAGGCAGAAGCAAAGACCCAGTGTTTACAAAGTGAACATGCAAAGAAAGTCAAACACCCTTTACAAAAAAAAGGTAAAACAACAATGTCGGATGATTTTGAAGTTGAAGGAGAAAATGAGATGGAGTTTTTTGCCCCACCAATGAGATTGCGTAATGTGTAAAGACGTGCAGAGCTAGAGCAAGACTAGCATTTGTGATTAAATTTTTTTTTAGAAAATGGCTGAAGGTTTTGCTAGATAAGACCCTTATTCCTCAGATGGGATCGTGTAGAGCCCTTTGAAGCTGCATTAAAACTGCAATTTGGACCCATTGGCTCCCATTGAAGTCCACTATATGGATAAAAATTCTGGAATGTTTTCCTCAAAAACCTTAATTTCTTTTTGACTGAAGAAAGAAAGACATGAACATCTTGGATGACATGGGGGTGAGCAAATTATCAAGAAAGTTTTTGTTCTGGTAGTGAACGAATCCTTTGACCCCAGACAAATTACTATTGTGTCAATGCTATAAAACACAGATATAAAGCAATTACCCGTATCCACATAAATGTCAATATTCACACAGGAACAGCAAGTTACATTTTTTCTAAATTGAAAACATGCACATACAAGTCCTGTGCAAGCATTCCTCAGCCACTCAACCATCCAGTCATGGAGACCACACACACATCTGAGTTCCTGACCCTGTTCAGAATATTTACTTGGCTTCAAAGATTCATTTTAAATACAGTCAAACCAAAAATTATTCAGACACCAGATATTTTTTTACTAGTGGGTACAGGACACTATAGTTCATTTATGAGGATAGCAAAATAAAGTCAACTGTGACATATTATACCCAAAAATTGTTCATACAGTGGACTACCAGTAAAACTGATAAAAATTGGGACCAAAAATGAATCAGATACTTTGACCTGACCATGTTTTACTTAAAAGTTTTTTCTTTAATTGATAATTGCCTTTTTACACCAAAGACTGAACAAAATTAAGCATTGCTTGGTACATGGTTGAACTAAATTGGTATTATCTAATTGTGTACTTAAATTTAACATCTGACAGCTATTCATCCTAATTCAGTACCTTTCTATCAAAGTTATCTGACATCATCACTATGAAATTGTTCTAACACAGTTTAACTATGAGTTCTTGTCATACTTTATTACCATTTTCGAAACTATAACAAACTGATATGCGAAATGCTGAAGGTGTTTGAATAAAGTTTGGTTTGACTGTATATATAGCTTCAATAAAAACATATTTAAGAATTCAATGAATGATTGCAAAGCATTATGCTGCATGTCTGTAGGAAATAAATCTTCTTACTCCTTGTTGCTTTAACATTTTTTACATATTTGCTACCAGTAGAACCCCCTAAGGGGTTCATGCAATCGTTCTAGTTAAATGCTTCATGCATTTTAAAGACCAATGAGAGTCTACATATTTCTACACAATAATAATAATAATATTAGAAAAAAAAAAAAACTGTGTAATATTTAATTAATTTAAAAAAATCAGCACACAGACAGTTGTGGAAAGGTGGGCAAAGAGGGCAGTGTGCACTGATTCCCCCAGGCAGCAGAGACAGCAA
This sequence comes from Garra rufa, assembly GCF_049309525.1. Taxonomy (NCBI): domain Eukaryota; kingdom Metazoa; phylum Chordata; class Actinopteri; order Cypriniformes; family Cyprinidae; genus Garra; species Garra rufa. The sequence continues at coordinate 29,562,699 of NC_133363.1, forward strand.
ATGATGATGAGAAGCAAGAGCAGTGCTCAATGGGGTGGAGTCAAGCTGTGGAGGAGGAGCTAAACATAGCCAAAGGGTGGGGCAAAACAAGGAGAAGCCTTTTCATTTGAGGTTCTGTCCTTTCAATCAGACCAGAGGTCATCATAAAACAAGCATTATTCAGGCAAAACTTTGCATGCTGCTAATATTCAATCCAATGACATGATGGCTCTAAAACAGATAAAATGAATGAAACTGCTGCATTTAAACAAATATTGTCACGGAGGAGTCTATTAGTGTGAGACTGCAAATTAAAAAGAAAGTGGGACAAACCAAAAGACAATTTTTTTTAATGTTTTCAAAGTACAGTACTGTTCAAAAGGTCAGAGCTCAGTAAGATTTAATGTATCTTTTGGTCAAAAAAGACAGGTAGAATGATTTCTGAAAGATCATGTGACACTGAGTAATGGCTGCTGAAAATTCAGATTTGCCGTCACAGGAATAATTTCAATTTAAAATATTACAATATTACATAACTATTTTAAATTACACTAACATTTTATGAAAAGTCTGTTTTTACTGTGTTTTTGATCAAATAAGCAGCCTCGGTGAGCAAAAGAGACTTCTACTAACCCCAAACTTCTGAACAGTATTGTAAATAAAATATTTCTGCACTAAGATGTGTGAAAATGATTATTAAACAACTCCACTTAATAAACCCGCTGACAATATAAACTGATTTTACCAGCTCTATACTTTAAATTAAGTAACCAAGATTTCCTTCACCATTCTTTCTAGAAGTGAGCCCTTCTTACCTTCACTGGCTGTAGGGACGAGTTCATCTGACTCAGTCTGCTGTCTTCTAGCTCTGCTGCTTCTAGTCTGTGCTGAAAAGGGGTATTGACTGTTACTCCTCCCTCGTCCTCCTCGTCTTCCTCCTCCTCCTCCTCACCATCCCTTTCGTCCTCAGGGGTATGAGCAGTAGGTGAGAGGCCGTCATGACTGAACCCTTGCAGCAGGGCGGCGACAGTCTCTGGTTTGGGCAGCTTGGTGATCTTGAAGTGCTTTTTGTAGTGTGGTGTGTCTTTACGTATGAGCCGCTGTTTCTCTGCAGGAAAAGGCGGCGTTCGAGAGTCTTCATCGCTTCTTTCAGCGTCTTCATCATCTACTTCATTTTCATCATCGTCCTCCTCATCACCTCCACGGATGATGGGCTCTTCAGCAAAGTGCACAGTAGGCTGAGAAGTCAAGAAAAACAGTTGCAGTGATGGAATCATTATTTCTCAGAATCAAAGAAAAAACAAGGACTTTGTGAAACAATTGGCAACATATCCACTGTACAATAGAGGTTACAGTTATACGCAGGATGTGCTGAACATACTTCATACACACCTCAGTATACTCCACCTCCATCTCATCCAGTTCCTCTTCCTCTTGACCCTGTCCATCATTAATCTCCACCCCTGTGTTGTTTATACCCCGCTTCTCATCCTGAGATGTGGCAGAGGCGGTGCTACTGGATGCCTGAGAATCATGACTTTGATTGGACAGCCCACTCAACCGTTTCTCCTGTGAAAAACCATCATACATAATCAATGGAGAAAAAAAAACTGAACAGTCTGCATGTAATATGTAAATAATTATTAAAAAGGAGAGACATAAATCTGTTTTGTCTTCAATCTATGTGGACAGCAATATATTTAATCATGTCTGGAATCTTAGCTTTCCTTGTAAACTAATTATATACAATTACTGTATTCAGTAAGTTGCACCTGAATATAATTTGCATTATTTATAAACATTATAAACACATTTTAGTTCCCACAATTCAGGAAAAGTTCTTCAAATGTAACAGTATAGAGATCGATAATGACAAATATGGATAAAATAAACAAACTGTATTGACATTCATTATAAACATGTCATGGGACATTCAGATGAAAAAAAAGATGTGATATATTTGGTAAAATACGGTATACTGTCAGTGCACCATAGCTCTACAAATAAACTGATAATATGCATTTATTTCCATTCAAATTGATTGAAACTAACAGAAGCACTTTTGGACCCACAACAAAACAAAACTAAACAAAATACTAAACCAAAAACAAACAAAAAACACAAGGAAAACTAAATAAAACAAAACAATTGTGCCTTTGTTTGAATTTACCTCAGTGTCTGGTGACTCCAGATCCTCATCTGGCTTGGCTGTATAAGCCTCATTTCTTCTGGCTTCAATGACATTCTTCATCACCTTTAACTCACTGGGATGCGGTGTGGCTCTTCTCTGAAGACCCTGCTGGTTCACATATACAGCAAAAGTGTTAGTACTTGTACACAATTTAATGTAAACAGTTATCCGAAAATCATAAACATCCTGTACACATTTCCACGCTCACCCTCCTCTCTGCCGCAGTCTCCTCATCTTCGTCTTCGTGTTTGGAGTCATCCTGGAACTGAATGACCGATACTCTGTTCAAATTAGTGTCTGTGGGCCAGGTTTCATCGGCACTCCTGTCCAGTAGATTTTCTGCAAAGTATATTACAAAATATTGTAATATGATGCATGTCATGGATCTACAATGGGTGTAGTCTCAGCCTCAGGCAGAAAGGGCACGGATCAATTTGTAGTGACTTTAAATGCACTTTTTAAAACTAAAAGGTAAAGTACTTGCTGATCTGGTTGCCTTTAAAAATGCTTAGAAACAAAGACATTTTCAGAATGTACTGGGTTGATACAAGTGTTTAAGGATTAAATTAGATTTAAAGATTAAACTAGATTTGCTAGTTTTGTTAAATCAGCACTGAGTAATCCAAGTACACAAGATATCCACAGGCATTCAACCTGTATAATGATGTATATTTACTTTTACTTTTGGGCTGTGGAACAGAGTGTAATTCTGTATATTCTTAGAGACCATTTAGTCAAAATTCTGGCTATGCAAAGCTACATTGGGTGCGACCATAACTTGCATGACAGCCCCATTCACAAAGCGTCGGAGTGTCTTACCAAGACTCGACGAGGGTTGCTGAGGCAGCAGGTAACAGGTAAGAACTTTTTCTCCAGTCCGCTCATCATCCTCTGTCTGGAACTTCAGCATTGGCTGAGACTGGTTCTCTGCCAGCCACATGGCCTTCAGGTTCAGATTGGCCAATGCGAATGGTAAATTCTGCAACCTGGGATATAGAGCAAGAGACGGACAAACTTCAGTGCATGAAACAAACAGCTGGTAGCAATTCTTATGGTCACTCTGACCATCCCACATCCAAAACCTGTGATAGAGACTTATGGTTTCCTCTACAGAATGCATTTTCACCTGTTGCCTGCCACGTCCAGCACATGTAATTCTGTTGCATTGGCAAGTTCAGCAGGTAGTTTTCCCAAACGGTTATCTCTGAGGGAGAGCACGTTCAGGCTGACACAACCTCCCAGTTCTGCTGGTACGCTGCTCAAGCGGTTTCGGTCCACATTCAAGTTGGTCAGCTTCTTTAACTTCCCAAGTGAGCGAGGAAGGGACTGAAAGAGAAATCAGCACAAGGAAGTTTTCACAATCGGCTCTAACACGTCTGCTTTCCTCTTAAAATTTGGTAATGCAGTCCTGCTAATATCATTGGCTTCAAGATCCATTTTTACGCATTTGTAAATTGGTTCGTATGAAAGGATCCCTTAAACAAACGCAAAGTAAATGGATTTAAATGTATAGTTAAAGGGTTAGTTCACTTCCAGAATGAAAATTTCCTGATGTCATCCAAAATGTTCAAGTCTTTCTTTCTTTAGTCGAAAGGAATATAAGGTAGAAAATTACATTCCAGGAATTTTTTCCATAGAGTGGACTTCAATGGTGACCAATGGGTTAAAGATCCAAATAGCAGTTTCAATGCAGCTTCAAAGGGCTCTAAACAACCCCAGGAGAAAAGGTCACGCATGACGTAGGCGGAAGTTCTGACCCAGTGTTTACAAAGCGTACATGTAAAGAAAGACAAATGCCCTTTACAAAAAAAAAAAAAAAAAAAAAAAAAAAAAGGTAAAACAACAATTTCTGACGATTTTGAAGTTGGAGGAGAAAATGTTTTTCGCCCTATCCTACCTTTTTGAACTGGAGTACACAGACAAAGAACTAACAGTACATGACCTTTCAAAAGCTATTTCCAACGTTACACTAGACAGAGCTAGCACAAGACGAGCATTTGTGGTTCAAAAGTAGACAATTTATTTATTTAATTTTTTAGAAAATAACCAAACTTTTCACTAAATAAAGACCCCTATTCCTTGAGTGGGATTGTGTAGAGCCCTTTGAAGCTGCATTGAAACTGCAATTTGGACCTTCAACCCGATGGCTCACATTGAAGTCCACTATATGGAGAAAAATCATGGAATGTTTTCCTCAAAAACCGTAATTTCTTTAGAACTGAAGACAGAAAGACATGAACATCTTGGATGACATTGCATAAAATATAATGCCATGCTCCAAAACCAGTGTCACAGAATTAAAGAAAGTGCAGTAAGCAAATAAAGGCAGGCATAACAGAGATCAGGTGGTGCAGGTTGTGTACCTGGAGAAGGTTCTCAGTCAACATGAGCTCTGTCAGGTTCTCACACTCGCCAATAGAGTCTGTGAGATGCACCAAGCGGTTCTGGTTCACTTTCAGAATGGACAACTTCTTAAGTGAGCCTGTTGAGAAAAACACATTTCATGAATGCCTTGAGAAGTACAAAAACAACTTAAGTCATATGGTTTCAAGATGAACACTAACAAGACACATGATATTGAAATTATTACACAGTATAATTGATAGCAGCTGAAATAAACAAAAATAAAGAAATTAACTTTAAGGGGATAGTTCACGCATATGTGATAGATACTATTGTGAATGCCGAAGACTGACACGGAAGAGAAGAAATTGTATTGTAAATATTGTATTTTGTTTTTTCTTTGCGTATAAAGAAGATGCTGGGTCAAAAGGATCTCAAATTTCATTAACAATATCTTTATTTGTGTTCCGAAGATGAACGAATGTCTTGCGGGTCTGGAACAACATGAGGGTGAGTAATTAATGACTATCCCTTTAAGCCTGTTATGACAGTGCAGCAATAGGATGACCTAAGTCTGCTGACACTAGGGGGCAGTGTTGTGGTTCTCTAATCAATCTCTAATCAACAAAACATTTCTCAGTTGATCAGAATAAACTATTTTAAACATCAACTATGATCATAACGATTTGAAAAATTCTCATTTGGACAGTTTCACATTACTAAAGGCGTATCTTATTGTCCTGAAAGAAACCAAATATTCTAACATTTCTGTTGTAACCTTATTGGACAGATTCTAAATTTCCCTCTGGCTAAATCACAAGACACACAGGGAAAAGGGTAAAGTAAAATAACAGGAACACCAGGTGTATGTTAAGTCACATGTGTAACCAAATGTCTACACCCTGTGAGCAAATAAGGTATCAGACTGAATGCAAGTGTGACAATTTTGGTGAGCAAAGTTGCTACAGGTGCTGATAGATTTTAGACTCGGTAGCACATAGTTTTCAGTAAGATGATTCAGATTTACAGTGTAGGCAGACAATAGGTTTATTATAACAGTCATGTCTCTATACAAAAGCATGCGCATCTTGTGTTTATTGATGTTTGTAAGAGGGCTATAGAGTTTCACCAATGCTGTCTGGCAAGACTTCCAGGAGGTTCTCAGAGAGCAGCAGGTCCGTGAGGGCGATAAGGCCACTGATCTCTGTGGGAAGCTCTGATAGACGGTTCTCTGACACGTCCAAGCAAACCAGCTGCCGCAGGTTCCCCAGCTCCTGTTAAACACAGAGGTCATCTTTCAGTTAGCCGAAAGTGAATTAAGGCACTATGGTTTCCACTCCAGCTATCAACAGAACAGGCACATGGCACATGCATTCAGCTGTGCTGAGGGTAAACAATGTCTGAAAAGGACAACATCTGCATGAATTTGAACCTTTATCTGAGCTAGATATTTAAAACCATCAAGACAGATGACCAGTATGATAATAAGCCAATCAGAATCTGTCTGTACTCACAGGAGGTAGTGAGGAGAGCTGGTTTCTGTCCAACCAAAGCTCACGAAGATTGGGCAGTGCCCCAAGTGTGTCAGGCTAAACGGAAGAAATAAAAAGAAAGCAGATTAAAGACAGAATATGGAACAAGAGAAATATGAAATGAGGCAAACAATATTAAATGATAAATTAATCGGCATGCACTCAGGTGTTGGTTTAGTAAAGGCAAACAAAAACAACAAGCTTTAAAAAAAAAAACTGAAAATGCAGCATGCATTTGTGTGCATGATTTCATAACCAAAACATCTCAATTATTCTCAGGGCTAAAAACAACTGTCTGCTTCTTACCAAAACTTCCAGTACATTGCTGCCCAGATCCAGCTGTTCCAGTTTAACCAGGAAGGAAAGGGAGCTAAAGGATTTCACATTTAACGTTATTTGCATCCCATTTTTAGGTGTAAATTCACAGCATGAACACTATGGATATAATAACTGAAGCTTAATGGTAAAATACTCACGAGGGTAAAGATTTCAGTAGATTCTCCCTCAGCTCTAGAGTCACCAGGTTTGACAAGCTGAGAGAAGGAAAAAAAGAGAACGAGTCGAGACTGAGTGTCAGATGGTGAGTGTCGCTCAGTTTGGAAGAGTAAGGGGCTTCTCCATCTGCACGATATCAAAAGTGGCCAAAAACTGTGTGTGTGTGTGTGTGTGTGTGTACATGTGTGAAATGGAGAGAGACAGTGTGTTTCTGTATGTGAATGGGATGCCTACTTTGTATGATAATTACAAAAGGATGTGAAAATGACAAAAAAAAAATGCATTTAGATATTCTAAAATAATATGCACAGGTATTACCCTTTGATAGACATTGCTTTTATCTAAACTTCGGTTACACATTGCATAAAATTAAGAGTTGTTTTTTGAGGCTATATTACATTAATATGCTTGTAGTATCATATAAATAGCTTATATAATGGATACATATGATGCATGCTTTTTATACTGCATTTACATAACCCTGTTTTCAGAAAGAATGGTACAGATCTTATTGTGAATGATTCATCCACATACACTGCTGTTCAAAGGTTTTTTTTAATGCTCAAAGCTCCATTTATTTAATCAAAAAATAAAATACAGATAAAAGTAATATGAAATATTATTGCAATTTAAAATAACAGTTTTCGATTTATTTCCGTGATGCAAATCTGAATTTTCCATCAGCCATTACTCCAGTCTTCAGTATAACATGATCCTTTAGAAATCATTCTAATATGCTGATTTATTATCAATATTTTTTGGAACCTGTGATACTTTTTTTCAGGATTCTTTGATTAATATAATGTTCAAAAGAACAGCATTTATTCAAAATAGAAATATTTTCTAACAATATAAGTCTTTACTATCTCTTTTGATCAATTTAACACATCCTTGCTGAATAAAAGTATTAATTTCTTTCAAACAAAGAAAAAAAGAAAAAATGTTGTTCTTTTTAAGCATTTTATTCACAGAATCCAAAAAAAAGTATCACAGGTTCCAAAAATCCATTAAGCAGCACAACTGTTTCCAACAGTGATATCAAATCAGCATATTAGAATGACATCTGAAGGATCATGTGACATTGAAGACTGGAGTAATGATGCTGAAAATTCAGCTTTACATCACAGGAATAAATGATATTTTAAAGTAAATGAAAACAGAAAATATTATTTTAAAATCGCAATAATATTTCACAATATTACTTTTTTTTCTGTTATTTTAAATCAAATAAACACAGGCTTGATGAGCAGAAAAAACATTAAAAATCTTAAGGATCCGAAACTTTTGAACAGCACTGTACAAAAAAAAAGTTTGACCTCGTAATGATCAACGAAACTGTTGAAAATTAAAATGATATAATTATCTTGGACTCTTGGAGAACTGATAAATAAATTCAATGTGATAATCTTTTACACTCGGGTGTACAAACCTGTCGCTACATCCATTTAACTGTGACTTTAAAAACTTTGCAGAGTTATATACCTGTTGAAAACATTTAACTTTTACGCAATGCATTTTGTTGTGGAAAAGACAATTTTTTACTTATCTTGTTATTAAAAAAAAAACCCACAAACCAACTAAACTCAAAAACAAACCCCCTTGGAATAGAACATGCTCATATCGACTTACTTTCCAATGTCATTGGGTAGAGACTGCAGCGACACGTCATTGAATGATAGGTGAGCCAGTCCTCTGAGCTGTGTGAAGCCATCAGGCAACCTGAAACCGACAGAGACAAAAGGAAAATGAGACGCACAATGGAAAAGGTTTGGTCTGTGAAAGCAGTAACCGCTAACAGCAGCGCCCATCTTCCTGCTCTAATGTAAATAAGGACTGGGAAACACTTGTGTGATGAACTAAGTTGACATCCTCTAGCGGCGTGCACTGACTGACCAAAACAAAAGGTCTGTGACATTTTCATCAGCTATAAAAAAAAAACATTACAGCATTTTAACAGAACGTAATCGTTTGTAAATTATTTTTAGCGTCAGTCTTATTTCTTCCTTTCCTACACATTTCATAATCAAGAAAGTGTGATTTGGTATGAGCCAGAGCTTTGGGGGATTTGGGGGTTCTTCCAACACTAACCTGGACAAGGGGTTTCCGCTGAAGTCTGCAATCTCCAAGGCCTGACAGAATTTAATGTTTTCAGGAATCTCAGAAATATCTGAGAGAGAAAGAGAGAAGGGCACAGTCAGCAAGATACACTGGAGGAGTGTCACGACAAACTGAGCACTTTTTCAGGCTTCTTAATAATGTCTACCAGATGGCCTGAAGGAACGGGAGGAGAGGGTGATTTGACTGTGGTGAGTTGTCTGCAAGTGTGTGTGTGTGTGTATATCTTTCTCTGAGCTATATGGGATCCGAGCCACACATTCGGGACCCAGCGAGAGTCGCTTCATTTGCTGAGTTGCAGAATACAACACTGCATAGTCTAAATACAGACCAACGTGTTCAACATTCCCACAATCAATTCTGAAACCAACAGTCAAAGTGCCTAGGGCTGTGTGAGGCACATGAGAAGACAATTGGGCGTTGAAATTGATGTACACTTCTTAAACAGACGTGGCTCAAAGAAAACATTCCAGCACACTGTGTAAAGAAACTTTCAAGTGCCACACAGGATGTGCAGAAAACTGTGTGGAAATGTGTGTAAAAGGGTGCAGTTTAAAAGCAGGTTTATTTTCTCATTATGAAAGAGTTTTACATACCATTTCTTGAGATGTCCAGCTCCACCAGCTGCGTGAAGTTGGCAACGTCGGGCGGTAATTTTTGAATCTCATTGTCACTGAGGCTCAGCTTTCGCAAATTGTGCAGTCTGAAGAAGGGCTGAAAGGGAAAGAAAGAATAAGAATCAAACAAAACTCAATTACATATTGGACAGACTACTGCATCATGAGAGGCACAATATAGATAGGTGGTAGGGCTGTCAAACGATTAATCGTGATTAATTGCATCCAAAATAAAAGTTTGTTTACTGTGTATATTTATTATGTATATATAAATACATACACTCACATACATGTATATATTTAAAAAAATATCTATTTAAATACATATAGTATGTAAACAGTTTTATTTGGGATGTGATTAATCACGATTAATCTAGAACTGCAAAACTATTATTCGTGAATAATCGATTTTAAAAATAACAGTTTGTTTACATAGTGTGTGTTTACTGTGTATTACTGTTGGGCGATATGCTCAATTTTCATATCGTCCTATCGTCAGCCTGTGAGATCGCCGACAAACGATACTATCGTCTATCAGCACAACCCTACTGTGTATATGTATTATGTATATATAAATACACATACATGTATATATTTAAAAAAATATTTAAATACATATAGTGTGTAAAAACTTTTATTTGGGATGTCATTTATCACGATTAATCTAGAGCTGCAAAACGATTAGTCGCAATTAATCGATTCAAAATAAAAGTTTGTTTACATAGTGTGTTTACTGTGTATATTTATTATGTATATATATAAATACACACACATACACATATATTTTAGATATTTTATTTTATATATTATATATTTAAATACATATAGTATGTAAACAAACTTCTATTTTAGATGTGATTAATCACGATGAATCCAGAGCTGCAAAAAACGATTAGTCATGATTAATCGATT
>NC_133363.1:29573382-29792740 GCF_049309525.1 Garra rufa
AAGAGCTTGCTTGTTAGTTGGTCACATTCAGTACATTCCTGTTGCTGCGGCCCGTCATGCCCTCTCCTCTTTTTATGCTGGGCTGGCCGCTGAACAGCACCAACAGAGGGCTTACTATGTACTGCCAAGAACAAGACTGATACTACGGGATGTGTGTGTGCAGTTGCTTGTTGCGACTCTGAATTCTGATTTACTGGTACACAAGGCTAAAACATCGAAATACTTTTTTAAAAAAAAGAAGATGGCTGCAAAATAAAAATGAAGGGTGAAAATAGCACATAATTGTGGGAAATGTAACACAAAGCTTGAATAAACCAAACCTCCCTGTAAGCCAGTGGTTTTCAACCGGGGGGCCAGGGCCCGCAACAGGGACTCAGGAGACTTCTTAGGGGGCCTCAAGATGACTTATATAAAATTTTGTTAATTGAAATAAGGCTTAAACTAGCTGGCTTTAGCAACTTTTTTTGAACAGTAAGATTTAAATATTTTTTTTTAGTCTCTTCTGTTTACCAAGCCTGCATTTATTTGATGCGAAGTACAGCAAACAGTAAAAAAAAAAATATATTTTTAGTATCTAAAGTAACTGTTTACTATTTGAATATATTTGAAAATGTAATTTATTCCTGTGATCAAAGCTAAATTTTCAGCACCATTACTTCAATGTCATCCTTCAGAAATCATTCAGCATTTATCTGAAATAAAAAGCTTTTGTAACATTATACACTATACAATTTAAAAGCTTGGAGTCAGTATTTTTATCATTTTTGGGAAATAAATTACAGACATTTTTACTTTCATTTAGCGAGGATGCTTTAAATTGATCAAAAGTGATGATAAAGACATTCATAATGGTACAAAAGATTTCTATTTCAGATAAATGTTGTTCTTCTAAACTTTCTATTCATCAAAGGAACCCGAAAAAAAATATTTTGAGCAGCAAATCAGAATATTAGAATGATTTCTGAAGAATCATGTGACTGGAGTAATGATTATAACATTTCAGCTTTGAAATCACAGGAATAAATTACATTTTAAAATATATTCAAATAGAAAACAGTTATTTTAAATAGTACAAATATTCAAAATTGTACTGTTTTTGCTGTTCTTTGGATCAAAATAAAAAACAAGTGTTAACATAAAAGCCAATTTAAAAGAAAAAAAACTGTAATAGTATAAACTAAACTGATTTTTTTTATCCGTATCCAGTAAATTGTTAATGAGGAATCCTGAATAACAATCAGCACTTAAAACATATGGAATCCTGAAACTTAATTATTGAGTTACTCATTTTAATGTTTTACTCTTTAATCTACAGACACCCCCAGTTTCTCTAAATTAAATGTTAAAAAAAGTCACAGCAGCAGACATTCCAGAGGCATTCCAGAGAAAATAGGTGCTCACTTATAAGAATGACACTTCCTACCATGAAAGGTAAAGTTGGCTAATGTAAACATCTTTTCTTTCATCTGAGAGAAAACACAGTCCTCCATCGTTCACCTCTGTGGTTCATTGTGGGCAGCTGGAGGCTCTGCTGCCACCACCATGGTGGCAGGTGACACATATCACATGACTAAGCGATGGGAAATGTGAGCCTGGTAAGAAACGAGACCAAAATACACCTACACATCAAGTAATAAACTCAGTACAGCTGCTGTATACAGCACTGAAATAATTGAAAACAAGTGTTGTGATGACACATGGTTGAACCACACACGTCACCTTAAACACGCTGAGATGCCCTCACACAGAGGCCAACAAATCACAAACCAGCACTTACTTCCTTCAATTATCAACACGGCAGGCGAGTAGCAGAGCATCGCTGGTGGGTGCCTGACTGTCGACTTCAAGTCAGGCCGTCCTAAGCGGGAGCAATGAGGTCTAATAGGGGGGAGGAAGCTCTCTAGTAAAGGCTTGATTATAAACACACACAAAGCGGTCCATTCATCACTGCGGCCAGATGCCAGGCAAGCCCAAGACCATATAGTTACCAATCCACTGCACTCACACGCTCAAAAAGACACTCGTTTCACTGTCTAGTAATCCATCTGTGTCCCCTGTGTGTAAACAGACTCGGTGGTCAGACATCATGTCACTTGTGTGTTTCTGGACAACAGGTGACAAACAAAGACATTCAGCATCTATTAATTCCTCAAACTCCACTACACAGAAACAAGAGTCAGGCATCATCACCCTCTAGTGAGTTTGAGTGCCTTAAAGAGCACTGAGTGTTTGCAGCTGCTAGTTACAGATAGCAGAACACACACGACACTAACAGTTACAGGCATTCTGGCAATGCTGGAGATCCTAAGTATAATCTGGGTTTACAGCATTTATTTGCATGTTTGTAAAGTGAGTAGGTTTAAATAAGCCATGATAATTTACTATACAAAGCAGAGTGTTGCTTTAACCGTGGAAAAATAAAAAGGTCTATATATGCCAGCAACAGTAAAATGATTAATGACACCAATGTTTGATAAAATAAATGCATGACCATGACCAGTGCCACCAAATACTACAGCTGTAACACCAGCACCTGATTCGGTAGCACTGGGGAAGTGGAGAGTAGACCGAAACTCTTCATCTTTTCATCATTACTTGAGAGAGATTTTATTTAATTTTTTTATTAAGTAGGGTCCTATGATCTGTGATGCAAAAAAACGTGGATAGAATAACAGAATTCGGTCATAAAAATTTAATTTACTGTATAACAAGGAAAGTCCAGGAATTTGCCTGATTTGGTATGGATAAATCAAGCGTAGGTCTGTACACTTAATTCAAAACATGAAAGACTAGTGTCTGTAAAAACATCAAGAAACTGTGACAAATATATTACATAATGTAAGGAAAGTGCTACTACTGCTACTAATAAAAAATATTATTAAAACATTATTTTTAAGTAATATTTATTAATTTACCAGTAAAATGTAAATGCACAGTATTTAAAAAAAAAAAACATTACAATCAATTAATTAGATTGCTTTTGATTATTAAACTTTAACGAAACCATTAACATAGAAATCTGATATTTATTTGCTACCACCTCCACCCTAACACATCCATGCATCTTCTATACTATACTATACTATTCTATCATCTATAGCACAACTGTAAATACTACTAATTTATTTCTCAAATTATTTTACTAATTTTTTGTCCATTTATATTTACATATGTGACCCTGGACCACAAAACCAGTCTTAAGTCGCTGGGGTATATTTGTAGCAATAGCCAAAAATACATTGCATGGGTCAAAATTTTAGATTTTTCTTTTATGCCAAAAATCATTAGGAAATTAAGTAAAGATCATGTACCATGATGATTCTTTGTAAAATTCATACTGTAAATATATCAAAATGTAATTTTTGATTAGTAATATGCATTGTTAAGAACCTAATTTGGACAACTTTAAAGGTGATTTTCTCAGTATTTTGATTTTTTTGCACCCTCAGATTCCAGATTTTCAAATAGATGTATCTCGACCAAATATTGTCCTATCCTAACAAACCATACATCAATAGAAAGTTTATTTATTGAGTATTCATATGATGTATACATCTCAGTTTTGTAAAATTTAACCTTATGACTGGTTTTGTGGTCCAGGGTCACATATGTGTATTTTCTTATTCTCATCTTATTTTTATTGTCTGTGTTGTTGTTGTCTCTGTGTACTGGCAGTGAAACTAATGACAGTGAAACTAATTCCTTGTATGCGCGAGCATACTTGGCAATAAAGCTCTTTCTGATTCTGAAAACAGAATTTGCTTAAAATAAAACTCAATTTGAGAAAAAAATAAAATGTATTTCATAGGGCCTTAATCATGTATTTTTTGTTAAACTTAATAAACTACTGTTAAATTGTGTAAGTTTCATGATTTCAATTAATCACATTTTAATTATTATTTTTTAATTTGACCGTTAAAACGGAGTCTAGAAAAACTAAAACTGAAAACAATGGAATCCAGAAAAATTAAAATAGGAAAAAAATGGAATTTAGGAAAAAATTTTAATGATTTTATTAGGACCCTACTTTAGAAAACCAAACTATCCATAGATGTCATTCTGAATAAATGGCTATTGGCATAGGTGGAGAAATTCAGTAACGGTGGCATATATCACCCATTTTACAATGGCTTTGAACTATAAGTTTTAATTTGCCTTCTCCAATCCTGATTTACTGTGCAAAACCAATTGTTTGAGTACCCTGACCAGTATGACACAGCAACACATGCTCAACCAATAGCATAAGCTTGGGGTGTGACTATCCATTGGTCTGACCAATTGCAGAAGTGAGGAGTGTTTGAGAAAAAAAAAAAGCCATTATTTTTGCAATTCTGCTAGCTGCCACTAGAGGCACAGAACTCCCATTCTGCACTTTTAAATGCATTCAAAGCACAAGGGAAATTTTCCCTAATGAGAAAAGGAGCGTTGGAGTTCTCCTCCCATCTCAGCTGCTTAAGGGCAGAGTGATTATGCCCATAGTCAAAAACGATAAAAGTCACAACCTGTACTGTCCTGCATGGTCTACGTGATGTAACATTATCACAACAGCTTAAACCCTAATCAAATCTTAAATAAACACATATTTAAGAGTAAAGCACTCTTGCATATAAAGACTGAGAAAAAAATGAACAATATGGGGGGAAAAAGTGAACGAATTGGCTCAGGCATCCAAGTCAATACAGAGACTGCTGTGTGTTAGTCAAGTGACTGCTTACCCCATGACTTTCGCCAATTAAAGCATTACAGCCAACCCTTCAGTCTCACAACATTATTTCCTCATGGAAAAAGACTGCAGACAAGACAACAAGACTATAATGTTTGAAGACAGATGTCACTCACACTGTCATCACACTATCTCTCATTTTGGAAATGGATAGGACAATATTCAGGAATCTGAGGGTGCAAAAAAATAAAAAATAATAATTGCAAAATATCTCCAAGGAAAAGAAAAATCGATAATTTTGACCCACACAATGTATTCTTTGGCTATTGCTACAAATATACCCATGCTACTTAAGACTGGTTTTGTAGTCCAGGGTTACATATTAAACTGGCCAATCACAAAGAAAGCAGGCTTCGCTGTTCAGCTTAATTGTGAAAAAATATGAGGTAAAAAGTTGCTAAACGTTTAGTATTTGACAACCTTTTAATGACAGAAATGTTAAAAGACTCATAGCATTTTTAAAGAATTTATTTCACTTCCAGAATAACATTTTCCTGGTAATGTCATTGATGTTCGTGTCTTTCGTTCTTCAGCCAAAATGAAAATGAGGAAAACATTCCAGGATATTTTACCATATAGCGGACTTTACTGAGAACGAACAGGTTGAAGGTCCAAATTGCAGTTTCAATGCAGCAGCAAAGGGCTCTACAATTGGTCATTTTCTAAAGAAATAAAAATGTATATACTTTAACCACAAATGCTCTTCTTGCACTAGCTTTGCTATGCAAACACGCGTTTAAACACATTACATAATCACGTTGGAAAAGTTGTGCGTGGTTAGTTCTTTGTCTGTGTACACTGGTTCAAAAATGTAAGGTAGGGTGAAAAAATCCATAAATTTTATTTAATGAACCACTGAAGCCCACAATATGGAGAAAAATTCTGGAAAGTTTTCCTCAAAAACCTTAACTTCTTTTCAAATGAAGAAAGACATGAACATCTTGGATGACATGGGGGTGAGTAAACAACTAGGAATTTTTTTATTATTGAAGTGAACTAATTATTTAATGCTGCAAATTTAGCTCTTTGTCAAATTTGACTATTTTAAGTGAAAATACCCTATATAATTTATGTGATTCGAAACCGAATGTGAGACTAGAAAAATAACAGCTGTTTTCAACATAATAGAAACAAGATTAAAAGTGAATGCTCCTCCTTTTTTGAAATCCCTTAAAATTCTTAATCTTTAAATCCTTTAAAAATGCTTAAACCATGGTTACAGCCTTGCAGTACAGTAACAAACTGATGGTCACCAAGTTAATTCTCTCAACTTTTATAGAATTAATGCTTAATGCATCTAGAATTATATGCAAATGCACATTAAGTGCACTAAGTGCACAAGCTCCTGACCTTAAAACACCAATCACATGTGCATTGCTATCAATCAAGCTACTCATCTTAATGGCTCTTGCTGCATTAAAAAAAAACAACATGGAAGTTTTAGAAACACTGCTTGGCCAGAATGACCCTTTCACGGCCTCCCTCCTTCTCTTTGAACGGAAGGATGGCACGCAGGGGGGTGAAGATGGGGGAGGAGTGGGCAAACAAAGCTCTGCGATGGTTCTTCTTTTCAGCTGTGAATAAAGAGAAGACAGGCGATTGTGGGATTGACCGCATCAGTAACCCAGCCAAAAAAAAAAACTGATAGGTGAACACATGTATGCAAGCAAACACTGAAATGGGGAAATCAGTATTATAAATGTCTAGTTCCCCTTTGCATGATAGGAAGAAAAACAGTCATTCTGTCATTTTGAAAATGAAATCAAATTAAAAAGGAGAACATTTTCTCCTTTCCTCTAACATATAAGGATTACACAGAGGGTCCTTCATATGAATGAACCCCCTGCCCTCTTTTCCCTCCCTTTTTCCTCTCAGCATCAGGACAAAGCCTCTGAAGTCACACACAGTGCTGTCAATCAAAACTAAGACCACTTAGCTCCTCCCACTAAAGGCACCAACAGAGTGAAGGACTTTTCTATTGTCCACAAGCAAAGGGCACAGGCAAGCCTAAAAAAAGAGAAGATAAAAGATAGCAAGAATGTGGGATACAAAAGGGAAGAGATGAGAAATGAGGTCAGGAAGGATGGAGAGCAGGAACTGGGGAAAGGGAGAGAGAGAGAAGGAAAGTGGTAGATTATTAATGAGCAAAGAGGTGGGCTGATGATGGATGAAACGGTTCATTAGTGACTCTGTTCATCCCGCAGGTCAATGAGACACTTACACAGACCTGATTTCCTTTGCTGTGCTCACACAATGCCGCTGTGATATCCTCTCCACTCATCTCATTTATACAAGTGCATACCTGCACAAAGTGGCAGTTACTGCCAGGTACAAAAGGATTGCAATTTAAAGTCACTGGTGTAAAAATTAGAGTTTGTCGGAATAAACTTTGAATGTTGACTTCTAAATGTTGACTGTCTAAAAGAAAAAAGCACAAAAGGTCTTGAAGTTTGACGTGATATACTTGCAGAGAGACTAGACCATTTTTACCTCAAGTATCAAACATTTAATAAAAGGCTCAGTTTTGATGAGAGGATAATTGTCTAAAAGGAGCGTCCTGAGCCAAACGAGTCTGGCACGCAGACTGCAGCTCCGTCACTGGTGCTATTGTACCACAGGGGGCCCGTGGCAGGACTGCAGAAGTGTCTGGATCAGCAGAGTACAGCGTTTTTGTCCTGCAGATATTTTTCTAACATAAACAGCTTGTCTCACTCTTCATATCAAGCATGTTTTTCGCTTGAAAAAAATACTAAAAAGACAGAGATTATCAATCTCTGTGACTAATCAATGGTTTAAATAATCAAAGCATAATATTTGCAGTATATTAAACAATGGAAAGTCATATGGATGATAATTAATTACACTGAACCAAACTGATTAAACACACATGTATGCAAGTTTTATGCAAAATTTCACTTTAATAGTCTTTCGTTTCTCAACATTTAGTTTGGAACATGATGCACAAATCAGCATATGCTGTTATCAGACTGCCGAGTTGAGAACACATGTATCCCTGGACCACAAAACCAGCAACAAGGGTCAATTTTTTGAAATTGAGATTTATACATCATCTGAAAGCTGAATAAATAAGCTTTCCATTGATGTATGGTAGGAAAATATTTGGCTGAGATACAACTTTTTGAAAATCTGGAATCTGTGGGTGCAAAAAAAAAATTTCAATATTCAAATATTCATCCATGTCATTTAATGTTAGGGTTGGGCATCTAAGGTATAATGCCGATCCGATACGCATCTCGATACAAAGTATCCGATCCGATATATTAACGATACATTTGTGACATATTGCGATGCAATACGATACGATTCACACCCATATCACGATGCGATGCGATAATTCAGCACTAACTAATTAGATCAAGTTTATGTGATGATGTGAAAGAGGATGCGGTGCCAGTGAATGAGTTTGATTATTTATTAACCAAGTAAAACCAAGACTTTTTGATTATGTATTATGTATATATATATTAGACAGATTTAAAGCTCCTGAATTCTTTAATTCAGACATTCTAAACAACTACAGAGTACTTTTTCTAAAGTAAGTGAACCTGCCAAACAGAACAACAGGGAGATGCCAAAATACCACTCACTAAACCTGTCCATTTGAACTGGACTGACCGAATATCTACTGTTTGTATCCATCATAAAATGAACATACAAATGAAAAATACAGCAAATACATACTATATCTGTTGATGCTGGTGCTCATATGTGCATAAACACCACTGACCCTTACAAGATCCACCTCTATGGGTGAGCATCCATTATAAAACACTCACAAGACATTCATTTTGACAACTATGCAAATATTTTGAAATTTCACACAAAAATACTATGGATCAGAGCCCCGAAAGCATGACTAGTTCATGAATCAACAGCGGACTAAAGGCGCGGTCACACTAGACTTTGAGTGTGCGAAATTCCTTCGGATGCTGCTGCAACCATAGATATATATACGTAGATACCCCATTGGACCGCTCCAAGCACGTAGATGCGTCCGCCATTTTGGAACGGTCCACTTGACGTCATTCACCATACTGTAGGTTCGCAGACCAACGGCTGTACAGGACTGTGGCATTTCGAATATTCAGTGACGTCGAGTGGACCGCAGCAAAATGGCGGATGGCTTACGTATAAAGGCCCATAGAAACAGTCGCTAATGAGGCATCTACGTATATATAGACCTTTTTCCTGAGTAAACGATGAGCGCCGCCATTACGAATTCTAACGTCAGATTGAATGCTTTTCTGTTCCGGTTTCCATAGGAACCCATTCAAATAGCGTCCATCTGTTTTTAATGTAGCTACCTTCCGCTGCTTCGTGTCATCTACACACTCAAAGTGAGGCACTGACAAATGACGGTCATTGCGACATTGCCAAGTGATGGCGCTATGGAGCCATGTGCTTTTTAAAAATATTTGAATAGGTTTAACATTAGTTTATTAGCTCGGAATATACCCTAATTTGACTAGAAACAATGCAGACCGGAAATGCAAAGCATTCTTTCAGTTAAGAGCCGGACTTACTTCCGTGTTCAGGAAAAACGTCTATATCTATGGCTGCAACGGTCGTGATATGACGTAATGCTTTGCTGCGTCTTTTTAAAAGTTAAATTCAGCACACGACACTAATAATACATTTTAAATGTAAAAACACAATCTACTATACTTTACCGTAGTGTTGCAGTTTTAAATGTTTAAATTTAAGGTTTTTTCATTCAGCTAGAGGTCATGCTGTGACGTATCGATCTCCTGTTGGTCCCACAGAGTCATGTGATACGAATTTGTTGGTCAGAGTTCACCAAGTTTGAACTTTCAGACGCAGCGAAATGCGAAAATATTTTGCATGGGCTTGCGTTTCCGGTCTAAAGCATTCGCATGCGTATGAATGGAAGTCAATGGAACGAAAAGTGCAGTGTGACCGCACCTTTATGCGTGCCTAGACTCCGATATGCAAGAATGTCATTGTTACTATTACTCTGGTCGTCTTTACTTTTACATTAGTGCAAGGGTTTGTTTCATGCAGTCAAGAGATGAAGTAGAGACCCGTTTTTCCGCGGGGGTATGGGTTACTTTTATGTGGGCTTTTGCTGGTGGGAGTGGGACAAAATAACATACATTTCTGCAGGAGCGGGACAAAAAAAATCAGTCCCTTGCAGGTCTCTGATGATGTTTGCGTGCCACGGTTGAAAGTTTTGAGCCGCCGTTCAGTCTGTATTTAACAGTGCGATGAGGCTTGCTGCGCCGAGTCCAAAGCAATCAATCACAGAACACGAAAGAGGCCGTGCTTTGACCATTTTAGGATAAAATTTAAGTTAATTTTAAGCCATCTCGCGGGCCACCGGTTGAGAATCCCTGCTCTATGTGACTTTCTGGACACGCCCCGGTCTCTGTAGTGTTGTGATAGGCTACGTCATTCACGCAGCAGTGAAGGGAGACGTGCTGGAGAAACAGTTCAGAGGGGAGAAAACAATCTAACAATATTTTCCACTTTCTAAATAATAAAAGTATTGTATGTCTACTAATAATTACAAAGAAATAAATCGGGATTTACCGATGCAGACATGTTAGAAACGATGCATCGCGATACAAATGCCAATTTGTATCCGATGCGCACTTTTTAAACCGATGCATCGCATCGTTAACGTTTTAAACCGATGCACCGAGTGAATCGGGGAATCTTCCCATCCCTATTTAATGTTTTGGCTTTTATCACTATACATGTTTATCTTTCTTCGGAAAAAGCATTTGCAAAATCAAAAATTTGAGCCGGGGACCTCTGGTTAAGTTGACGAGGAATGATCCAGCACATGTCTTTCCATTTGAACTGTGTCCATGTAAACTGTGTCACATTTAGTATTTACACACAACAGCAGAGCAAAGGGTGTGTAAACACAGCTGTAAATTGTAACTTTTCTTAGGACCGCCTTTCCATTCAAACTCATGTAGGTTAGAAATGACAGACATATATAAGTGTCCACAGAAACTCAGAAGTACAAAGTGAGAGGGATTGTAGAAACCATTGCCAGAGAAACCAACCGACAAGCCTATCTCAACACAACTAACTGCTGAATGATCATGGGAAAGCAATCATTTACTTAGGGAGGTGAAGGACTGTACACTATTTACTGGAAGAGAGAGAGAAGTGAAGCTTCGGACAGACTTGAAATGACCTCTAGAGCAGTGGTTCCCAATTCCAGTCCTGGGGACCCCCTGCTCTGCACATTTTGCATGTCTCCCTTTTTTAACACACCTGATTGAGATCATCAGATCATTAGTTCAGTTCATGGCTCTCTCCCTTAACAAGCTGATGATCTCTGTCAGGTGTGTTAAAAAAGGGAGACATGCAAAATGTGCAGAGCAGGGGGTCCCCAGGACTGGAATTGGGAACCACTGCTCTAGAGGACTAGGGATTATATACATACACAAAATGCGTGAAATATTTCTTAAAACACTTTTGAACACTAGTGTATCTTCACTGGCACTGTGCATTGTAAAATTACACTGAATTAAAGTTCAGGTTTGTAAAAAAAAAAAAAAAAAGTAGGTAAGTACGTCCACAATCAATTTAAATGTAAGTGTTTCTTAAAACGAAGGTGCTTTGATAGGAGGACTAGTTTTCCTGAATACAACACCAGAAATTCTTCTTGTCGTACACCATTGTGCTGATACAAGAGCCAATTAACAAGAGGAAATGGGTGTGCAATGCAAGCACAAATGACACAGTCTTCCTCCCCTTCGTACAGAGCGTTCTGATGCAGACAGCCTCCTTTCATTGTCATATGCTGTGCAGGCTGAGGTGTCACTGCCAAACCAGTGAAGTCAGTACAGGAGGAGAAGAGCGTGTCTCATCCACACGGGCCTCTGTGATTGAGCTACAACAAATGATTTGATTTGCATTCCAAACCAAAGTCAAATGAGATGCAGAGCCCAGGTGAACGCACAGACGAATCGCCATTAAAGGTGAGCTGTGTCATTTTTTCAAAAGTTCTTCTCTTATCCAAGTTTAACATACGAAGACAAGTGGGATATGTTCAGACAATGTTCAGATACCAAAAACGTGTCAATCGGTTGCAATGAAAACAAAAAGGAAATAAAGTATCATACACTGCTCCATCGGTCTGAGCGATCTGAGAAGTCAACTACTTGCTAAACTGTTGTAAGTTCTCTTCTATTGTTCTATAAATATAACTTTGTCCAAACATGGGCCACAAAAGGTTTTAGAAGTGTTTGGAAACGTGTTTAAAATAAAATGACACATTTCCCCTCTAAAGGATTACTTTACTTCCAGAATACAATTTTCCTGATAATTTACTCACCCCCATGTCACCCAAGATGAAATTAAGGGTTTTGAGGAAAACATTACAGGATTTTTCTCCATATAGTGGACTTCAATGGGGATCATGTAGAGCACTTTAAAGTTATTTGGACCTTCAATCCGTTGGCTCCAAGTCCACGTTATATAATGATGTTGTGAAGAAAACAACAACAAAAAAAAACATAACCATGTAAATTCCAGATAAAAAGCAAGACAAATGCACTGAGGTGCCAAAAACTCCATATGTTGTGCCTGATGCACCGCTTCCTGTTTTAGTAGATCACAGCTACTGCACAACTAAATGTCAGAAATTCTACACCAAATCAGTATGCGCTGTGTTTTAATCCTAAATTAAGCAGTCTAGAGGGAGTTTATCCAATATGTGAACTTCACTGAAAGTGAACAGCCAATTTTCATTTATCTGCGAAAAAAATATTTTCACGTTAAGATTGCGAAGAAACAGAAGTAGCAATCTTTTTTCACATTGTGACGTGTATCTGAGTGAAACAAATTATCCAAAAAAAAGAAAAAATCTGTCCACTGGTTGTTGATTGGATTTTGAAATGTGTCCCCAGTAGTACAACAATCTAGTTTATGTTGTATAAGGTGGCAGCTTGTTCAAGTAGAAAGAGATGACACTCTTGTTGCTGTTGTTCATCCCATGTTTTATTCAGAGCTGCGTGCGTGTTCCTTCTGTTTCCGGCCACAGCTTCATTCTGCTATTAGGATTGGCGCAGTTTTACCATTACCATCAGTCTGTATTTTAGACATTTTACACAACACTGATATACTTTATGGACAATTGCACATGAACTTGTCTCAATTACACTCTGCTAAAAAGGTCTTTAAACCTTCATGTCTTTGCGTGTCTGCCATCTATGAAACAACACAGGAAAGGTATTCGGTCATGTGACCAATCCAATCCCCCTGATCAGTAGTAGCCAACTTCTACTGGATGCAGCGGGATAAAAAGTAAGAAGGCAGAAAAACAGCAAACTGTGCGCGGTATAGCTTGTCCCAGAACGGCAGCTAGAAAGCAGATAAGCACAAAGCCTCATTGTGAAAGCGAGTGTTTGTAGGCCTGTCCAACAATCATGTGGTCAAGTCTGTGCAGCTCAAGCAACATTCCCAGAATTCACAATCAGAAGAACACAAGCTATAAAACCAGAGAGTGCTCAAGGGGGCAACAGAGTCTCTTTCAAACAACTGTGCCATTTACATGTTTATAACTGTAGCTTACTACATAAAAACACATCCAACAGTTTAACTAACTCTCATTTAGCAAGAGGATTTGTCAGTTTGCGTATGAGCACATAATGTGCGATAAATGAAAAAAATACATTTTTCTATACACAATCAATCTTCTTTAAATGTGAATCTAATCCCTATACTTATACATTTCTCAGTCACATTCTGTCTAGCTTTCAATATTGCGAATCACTTTGTAGCTTTTTTTGCGCACAAAAAATATTCTCGTAGCTTCATAAAATTATGGTTGAACCACTGATGTCACTATTTTAATGATGTCCTACTACCTTTCTGGGCCTTGAATGTGTCAGTTGCATTGCTGTCTATGCAGAATCAGAAAGCTCTCCAATTTCATCAAAAATATCTTAATTTGTGTTCTGAAAGTGAACAAAGGTCTTACAGGTTTGGAACGACATGAGGGAGAATAATTAATGACTGAATTTTAATTTTTAGGTGAACTTTTTCTTTAATCTCTTTAGATGTGATGACGTCTGTCACAAAAAACAGGCTGTAAAAATGTATTTCTTCTGAACAGATATAGCAGGCTATCTTTATTTTATCTTCCAGCAGAAAAACAGAAGAGACCATCATGTGATGGGTCACAGCAGAGTGACACACAAATACCACGTACCATTTTAAATTATGCCAGTGTTTCGATGAGCCACAGAAAGCATGCAGTCATTGATCTACACTGAAGATGTGTTTGTGCATCTCTCTGAACATTCATCAGCTCTTTTCATTCTAAAGTAAGAGTCATGAGTTGTGCTATCAGCATCAGATAAACACAAGGTCACAATCAGGTCATCAAACTGTTAGCAATGACAGTCTTTTGTCAGTATGTACGTCACTCATTTATCCTTGAGCTTGAAATGCACCATAAGGAGTTTATGAAACAGAAAAGCCCTGAAGAACACATTACAGCTCACTTTTTTTTTAAAACACTGTGGCTCTGTGATGCTTTTAGCAATGCTCTGTTTGAATGCTCTAAAATGTCAACTTCTGACTCAAGCAATGGCTTGAGTTTTGGAGGACATTATCTATTTGCTAACCCAGTGGCAGACTGGTGTTTATGAAGCCTTAATTTTTTTTTTTTTACAATGGCAGGTTAGTCACCTGGTTAAGCAGAGCCCAGATGATGTAACTCACCTATGGCTAATGAGAAGATACAGACATATGGCCAGTTTCAGTTTCTGTGTGTGATTTACTGACAATGCACACATTAAAGAACATAAACGCAGCCAGATCATTTCCATAATGACCAGCACAATCTACCAAGAGCAGCGCAAATTATCGCCTAATTTAAGACTTGCTTTTTTTGGGAGTTAAATAAATGGCGTAAATACCAGTAATTTGACAAGCGCAAATTTGTTGCATGATTCATTTTAATACTGTCCTCCCATAGATTTTGATTCTGAAAGGGAAACTCCTACAAATGCATATTCAATAAGGTCAGGCACAAAAATAACACTATTTTAAAGCCAAAAGAATGTTTGCGCTGGTGCAAGCTGTTAGTAAAACTGTCCGTTAATCTCTATCCAAGCATACCTGATGCATAATCAAACACTTGAACTTGGGTGTTGCAATACACCAGAACTGACAATAACTGTGACATTTAAACATTAAATATTGATTTAATTTTAATAAATATTTGATCATTTGGTAAACAATCCAGCAGCAGTAAATATCTAGTAAGTAAATAATAGCAAAGCCACAATTCTTAATTTAATAATGAACTGTTTGGTACGACACCCACAGTTCAATATGCGCTTGTAAATTGCGATTTTTACAGTTTCGCATTTAAAGGGTTAGTTCACTCCTGAATTAAAATGTCTAATAATTTACTCACCCCCATGTGATCCAAAATGTTCATGTCTTTCTTTCTTCAGTCAAAAGCTAAGGTTTTTTTCTCCATATTGTGGACTTCAATGGGGATCAACGGGTTGAAGGTCCAAACTGCAGTTTCAATGCAGCTTCAAAGGGCTCTTCATGATCCCAGCCAAAGAATAAGGGTCTTATCTAGTGAAACGATTGGTCATTTTCTAAAAATTATAATGTATACCTTTTTTAACCACAAATGCTTGTCTTGCACTAGCTCGACATCACGTATTACGTAGTTACGTTGGAAAGGTCACGCGTGATGTAGGCGGACGTACCGACCCAATGTTTACAAAGGTGAACGTGCAAAGAAAGCCAAACACCCTTTAGGAAAGGAAAGGAAAGGAAGTGACATGAGGCCAAGTATGGTGAATACTTACTAGGAATTTGTGCTCTGCATTTAACCCATCCAAGTGCACACACACACAGTAGTGAAAACACACACCGTGAACACACACCCGGAGCAGTGGGCAGCCATTGCTGCGGCGCCCAGGGAGCAGTTGGGGGTTCGATGCCTTGCTCAAGGGACTCACCTCAGTCGTGGTATTGAGGGTGGAGAGAGCGCTGGTACTTCACTCTCCCCACCGACAATCCCTGCCGGACTTGAGACTCGAACCTGCAACCTTTGGGTTACAAGTCCGACTCTCTAACCATTAGGCCATGGCTGCCCCTTTACCAAAAAAGTAAAAAAATGATGTTGAACGATTTTGAAGTTAGATGAGAAACTGAGATTAGGTTTTTCGCTCTACCCTATCTTTTTGAACCGGACTGGGAAGTGCATATTGCAGTACACAGACTAAGAACTAAACATGTGTGACCTTTCCAACGTATTTACGTAATACCTAAGAGTCGCGTTTCGCAGAGCTAGTGCAAGACGAGAATTTGTGGTTAAAAAGTATATCATTATTTGAAGCTGCATTGAAACTGCAATTTGGACCTTCAACCCACTGACTCTCACTGAAGTCCACTATATGGAGAAAAATCCTGGAATGTTTTCCTCAAAAACCTTAATTTCTTATCTTTTGAAGAAAGAAAGACATGAACATTTTAGATGACATGGGGCAGGGCTTGAAATTAACTTTTTTACTTGGTAGCACTGGTGCTCCCAACTTCAAAAATTTCTTTTTAGTAATGCGCCGATCTTGATTCTTCATGGTAGATTCTGATTGCTGATGTTTTACAAGCAAATGGGCTGATTCAGAAAGCCTTTTTTATATATTTATTTTACGCCTTAAGCAAGGGACAAGAATGAATGAAAATATGAGAACATGAACAAGATGTTTATTTTCTCTATTATAGGTACAGACATTTAAATTAGAGGCAACCACTGCATTTTTAAACAAAAAATAAACGACACTTCTTTCTTAGTCGTGTAGACAATAAATGCAGCCATAATCAAAGTAGCTACTCTTTCAATATTCAAAGTGCAAATAGAGACCGAATTTTTCAAGCATGATACAGAGCTATAGACAACTACACAACTTATTATAAGCTCACATACTAATAACAGCCTAGATGTTTTATGTAGCCTAATTTGTGCGCATTGGGGAGTGGCTCTCTTTTTTTACTTTTGGTTTTATTTTAACGATTGTGCGAAACTCTCTGCGGCGCTGAGCGTGCATTCTACAATACAAGAGATTGCTTTAACAAAACCATTTGAAAGTGGGAGGACACAAACAGGATTTTGAAAAGTGTGTCCCGAGTGGAAATTACGCCCCTGTGTGAGTGTAACTCTGCCGCTGAGTTATCATCTGATGTGAATGTATGCCGCGTTGCACAGTATATTGAGACGAAGGCAGCAGAATTGTATCCGACAGAATGTACGCTGTAGCACGAAATATAGTAGATTTCTTCAAAAGCAGATTGTGGAGACCTTTTAATTGACCACAATCAAAAGAGAGAATGGCGAACCTGTCACTGTATCAGCTCACAACAGTCTGTGCAGTAGTTAGACTAGCCAAAGTTTTGTAAAGAAATAAAACCAAGTCGCAACACAATAATTTCTCGCACTCACACAAATGCTCCCAAATATAATTTGAGGTCGCGCAGATAAAATTTTGGGAGCATATGCGACCAAAACGGTCGCAATTTCGAGCCCTGTGGGGCTAAGTAAATTTATCAGGAAAATTTTTATCCGGGAAGTGAACCAATCCTTTAAACTAAATTGTTCACATTATTACATTTAAAGGCGGCAAATTACTGCTTCAGTCCGACTGAATTGTAACTTTTAAAATCTCACATCTCAAATCTCATGACACAAGTGATCACTCAGGCAGGACTTTCTGAACCAAGCAGACATTCTGAATTCCAAAAATTCCCTGTACATTCTTGGGAAACTTACAAGGAGATCAAAACATGTCAACTGTTCCAACTGGATATAGTCCAACCATAGAGCAGAACCGGCTTCATTAAAGCTACCAGTGGCTCTATTTCCAAGCAACCGTTGCTAGGACCAAATTACAACGTGCACCACCAAAAAAAGGATAAACCACACCCTAACATGACACCTTCAATTATACGTCTGTTCAACACTATTACTAACCTTAACAACACACCTAAAATATAGTGCAAATAACATACCTGAAGACAATCTTTAAAAAGACCATAACATAACTCTGAATAACACGCTGCAAAGAATGTCTAGTGCAATAGTTCTCAACCAAGGTGCCAAACCACAGGATAGCTTGAAATATTTTAATTATATTATAAAAAAAATAAATAAAAAAAACAAATTTAAATTCAAATGTGAAACACACACACACACAAATCAAATCATGTTTCTTTGTTTTGGTTCACAAAAATAATGCAGCGGTCATAATTACACCGAAATATCAAAAGAAAAATCTTAGCAAATATAGAGGTAGGTTAGATTGCAGGTTAGAGACTCCAGTGAATTGATGTATAGAAAAATAATGTAGGAACCAGATTTTCTTTAAAATATACTTCAAAATACGCTATTAAGGCTTCTGGAGTCATTTTTGTGAGAGAATTTTACTTCCGCATCTGAAAAACTGCCAAACCGGTAGTGACGTAACGAGAGGGAGAGCGGTCAATGTAAACCATAGGAAAACAATGGATCGCAATGACCGTTCAGACGCGGAGAACATTTAAAATGTATATTTACACTCGTATGACGAACCACAGACACAAATATGAGCCTGCTATGTGGCCAAGATAGCAGGGACATGCCAGGATTAAACAGAACAATGGTCAGAGGAGACAAATTACGTTGTGGTGTGCGGAGAACAGGGCAGGTGTCTTGGTGAGAGATCAGTGTTAGCTGACGATATCTAATCAGGCAAAATCATTGCATTGCATTGATTCTACTTACCAGTAACAGAATTTAATAGTCGTTGATCAAGTGTGTCATACTTGTTAATATCCGACGCTAACGTTACGTGATATAGCGGGTTATTATTACAGCGCGCGAGAGAGAGAGATAAACATTTTTTTGTTTTATTATATGCTTATATGGGAAATGCCCCCAAACTTGATGTGCTGTCTCTGACTCTGCACTTTGAGGCTTGCTGTCTGAAATCAAAATAGGTAGATAGCTTATATGCATTTCAGGCAGGGGCATAGACATCTCCAGGCCAGCAGACATGAGTGTTTATGGTAGAGATTATTTATTACTCTGAGCTAAATACTTGTACGTACAAATAAACAGTAAAATGTAATCTCAATTACAGTTTGACTATATATAGGTCACACATACCTATAAAGTAAAACTTTTTAATGCCATTGGTATCAGACAATTAATATTGACAGCATACAGTCAAGTTGTGCGCGCTGGTATTCATCAGGACGCCCTTACTTGCATGTGTTGTGTCAGCTATTAGACAGTTTACAGAGGAAGGATTACTTTATAAAGGTGTTGAATGGCCCCATTTTGGTGACAATCAATAAAACATAATCACAAATTGTCTTACTGTCTAACATTATGACGTTTACAACATATATATCAGGCAGATCTGCATTTATGGTTAATTCAATTCAGTTTAATTTATACAGCAATAAATCATAAATATCATTTCATAGTACTGTTAATACCCAACTTAAAACACAACATTGCAACTGTTAATATATACATGTAGATGTACCAAACATACCCACACTGAAAATATTTTTCTTTCAGTTGTATATCACACTAATGTGTTATATTAGATTAGATATATTAAATGAATAAATGTAAATGTAATGTATATATTAGAGGTGGTTAATAACAGCTGGTCTCCACTGCTTCAGATCTTCACACACCCTCATGTCTTGCAATGTCTCCCAAAGCCCTATAAACACACATGACAAAAAAAATACAAATTAGCTGTGCAAACAATGTGACTAAGCTGTAACTTGACTTGATTATAATATTAACAAACAGGATAACTGACCAGTTATGCCTTGTCATATGGTACCGTTTTTACAAGGTTCTTAAAATTACATTGCTAATGCTTACAAGCTAGCTACGGTGCTTTACAACAACACATCTTGTTGTGCCTCATTATTTAAATAAAGATATTCACGGATTTGGTAGTTACGAGAAGTTATGAGAAGAAAAAACAAAACTTACGGTGCACAGTTCACGTTTTTGTCGAGCTGCATCTCTGACGGCTTCGGACGAACCACAGGCTGACGGCGGACCCGATGAAGGTGCTGTATGCTCCGAAGGAACTGCACCAGCTCTGAGCCTCACTTGGTTCTTGCTTCGGCATCTCATGTTGAACTGTATCATATCGCCGGGATGATAATCCTCCGGTGTAAAGTGAACGCGTTTTTCGAAGCAGATGCTGTAGTATAGGCCCGTCTCTTTACCCGCACAAACGCACCCAGATACGGAAGATGCACTGTTCTTTTTATTGTAAGTAAACCCTTGGACATGATGTCCTGACAGGCTGGAGTTTGTACAGCCTCCATAAACACAATAATTTACCATGACGATGATCAATTGAAATTAAAAATAACTACCGAAAACACACTAACTAATGACTGCTCCTACTGAATGGCAACAGGGATTGGCGAACGACTCCCTGTCGTGACGTCATATGACGCGGTGTGGAAACAAAAAAAAAAAAGCTGTTTTTGAGAGCGGTCAAGGAAATCACCACTTTGTCTTCTAAATTTGTGCCCTTACGTCTTGTAAAATATTTTCAAATCCTGCATTAACGGTTCATATAGTATTTTCATACACGAATATGTGTTCATCTCGAAAAAAAATTTTAACCTGCAATATGCACTTTAAGACCTACTGTTTTGTTTTGAAACAAATTATGGAGTTAGAATTGTTGCTTAATTCCAAATAAATACATTATGATCCACAAATAAATGTAAAGCGATTGACAAAAACAAAGCATATTCACAAAATAAATAAAATGAGATCCACAAATAAATCTTAGAGTTCCACAAACATGAATTATATTCACAAGTAAAAAAAAATTGAATTGCAAATAAAAAACAAATAAAAAACATACTCTACATATTCTACAAACACAACTTTGCCCGGCATTTATATGTGAATCGCGTACTGTGCATTTGTAGATCGCTGCGCGTATTTGTGAATTTTGAAACATTTCAAGCGTCAAGACTCAAACTAATCCACAAATGCATGGACTCCACCCACCTTCTACTTAAGCCAATCAGATACCGGCCACGTGGGGCTGACCAATCGTTGCACGTTTTCGCTCCAACCAATCACGTTTTTACGGTGACCGTAAGGGGACACCTTCGGTTCACTTATGTTTGTCTTGGCCACTACATTTAACTCGTGGGAACGTGATATTATGTTATATGCTATACGTCGTTATTTTCCCCTTCATTTCGATCTCTTTACTTAACGTTCTGAATGTAGGTTCTATGACTGGGATATTTACTCGAATGCAGTTCAATGGTTGAATTTAATATATATATTGTATTTTTAGTCTAATTAACAGACAAATATAGTGTTTCAGTGAAGAGTGAATTATTCACGTAGTTTCATTTGGAAATCATTTATCGTCACACAGTAAAAATGACATTCCTTCTATTAACTGCGTCTTTTTTCCGTATTTGTATTATTATTATCGTCATCATTATTATAATTATTACTATTATTTACCTATTATTATTGTATATATTTTTATTTTCGTTTATATTCGTTTCCCCCCTTAATTTTGATCTCTTAACGTTCTATATGGAAATGATACTGTAAAATGCTTGACATATGCAATATGACTTTATGATTGTATTTATGCCCGTGTGTGACCATAAATGAGCATGTTTTCATTTACAAATGAAACTATACGTGAATGATTCAGTATAGTATTATATAATCTAGTCTATTTATTAGACGAAACAAAATAAAATATATGTTCAATTCAACCTTTAAACTACATTCCAGTAAAACTCAGTCATATAGCATATGTCAAGCATTTTACAGTATCATTTCCATATAGAACGTTAAGAGATCAAAATTAAGGGGGAAACGAATATAAACAAAAGTATAAAAATATATACATAATAAAAGGCTGATAATAATAGTAATAATTATAATAATGATGACAATAATAATAATACAAATACGGAAAAAAGACGACCAGTTAATAGAAGGAATGTCATGTAGGCCTATTTTACTGTGACGATAAATGATTTCCAAACGAAACTACATGAATAATTCACTCTTCACTGAAACAATATATTTGTCTATTAATTAGACTAAATAAAATACAATAAATATTAAATTCAACCTTTGAACTGCATTCCAGTAAATATCCCAGTCATAGAACCTACATTCAGAACGTTAAGTAAAGAGATCGAAATGAAGGGGGAAATAACGAATATGACTAATAAAATATAATACATATAATATATAACATATGTAACATATGAGGTTCCCACAAATTAATATCTTGTGGCCACGACATAATATCATGTTCTCCCGAGTTTAAATGTCGTGGCCACGACAAACATAAGTGACCTTATGGTCACCGTAAAAACGTGATTGGTTGGAGCGAGAACGTGCAACGATTGGTCAGCCCCACGTGGCCGGTATCTGATTGGCTTAAGTAGAAGGTGGGTGGAGTCCATGCATTTGTGGATTAGTTTGAGTCTTGACGCTTGAAATGTTTCAAAATTCACAAATACGTGCAGCGATCTACAAATGCACAGAGAGCAATCCACAAATACGCGCAGCGATCTACAAATGCACAGAGAGCAATCCACAAATACGCGCAGCGATCTACAAATGCACAGAGAGCAATCCACAAATACGCGCAGCGATCTACAAATGCACAGAGAGCAATCCACAAATACGCGCAGCGATCTACAAATGCACAGAGAGCAATCCACAAATACGCGCAGCGATCTACAAATGCACAGAGAGCAATCCACAAATACGCGCAGCAATCTACAAATGCACAGTACGCGATTCACATATAAATGCCGGGCAAAGTTGTGTTTGTAGAATAAAAAAAATATTTGTGAGTATGTTTTTTATTTGCAATTCAATTTTTTTTACTTGTGAATATAATTCATGTTTGTGGAACTCTAAGATTTATTTGTGGATCTCATTTTATTTATTTTGTGAATATGCTTGGTTTTTGTCAATCGCTTTACATTTATTTGTGGATCATAATGTATTTATTTGGAATTAAGCAACAATTCTAACTCCATACAAATTGTCCCATTTACTTTAAATAATGAAAAAGTCCAAAGAAATACTGAGGCATGTTCTACAAATCTTAAAGTTGCCATTAGAATTAAATTACTTGTTAATGTATAAGATTACATGTACGTGTGTATTTATCCTTTAAGTCTGTCTTTTCATAAAATAAAATAAAAATGACAAGAGAAAAGATTGAGTTATCCCATGCCTCCCTAGAAATAGATGTGCAGAGTTGGGTGTGCACTGAAGCCTCCTATACAGTCATATCATGTCTGCACTTCATCAACATCGTCACGTTAACAAAAGCCAATGAAAACAATGCGTCAACACATCTATTTACACATACACACACCCAAACACAAATACACACAGTTCTCAACACTTCCTATAGTCATATTACTGTAAAACACAAAGTTAGCAGATTAAGGACTGATGTAATAGAATTTGGTAAACAATTATTAGATTGTGAGAAACACTTCCCCACAATCCACACAAGAAGGGAATAAATAAAAATGTTTCCTAACCAACAGTGATTTGCTTTTTCCTGCAACATGGTGGACTAAAGGCCACGCTGGAGGTTCAACAACCAAAAAGACTCAACAAATCAGTTGTAACGTGAGCTTAGACAAACATGAGGGACACTGACCAGACACATCACACGTGCCGTTAAAACATACTGAGATCTACTTTCTCAAACGGACCCTGAAGCCAAGCTGTATGATCACTGCTGAACCGTTACTACTAAACAGACTGATGGGAGTACAGCTCCTCCTCCACTTACAACTCAGACAGATACTGGAGGAGCTGAAGCGTGATGAGCACAGTTTGAAGCGCATACAACAGACCACACACACACGACTATAAACACCACATTTTGTTAATGTAGAACTTCTGCCAAAATGTGCCCTCCACAGACAAGTCCCAATTAATTTGATAAATCGATAAGCTCTAACAGCTAGTTTTAACAGCTCATGTCAAGCTAACTGAGCACTAACAGAGAGCCATGAGATCTGAGATAAAACTAAACAGATAAATGCATTAAAACTGGGTTAACCCGAAAATGAAAAATCTGTCATGTTGTTTCAAACCTGTAATACTTTGTTTCTTCTGTGGACCATTTAAGATGATTTACAGTTGAAGTCAAAAGGTTTACATACACCTTGCAGAATCCGCAAAATGTTAATTATTTTACCAAAATATGAGTAATAATAGTTGAATTTATAACTTTATGACCTTGTTCAAAAGTTTATATACACATGATTCTTAATACTGTGTATTAAGACGTTTCTTGTTTACCTGAACAGTTAGACAGGCCCACTTTTCTTTAAAAAAAAAAAAAATCCTTCAGGTCCCACAAATTCTTTTGCTTTTCAGCATTTTTTTGTATCTGAACTCTTTCCAACAATGACTGTATGATAAGAATCAATCAATTTCCAACAGTATTAAGAATAGGTATGTAACGGTATCAAAACTTCACGGTACGGTAATACCTCGGTATGAATGGCACGGTACGGTATTTATTGAATCATTTACAGGAAAAACAAAACTAATGAAGAGACTCGAAAAAAGTGCCAGAAGTGTTTATTAAACAGTTTACATGAACACTGAACATATCAATGGCATACAAATTAGCCATCTATCTGTAAACTTTGAAACAGAAACTTCAATTTTAGTAACAAAAAATTAAAGCATGTAAAAAACAGTCAAATCAGTTTAGCTGAATGAGTTGTCTGAATCTAGTTGTCTGCTTGAAATAAGATTTTTTTTTTCTTACCCCATTGGCAGATTATTTAGCTTGTTTTAAACAAAAACTCACTTAATTTTGACTTGTTTTTACTAAAAACAAGACAATTTTTACTTGTCTAGAAAATCCTTCTTGATTTAAGAATTTTGAGATATTTTGGCTGGAAACAAGACAAAATTCTAAGTAAGAAAAGCATTTTTTGCAGTGCAGTAGGGTCTCATGCCTTTCTTTCGCATTAAATCTTTATTAAAAACAATCCTTTAAAGAACTTTTCTACCTGGACAAGTGCATCTATTATGTTGCCTAGTTTATTTAAAACTGCACCTTTCCTTATTTTAAACCTAGCCAAAAAGCCACGTGTTGACTGTGAAACACAGTAGACTTCATTTATGTGCATTTATGGTACATTTCCGTGTCAATCCATGTTCATTTTTACAGCGAACAATGCACTGTCAGCGCATACAGCGCAGCAAAAAATAGACTCGGTGCCGAAACGATCGCTGCACTGCTGCAAAGGCACCGCTTCTAGGACGTACTGCCGGACAGCAACCGCGTGCAGTGTGAACGCTCTAATCCGTTAACATGGGTGCTGAAAAGAATACGTGACGCATACGCAATGCAGACGGAGCAGGTTCGACAATTTCCATCTCTTTTCCTTGCTGCTACAGTCTGTAGCGACAACAGACCGCAAAGGATGATGGCCACGCCTGGGCTGATGGGAAATGTAGTTCCCGCTACCTCCCGTTCGCTCCATTCGCCTGAGCAAACTTTTTTCAGAAGACCTATCGTTTTATCGAGTCATGCGGCCACGGTAGTATCGAAAAAATGTGTTATTGCGGTATGACGGTATTTACAATACCGTTACATCCCTAATTAAGAATCAAGTGTATATAAACTTTTGAAGGATTATTTTCATAAATTATTATTTAACTATTATTTTCTCTTGTGGACTATATGTAAAGGTCTTTTATATGAAATATCTTATTCAGGTCATTACTAAAAAAAATAACATTAATTTTGTATGACCCCTTATATTTTAGTAAAATAATTAATATTTTGCAGATTCTGCAGGGTGTATATAAACTTTTGACTTCAGCTGTATATTTTGCAAAATGTCTCAGCATTTTATACAATGGAAGTCAACTGTCACCAAAACTGTTACCAACTATCTACTACAGGGTTGCCAAGTTTTCACAACAATACCCACCTAACGTCTACTCAAAACTAGCCCAAAACTAGTCCAATCACGTTTCGAGGGTATAAAAAAGAAAAGAAAAAAAAAAAATTCACGTTCCGGAGGGTAAAATACACATTTTCTTTTAGTGGGGTTCCCCAAGTAAAATTTACATTTCAGGGGCTAAAAGTAACATTACTGAGGTCGCTTCAACCCACAGACATGGAAAAACAACCCACAGCAACAGTGTTAAAGTAACACTGCTCTACTACCAGGAGTCCTAAAAATATCTTCTTTTACAAACCACAGAAGGAAGCCATACAGGTTTGGAATAACTTCAGGTTGAGTAAATGACCACTGAATTTTCATTTTTTGAGAACTATCCCTTTAAGAAAGCAATATTTAGGTGTAAAATTGATGCAGTTGTATTATTGCACTGCTGTATCTGCCATTTGTGTATATATCTGCGAATATTGAGGACCCCCTTGTAAACGAGATGATTCATCTCAAGGGGCTTATCCTCTTAATAATAATACATTTGAGCAAATCAACTGCACACTAAGCATCTCAGGCTGTGGAGTTGTACACTCATCAATCCACAGTACAAATGTGAGCCAAATCTGCTGGACCAAAGCGTCATGATAGAATGCACATGTGTGGGACGGCATGTCCAAACTAGACACAATGCAAGTTTCCAGCACCAAGCAATTTGTCTTTCCACAGCAGGATTTTGGACAGTAGGCAGGGCAGCCAGCAACACCAGCAAATTAATCAAGTGACCTGTCTCTTGTCTGGTTAATACAAAAGCTCAGGTTTACACAGACAAGCTTGTAGAGTCTGATTAGGCCATGTTGTTAGACAGAGAAAGAGCGAGTAGGAGATGTGTTTGAGCTGGCGAAGGTTCCTCTGGTCTCTGCAGCGGTGTGATGGTTAGAGAGGCTCTGCAAAACAAAAACACTACATTCCTCGGCTCTCTCCATTATTCCCACTTCCTGTCCGCCGCAGCACTCTCAAAACAGAGGAATCAACAAGACAAACACACACACACACACACACGTCAACAAATCAGCAGCGCCCGAGTCCTCGCTCACTCACTCTCACACACACCCTGACCCTGCGGTAAACAAAGAGCCATTTTTGGTCTGTTTTGGGCACTGTGCGTGTCGAGGCACCGAAGGAGTCGTACACTGACAAAGCGGGCTGCAGATACAAACACAGACAGGCAGAAACATGCATGAACAAGCACACAAAAAACAGTCCTTCTTTCGATCCATTAAATTGTTCCAATATTAGTTAAGTCGTGATAGGGGTGGGCGGTACACTGGTGTCATAGTCAGCACCGGTGTGACATTGCGCCATGACATGGATTTTCTAATACCGTCAATACCGTAATAAATCAATTATGTGCCTCGAAGGGCTGCATTTACATCAATAATAGCTAATTCTAAATAATAATGCATTAAATTTTCTTCAAACGTTCAGTTGTGGTCTGAATACCTGTCCTTATACTATATATCTTGTTGTAAATAAAAAAGTAAAACATATTCGTATCAGCTTTGCAGGTGGTAGGTAAAAGCGGAGTGGCCATTAAACGACTGGTGAAACATTGTGAAGAAAGGTCAGGCCTGTAGCCTATACCAGGGGTGGAGTGGCAATCGGGACGACCGGGACTTTTCCCGGTTGGCCGGCCGAAGGATTTACACAGCGGATCACAAATTGAGCGGGCGCGAGGCGAACGCGACCGGCCTGAGCTTATTAGAATCATTGACGTTACTAAATTCTCTGCGAATAGCGGCCAAATACTCCCACATACTCCCCCCAAAGCTCCAACCAATATTTATATCAGTTGCATGTCCTTGCATGATGCTTGAAATTTCCATCCAATCACAAAGCTCTTTCTAGAATGCTCTTAGTTCTATAGTTCCTTACAGGCCCGGCTCCACGGCCACCCAATCAGAAGCTTGGCCCACCCGAACCGAGCCCCACACTACATAGCCAATCACAAAATTGGCACGATTTTTGGTTGAGCTCCATATTTTTTTCTTATCGGCGCACTCGCAAATATTCTAATATTGTATATAATTTTCGCACTTTCAATACGCAGGGTATAGAAATCACTTTTAAATGAGTGCTCGCGCTATTTACTTTTACTTTCGATTTTGCCATAACGCACACTCTGTGTAAAGGAAGCAGCATAATAATATAATAGATATTTGTCAGTGAGTACAAGATTGCAGCAAATCCTCCAGTCTATTTTTGTCATCTCTCTTTACTTTCGACCCGTGATCATTCAAATCTAAAGGTCATTGTACACTGAGTCCGATTTTCGTATGCGTTTTTTTTTTTTTTTTAGTTTTCTCATATTCGCCATCCTTATCAAAATGCTTATTATGGATGCGAAAATGCAGAAAATCAAACACGATCCGAAATTTTATGACGGACGAAAGTTTCAGAGGCAGTGTGTAAACTCGATTAACATAACCTGTTTTTTTTTTTGTTTTTTTTAATGTGCAAAAATCTCGGACGAAAATTTCGTACTCATGTGTGCAATGACATTAACTCCAGCAGCTCGTGTTGGATGCAGGGTTGCCAAGTCCGCGTTTTTCCCCACAGAATTGGTCTACTTTTAAACCGTTGCCATGGGTTGATTTCCCCCAGTTATTTAAAGGTTTTAAATATTGCAGAAATTAAATTTCAATAAAAAAGAATTGTTTTGTTGTACACTGTTAAGTAAGAACTTTAGGTTTTTTGCAAAATAAATATGTTGAGAATGCATAATACTCTCCCATGTCTCTTTTTGATAAGGATACCAACCATTTACTTATTATATTATAAAAATATTAACTTTATTCACATACTATAGGGACATGACAGGCTACTCCTCCCAAAATGTACCAAAAAAAAGTAATACTGTGATATTATACCGTCACCGTTCAAAAGATGAAAAATACCGTGATATTAATTTTAGGTAATATCGCCCACCCCTAAGTCGTGATACATGAAAGAAACTTTTGATAAGAGCAGGAGACTGAAACACAGGGAAATACCTGGTAAATGTACTCTGGTCAGATAGTCTGCCATCCATCGCAAATCAAAATAGAAAACATGACTAAATTAGTAGCA
Organism: Garra rufa; assembly: GCF_049309525.1. NCBI lineage: Eukaryota > Metazoa > Chordata > Actinopteri > Cypriniformes > Cyprinidae > Garra > Garra rufa. Next base: position 29,602,238 of record NC_133363.1, read on the forward strand.
AGTTTTTGAGTTTCAACTGTTCTCCACTAGACAAAATGTGGTCTTGGATCCACAGGAATGCAGTTTCGTTTTAAGGTTTTGTTCACAGCGAATATTTGCTTGGGGTGTGAGTAAGTCTTTAGAGTGAGTTTAACAGCATGTGTTATGATGAGGTCTACAGTACGTCTGTCTCTGAGGTTGAGTCTGGATGAGATGCATGACTAAAGCCACCTGTTAGATGAAGAAGCTCCTGTGACTTCAAGGATGTTTCTCTACCATATTATTAATATAAAACTGCATTTTAAACAAATGCACAGGCCATAAGAGCTAGTGGGTCCTTTAAAGTGCAATAATATAGATGCTCTATGAAACAAGCTTGCAAATTGTGAATTGTTTCTAAACACATTAGTAATGTATTGCTGAAAACATGTTACAAATGAATTATGAATTATGTAGTACTGAATTGTGGAGTTAGATCATTAAACAGTTTCGTCATCTTTGTGTTTAGGATTTTTTGGGCGGGCCTGTAATCATGTTTCAATAACGCACAGAATAACTAGAGCTCATTAGCATCAGTGGTTCGCCCTCTTAGTCGCGAGTTACTGTCATTACAGTTGAGGTCAAAAGTTTACATATACCTTGCAGAATCTGCAAAATTTTCATTATTTTACCAAAATAAGAGGGATCATACAAAATGCCTGTTATGTTTTATTTAGTACTGGCCTAAATAAGATAGGTCACATATTTTTACAAATAGCATTTGAGGTTAAAAAGTATAAAAATACGCTAGATAAGGCCCTTATTTCTCAGCTGGGATCATTTAGAGCCCTTTGAAGCTGCATTTAAACTGCATTTTGGAAGTTCAAACTCAGGGGCACGATAGAAGTCCACTATATGGAGAGAAATATGAGTTCCTCATTGTCCTCAGTGTAAAAAGATGGATCTTAAAATCATTCAGTCATTGTTGGTAAGGGTTCAAATACACAAAATTGCTGAAAATCCCAAGAATTTGTGGGACCTAAAGGATTTTTCTGAAGAACAGCAGGCAGTTTCACTGTTCAGAACAAAGGAAACTCATGAACAACTATCACTAAACAAACAAACAAACAAAAAAACACAGGTGTGGATCATTAAGGTAACAGTATTAAGAAGTATGTAAACTTTTGAACTGGGCCATTTTTTATAAATTCAACTTATTTTATCTTGCTGACTAGTAAACGTCTTTTATTTGAAATATCTTTTTCAGGTCAGTACTAAATAAATAACAGTAATTTTGTATGATCCTTTTATTTTGGTAAAATAATTAATATTTTTCAGATTCTGCACAAACATGTAAACTTTTGACCTCAACTGTACTACAGCCTACAGTTTGCTAACTAGCTATGCCTTCGCCGCGTAAATGCATCATACCTGGTTGCGATAATTTACAAAACAGCTCGGTCTCCATATTTAAGATTTATTTGTATTTGACAGTTGAGAGGCGGCAGTTTTTCCATGAGTGGGCGTAGTTTCAGCACCAAACAGCGGACACGCCCCCAGCATTTGAGAGCAGAAAAAACTGCTTATTTTTATAACTTTTTTAAACTAATTTTTATAACTTATTTTATTTACTTGGCTGGTTTTTCATCATTCAAATTTGGCTGGGTGGTTAATAACAACATTTTTCTGTGGCTTTACTCTGACTTTATGTTCCTTGAAGCAGCAGGATATAAAAAGAGGAGCAATATTCTTACAAATATGTCCAGTTGCTAAGCAGAAACTGGAGGCATTCCTAACTGGCGTGAAATAAAAGAAATGTATTTTCAAAGCTCAGCTAGACCCAGAAAGTAGCCCTAAATACAGATTTCTCAGTTTCAATCTCCAAGCAAACGCTACATGTACAAGTTAAGTGCAGTTAAGTATATAATAGTTAAGAAACTGGGTTAATTATACAAAGGTTGCAGGTTCAGTCCTAGGTGGCGATCCTTCACTCCTGCTCTACAATTTGTTATTCATGTACCCCCCACAACCATCTGTTAAATGACAGTAACCAATCAATCATGTGGTCTTCCTGAAGGATTCTGGATATCCTATGTGCATTCACTTGTGTCTAGATAAAATTATTACTGGTGTTTTTAAAAATTTAAATTCAAATTTAGGTGAGTTATAAATAAATGACAGCAAAGGTATACCAATACAGATATACCGTTGATGCGTAGAGACATAACTCTATTTTCAATCAAATAAACTGTACAGAAAGACATATCTGAGATGACCTCAGCACAATGAGTATCACAGCAGTTGTCCAACACTGCCAGCTGACACTCATCATTTATTTAGGTGCCATTTTAAAAGCTCTTTCTCTTGAGCTGGACTAGTGTTCAGGTCAATCAACCTTCAAAGCCCAAGTGAAGTTATCAGTCAGAGTGCCTGACCACCAATGAGATTAAACAAAATATGAAAGTGCATAGCTGATGAACTTCCTTCCTGTCTCGACTGAGAGACCTTTGTAACTTTGCTTTTCACTGCAGTTGATCAATAAAGCACTTTCACATGAGAAATGCTCCAAGTAACAAAAAAAAGTTGTTTATATATATATTTTTTCAAATATAAATTAGATAAAGGTTGATAAAGTAACTACCACAAAATGTGGTCAGTTACTACAAAGTTTTTTGTTATTATATCAAATGAGAGATCAGTATGGGATCACAGACCCCTTTCATCCTCAGTGCTGTTCTTACCAAGTTGATATTTACATTCAAATGCAAAACGCATCAAACTTCGAACAAAGATCAAACGTAGGAGTCAGAGATGCTACATGTCCACGTAGCAACAGCAGTGTGCTCTCCACGTGGGCTCGCCTTGCATCCTGTGGCCATGGAAACGTGAGTCCGTGGGGATTTGCTATACAGCTTCTGTGTGTTGCATGAGTCACCAACAAGAACAAGCAAACTGTGGAGAGAAAAGACCACTAGCACATAGTATCAGCACGCCATGTCCAAATCACTTACTAAAACATGTTTTATCACTTTTATCAGGAAAAACATGCCATTAACAAAGACAAGACATAAAGGACAAACATGGCCAGCCCTTGCCTTATTAATGGCTTACGGCAATAAAAGGTCTGTGTCTTCTCAGACAAAGCAGGAGATCAGAGTTCAGACGACAGGGTGGCGCACAGACGGCATCTACAGTAACACCTATCCCCGTATCTAGAGGAGATCAGCCAGACTGGGCCATCTGTACTGGAGTCTGTGTGTTTACTCTGTCCCACAGCACGCACAGACAATGTGCTCCAAACCCAGAGAGAGATTTACACGACAGGTGTTGAGGCAGATAGAGGAGGAGCTGCTGGAAGGGTCAGATCCATGGAAACTTTCATATTGTGACAAGTAAACAGTAATCAAGGGGATGTGCTTGGGGGTGAAGCATATGTAACTGTGACCCGTTCAAAAGTCTAGGCTCAGGTATCAAGACTCACAACTACTAAAACAGATTTTTTTTTTTTTTTTAATCTAAAAAATTTTTTTTTTTGATCCACAGCTGTTTTTTTTGTTTTGTTTAGTGATAGTTGTTCATGAGTCCCTTGTTTGTCCTGAACAGTTAAACTGCCTGCTATTTTTCAGAAAGATCCTTCAGGTCCCACAAATTATTTGTTTTTTAACATTTTTATGTATTTGAACCCTTTCCAGCAATGACTGTATGATGTTAAGATCCATCTTTTTTACACTAAAGACAACTGAGGGACTCATATGCAACTATTACAGAAGGCTCTGATACTTCTGAAGGAAACACAATGCATTAAGAGCCGGGGGGTGAAAACTTTTGAAGAGAATGAAGATGTACATTTTTCTTATTTTGCCTAAATGTCATATTTTTTTCATTTAGAAGTGGCCTTCAGAAGCTACAGAAGATACTTACATGTCACCCATAAGACAAAACAAGTTAAATTTACCCTGATCTTCAAATTCAAAAAGTTTACACCCCTGGATCTTAATGCATTGCGTTTCCTTCTGAAGCATCAGTGAGCATTTGAACCTTCTGTAATAGTTGCAGTCCCTCAGTTGTCCTCAGTGTGAAAAGATGGCTCCCAAAATCATACAGTCATTGTTGGAAAGGGTTCAAATACATAAAAATGTTGAAAAACCAAAGAATTTGTGGGACCTGAAGGATTTTTCTGAAGAACAGCAGACAGTTTAACTGTTCAGCACAAACAAGGGACTCATGAACAGCTATCACTAGACAAAAAAAAAAACCTCCACAGCTGTGGATCATTCAGGTAACAACACAGTATTAAGAATCAAGTGTATGTAAACTTTTGAACAAGGTTATATTTATAAATTCAACTAATATATTCTCTTGTGGACTACATGTAAATGTGTTTTATGTGAAATATCTTATTCAGGTGAGTACTAAATAAAAAAAAAAAATAACATGCATTTTGTATGATCCCTCTTATTTTGGTAAAATGATTAACATTTTGCAGATTCTGCAAAGTGTAAACTTTTGACCTCATTTGTATGTAGCTAGTGTTTTGTTGAACATTTGAAACATCATTTGAAACAGCATTTGAAATTCATTAAACATCTTACTTTTGAGGATTTGTGACAAGTTGGAGCTTATCCTTATTTTAAGAGGTCATCATGTAACATTCACAATGTTTGTCTCTGGTTCATGTCACAAGACCTCACTGTAACAACTGAAAAGCAGCCACAAAGTATGAACAGGAACAGGTATACCCTGCTGTAGCAAAGGGTATGCGTTTATAAGCCTGAAAAACACAAGCAGAGCAGTAAAGCATTAGGTCTACAGGCTGTAAATGATTATAGGGGGTGTTTCCTGGTCGGAGGTGAAACACAGGGAAGTGGAGCTTGAGTTGTGCGAACTGTAGTAAACACTGACGCTACCCTGCACTGGATGACGGCTGGTGCCGCCCATGTTTACTCAAAGACAGGTGACTGGCTCATGTTTCTGCTGCAAGTGTTTGCCACTACAGAGAGACGAAAACAGACGTGCATGCTGAGCTAAAACAGTGTCTTAGACGTTTACAATGACACACTTACTACAATTAATAGCGAAGAAAGAAATACAGATCATAGAGAGTGAGTCTCCAAGAGGGTGAGGGGCTTCCAGTGTTAATCCTCCTCCGGATTCAAACTCCCCAAGAGAGGCGGGGACAGGATGTGTGAGCCAGCTGCTCCCCAGCTCAGACAAAAGGAAGCAGGGTAACACATTTCAGACCGGTTTAAGTAGAGGCTTCTCAGTCTGCAGCACGGTCCAAATCAAGAGCATAATCTCATGAAACAAGTAACCGTGAGAGTGTGAGAAGATGACAAGAGAACAGACAGTGTTCTTTGTTTCTTGAGGAACTGGCAGCCGCTGCAAGACTTCAGTGCCAATGTGTTAAAACATTAGTTTCATTCCTGCTCTTAACCAGAATTTCCTCTCTTCAAAAGGAGGATTCAATTTACACGTGCATCAGTGCACATGCTGCCACTCAATGCAATGTTATATATGGTATTTCATCTTCAAACGAGAATGACCAATATTGCTTTAAATACCCCACAGATTATTTATTATATTTTGAGTGGAAGAAGAAACGCGCTGTTTTCGGAGCACACACATCCAAGCACGAGCATACAAAGCGGCTGTCACGCGACATGAGCACTAAACTAATTACTCTCTTTCACGTCTTATTGCGCTTAAACTGTCAAATACACACAGGTTTGTGTTAAAAAAAACAGACATGAGTTACAAAAACAGTCGATTATGTCTGTGAAGGTGAACAGCTGGGAAAGATATCACAGGTTTATATTAGATCTCTGTGGCAGCAGCATAATATACATTAAATAAATCAATAAATCCACTGCTTACTTGTCTCCACTGAGGCTGAGACTCTAAACAGTGTTCTGTGCTCATCTGTGCAGCCAAAGACAGAACAGTTAGCATGCTTTGCTCAAACATTTGCCATGGCGTTAGAACTCGTACACTGTCGTCGCTTGCGAAAACAAAGTGATGGTGCTGTGGGTAGAAACGACACAATGAGAGACAGTGTTGGTGGACGGTTGAATGCAATGCTGTCAGATTACCTCATGTCTCATTCACCGGTGAATAAGACATGAAAACAGTACAAAGCGCATATTACAATAACACTTTCCATTCTTGCTCAATCTGCACATTGCATCTACATTGCACAATTGCAGACCAAGGAGTGGTAATATTAAAGGGGTCATCGGATGCCCATTTTCCACGTTCATATGATTCTTTAGGGTCTTAATAAAAAGTAGGGTTGTGTATCGAGAACCGGTTCCATTTTAGAACCGGTTCCAAATTTCCATTAACCGGGTATTCGATAAGACAAGCGCATTTCGATTCCGCTTAACGATTCCCGCGTTCGCATTTTAATGTGATTTTCAAACGATTTAAGTGGAGGAAAGAAAAGAACTTGCGCATTGTTTGCGTGCAGCGCACATATCTGAAACGCGAGCACGGAGGACAGCGGCCCTGATGCGGGCTCCCGACCTGTGTCCATTCTCGAAACAGTTCCGTGCATTTCCACTGCAGAAAAGGTTGTTCCGGCCCGGAACTGACTTCTCTTTCACATTTATTGACCTGTATGAACGAAATACGTCAGCATATCCTCATAAACACAGCGGTTTTTTTGTAAACAGATAAGAAAACGCATGTGTTACAGTATTCTTAGGTCTGTATTCAGTGTTAAAGAGACAGCCGTCTAATAAACGTGCTGCCTGTCATAAATGTTAATCAAAGAACAAAAGAAAATTATTAACTGACTGAATATCTTTTATAAATTTAATGAGGACTAATCAATATTTTATTTATGAAAAGCAAACTATGCAGTGTTTTTAAACTTTTGATTTCAATTTCTGTACCTGACATTTGTTCAGTTTTATTTATTTATGCTATTGCTAATTGATTTGCTCCTATGTTATTACTTGTCTTTAACAATTTAATGTTTGAAATTTATATTAGACTAGTTGTTTTTTTTCTGTGGTATTATTTGGTAAAACCATAGGCAAAAGACAGAATAAATATGTTTGACTAAAAACTTTTTAATGGATTTTTTTTATCATATTGGAATCGGAATTAGGAATCGATAAAAATCGGAATCGATAAGCAGAATCGGAACCGGAATCAGAATCGATAAAATTCAAACGATACCCAACCCTAATAAAAAGTCTATAATATACTTTGGTTAAAAATTCTCAATAGTAGTGTAAAAAAAATACCCTTTTACCTAGTCAAAATCACCTCTGCAAACATCAACTCATATTATTGCATGGTCCTTTAAATGCAAATGAGCTCTGCTCGCCCCGTTCCTCTCTGCCTGGGATGATGAGACGTGATGTTTACTTTAGCTGCATTTAGCCTTGAAACACATCGACAAGAAGCTGAGAATGACCTGATTTTAAAAAGGGGCTATTATTTTTAAAGTTAAAAAAAATACCACTGGGTGGATTTTTATCATTGTAGGGTGGTTGTGTACACAAACTGCCAACACACATTAATGTTCAAACATGTAAAAGTTAGTTTTGCATCTGATGTAAAACAAAATCCCCTTTCTACCTCACAGGAGCAGCAAAATCTGAGCGGCTTGTAGAGAATGGCTTACCAAAAAGTTACTGAGTTGTTCTTTTTCATATTTCCTGGGTTGGTAGACACACCAGGGACCCGATTATAGCACTTAAACACAGAAAAAGTCAGATTTTCATGATATGTCACCTTTAGAAATTAATATAGAATGAAACCAATTAAGTAACTTTTAATGCTCAAAAGCATAAAAAGTTACTTAATTGGTTTCAGGTTAGGTGACACATGAACGCACACAGGCAGACCAGAGGCTAACCAGAATTAGAAGTACAAAAGGTGGATTTGTAAAGACAAATGTTGGAGGATTTCAATATAAGCGAAGAGGAGATTGTTTTTTTCTTTGCTAAAGGAAACTTTCCTTCCTTTGCTCCTGTAAACAAACGTTAGTTTTCACGAGATCAGCAGAGCATGCGCAACCCATACGTCCTACGTCATCTGTATGACAGTTAGCACAAGCTAGAGAAAAGTGATAATTATGTTTTAAATATAGATATTTTTCATACAAAAACACATCGGTTCACTACAGGAGGCCTTTATTCACCCCCCAGAGCTGTGTGGAGCACTTTTATTATGGATGGATGCACTTTTTTTGGCTTGGACTGCCATTATAAAGCTTGGAAGAGCCAACTCCAATTGGATTTGACTGAAAGAAGAAAGTCATATCTATATATAGGATGCCTTGAGGGATCCATTTTTGGGTGAACTAACCCTTTAACTTAATGATAGCTATCAGGATGTGAAGTGACTTTTTAACCTGCATAACAAAATTTATTTTGCACAAAATCAGTGTTATATGAAATTTAAAGTTAGGGAGAATTCTGTTCAGAGGAGAGCAAGGGAACAGACTGTATGAAAGAGACTCAGCACAGTGTGATCTCCAAGTCCTCTGCAGTCTGAGCAGCACAAGAACAGAGGCAAGAGGGAGGAGAGGGATGGGGGATGAGGGTTGGTTTACTGCAGCACACACAATGGCAGCTGTGATTTATGTGGACTGCTGGCCCAATTCTGTGGGCCGTAGGGGGAAGCCCTCACTTACTAACATCTCATGCACTGCCTCACAAGACAAAAGCAGAAAGTCAAGACAATGACCAGACTAAACAAGCTCCAACTGAGGTACATGGAGTACAATTTCTGACCCATTCTCAGATTCACTTATAACAAAGTTATGGATCCCCTCAAATTAAAACTTTGTTCAGTGCAATTTTATGGTTTTTAAAACAATCAGATTAATAGGATGCAAAGTATCTTGATATAATTTTTCCATTTCAGAATCACCAATTTCATTCTGAAAAGTCAAGGTATACAACAATTACTACATAATTTATGTATTAGCTGATGAATGATCAATAAACACCACTGTAAAATATTTAATCCAAGCTAATGTCCAATTCCTGAAAAATAGAAAACAGCACAACTGTTTTCAACATTATAAATTTATAATGTTGAAAACAGTTGTGCTGTTTCCTATTGTTCAGGAATGCATGTTTCTTGAGCAGCAAATCAACATATGTGACCCTGGACCACAAAACCAGTCTTAAGTCGCTGGGGTATATTTGTAGCAATAGCCAAAAATACATTGCATGGGTCAAAATTTTTGATTTTTTTTTTATGCCAAAAATCATTAGGAAATTAAGTAAAGTTCATGTTCCATGAAGATTTTTTGTAAAATTCCTTCTGTAAACATATCAAAATGTAATTTTTGATTTGTAATATGCATTGTTAAGAACCTAATTTGGACAACTTTAAAGGTGATTTTCTCAGTATTTTTGATTTTTTTGCATCCTCAGATTTCTGATTTTCAAATAGATGTATCTCGGCCAAATATTGTCCTATCCTAACAAACCATACATCAATAGAAAGCTTATTTATTGAGCTTTCATATGATGTATAAATCTCAGTTTTGTCAAATTTAAACTTATGACTGGTTTTGTGGTCCAGGGTCACATATTAGAATGATTTCTGAAGGATCATGAGACACTAAAGACTGGAGTAATAATGCTGAAAATTCAACTCTGCTATCACAGGCTATTATAATAACTTCTTTTAAATTGTAATCTCTCATAATATTTCTGGTTTCACTGCATTTTGATCAAATAAACGCAGTCTTAGTGAGCTTAAGACTAAAACATTCTTTCAAAATCATAAAAAAACCTTACTGACCTTAAACCGGCAGTCACTAATAAATCACTAATAAAACACTATGAACTTTAAAATACTTGGTAGCAAGTCAAGAGCACTATACTGAGATTCACTGAGAATTATTTTCAAGATGCTCTCATAGTCCTGTTGGCTAACACATATCTTAAATGGTTTTGCTGCATGTGGTATGAAGTGAAGGGCTTTACAGTTCGGCCCCATAAGCCAATTAGGCAAATTAGCGAGTAATGTAAAATTATTTTAACACCCTACCTGCTGCAATTACAGCACAGCAAGACTACGCTATGTAATAAACTGTGCTTATGTTTTAAGAATTGCTGTAATGTCAAGAAACTAGAAAATGTGCTTTAAAAAATACTTTGTTGACATAAGAAAACATTAGCATTACCCTCTGGCTGCTGTATTTAATGGAAGACTGCACACTCCAGTATAAACAACACTGCCTGGATGGCAGACAGAAAGTAGCTGATTTCATTCTCTACAGATCTCATCCATCCAGTGAACGCTGACTGTATGCTTGGAGCGGGACAGCTGCAGACAGCCACTCCACTCAAGAGACCCTCGAGGGACGGGCTTACTGGGACGATACGGCTCGTGCAGCAGAGAGAGGAAGGGGACAAGGGGTTAAACATGTTTTTACAGATGAATGAAAGCCATAATCGGGCCCAGGGCGGTCACACAAAGGAGGGATGCTGGGTTGGGGTACAGGAATGGCAAAATGAGCCGTTCACGTCTACAGAAATTTATGGAAAACACAGTCAGATTCTCAGATGGCCCATTTCGTTCAGTTTAAATCAGCTTCAACACAATGCACCAAAGATGCCATTAGCCTGGACAATGAAATTGTTTTGACTAAAAGAAAGGTTTTAAGCGTAATACAATCCTTATGTGCATCTCAAATTATGCTCAACACTGACCTGATTTCAGTATCACTATACATAGCACAACAGAATGCCAGATTACATCTCAAACTTCCTATTTTGACTCGAGTGGAAAGCATCCAAGGTTAGGGAGTTTTTCTTATGATAATAAAGTTCATACTGTTTGGTCAGGTGTCATTTGCGGCAAATGATTTTTCACATTTGCAGAGTAATTTTCACTTGCAAATATGAGTGAAATGCTCACACTGTACAGCCCTGAAACATCCCTTCAACAAGACAGATCTGCAGTGAAAGCTAACACAGCCCTTGTGACTGCTGCTAGGCTAATTTAGAGGTGTGACATTTTCATGCACAACTGGTGAGAAGCAAAAACCATCCGTATACATCAGGATAATACAAAGAGAGGTTTGCCTTCCAAATACAATTAAATGACAACAGTCATGACCGAAAAGTTCAGCATTTTAGTAAACTCCAGAGCACAGCAGCTGGATGAACTAGAACTAGAACAAATAAGATCTTCGTTCATCTTCCGAACACAAATTAAGATATTTTTGATGAAATCCGAGAGCTTTCTGACCCTGCATAGACAGCAACACAACACATTCAAGGCCCAAAAAGGTAGTAAGGACATTGTTAAAATAGTCCATGTGACATCAGTAGTTCAACCATAATGTTATGAAGTTATATGCTTTGTGCACTTAGGAAACAAAATTAACAACTTCATTCAACAATTTCCTTCTCTTCCGTGTAAGTCTTAGACATGCGTTCATTAGAGTACCACGAAACAGGTGTGTGGTGTTGCTAATGTATTAGTCGGTGTTCTGACATAAAACCTGGCTGCGCCTTGTTTACAAGCAGAAGGCAGTGCACGCTGCACATAAAACTTCGGAAACATGTCTGAAGATTTTAACAGACTTGCAATTTTTTGTGCCCAGATGTTTTCGCTTTCAAATTTGCGATCTAGTTGTCACTTTTCTAAAGAAAAGATAACTGTCTGCTTTGCTTACATCTATACACCTTTCACTTTTTAAGACCAGAACAAAAGATGGATTCATTGTTATTCCTCATTAAAAAGCACAACATTATTAACTATAAAACAGTAGGCTACAATGACAAACTAGCTTCAGTAATGTTTATTAACAAAAACGGTTAAGATGAGGCATTGTATACACCACATGGTGTAATATACACCAACTAATAATTACAGAACGTTTAACACTGAGGAATGAAATAAATAAAAAATTGAAAGAAAACCTCCATAGCATAACGTGAGGTAAACAGCAACATACCAAAATACCAACATGTTCATCTTCTCTGGCTTAAGAAGCAGTCTTTTACTTTAGCTTGAAAACCAAATCCTCTGTCCGCCATTGTTTCCTCAATTTTCGCATCATTTTTGTAGCACACCTGCGCACTCGTGCTGACACAGATATAAACCAGGCTCTACACTCAAAGTGCTCGCACTGAAAGCAGCTTTCTTCAGTAAAATCTGCTGTGACTCTGCAACACAAACTGGATGGAGCAGACACTTTGGAGCAGCGCAGACCATGCACTCGCACATATTCGACCACGGCAAGTTTTAACTCAGACATTTAAAAAAAATTAATCCAAGTCTAGAGCCCTGCCACTGACTTCACATGGATTATTTTAACAATGTCCTTACTACATTTCTAGGCCTTGAACATGGTAGTTGCATTGTTGTCTACACAAGGTCAGAAAGCTCTGGGATTTCATGAAAAATCTCTTAATTTGTCTGAGCTTACGGGTTTAGAACAACATGAGGCTGAGTGATTAATGTTTAGATTTAGTGTTAGTTACCTGTAATTATGCATAATTTACTGTTATTACTATAGCTAATGCATGTAATTTTTTTTACTTTTAATTTTGACTAAGCACCCAAAGGTACCCAATTAGAAAAACATAGTCATGAAATTATGCATATAATATCTCTCCACTCAACTGCATGAATCAAGACCGATGCATCAGGATATAACGTGAAGTATCATATCACACCCTTTCAATGCACAAACATGTAGTTGACAGGTAAGAGAGAAACACCTGCTGGACAGACGTCTATGAATGAACATTAGATGTGCAGCGCAGGGCAGGGAGGAGCCCTAGATGAAACCTGTTCTGCAGACAACACAGGACAAATCTTCCACAGCGCACACACCCGTTCATGTTTTCTAAGGGCCATTGTATTAAGAAGCTCTATTAAACTACTCCTTGAAACTCAGGCACATACTTGAGCTGGAAAAACCACTTTTTGGTTCTAAGCAATTAAGCACAGCTATTATTGAAAATAGGTAAAATATGCCATTCGATTTCCTCGTTTTGCTTACTCCTTCGGTTAGAGTTCAATAGTCTGACAACATCTGTTATGAAAGAGCTGTACTGGGTGCCGAAACCTTGACCTAAAATCAAATAACATGCAGCTAGTATTTTACCCATTGTAAAACTCGCAACTCCAGCTGCATAATAAACATTTCCTTCTCTTTCTTCACAGTCGTCACACGAGTCACGGCTGATAAAGGAGGACAATGCCGACAGAGCTGAAATAATAAGCCTGGACATTTAATATGTGCAGCTGGGTGGGAGACGTCAGATTAGCTGAAAGAGCCTACTATGTAACCAGTCACAAGATCTTCCACAACTGTCAAAGCCAAGGAGTGTTTCGCCCTCCCAAACCCTTCAGGGAAAACGTACAGACTTCACATTTGCCAAAGCATCCCCAGGAAACACAGACGTATGTGTGTGTGATACACTTGTTAATGATTAAACTACAGCTAATGCCATTTTGGTGCTTTGTGAATGTGGATGAGGGCATTCTGGGTTAATCCAGTTAGCGCTCGACATCTCCGAAGTGAGGAATTTACTGTGACGAGCGGGTGCTCGGCTGTCGCACAATAGGACAGAAACAGTGAGGATTAGGGATTGCATAATGACTAAACACGGTGGAAGCTTCACGTTGATGTTTTCAGAGGGTGTGATGGGGAATTCCTCGAATGCCGTAGGCTTCGGCCCACGGTTTTATCTGCGATAAATACAGGCAATACAGGGGCTTCGGTTCCCAGACTCTTTAGCAACACGTTTTCCCATGTAAACCAACTCCGGGAAAAGGCTGAAGGCACTTTGTGAGCCACCCAGGTGCTCATATTAAAATATGAATCGGCAGAACACTTGATCCGAAGTCATTTGCTTCTCATCGTTGTGTTTAAGAGGTAATTTCCCACACTTACTCCTGCTTTGTGCACCGCATTAAACTCTCAAACGTTTCTATTTTTGGACTTGCTATAAAGGTGCTTTTCTGAACTATACATATCCAAGCATTAAAGTGAGCATAAGCCGTTCAGGTGGCGACCTGTAGTGAACAAGAGCACCTAAACCTCCATCTGTTCAGCTCAACATACTGTGGCAGGCCACACATATGACCCTGTCTATACAAACAGAACCAACTGCTGTCTTTACAACACATCCAACTGCAATGGATCACAGCCGGAGAAGCATTAACGCGAGTCATGGTACAGGGCTAATCCCAAATCCAGCACTATGACCAAGTACATGGAGCTAAAGATGTGGACATTATCCATGCTGAAAAGAAGCGTTTAAGAGACAGGAAAGATGTCTGATGTTATACAGAGAGAGTATCACAAGCAGGAACGCGTGCAGCAGAGCGTCCAGAGTGAGTCTGGGGAAGAAGGAGCTGTAAGCAGCTTAAAGCCCATCTCAAAGCACATGGCGGAGCAGCGACACACGGAGTCACCATATGGCCTCCTCAAAAGCACAGGCTCAGGCCTGCTGAGACCGTCCATCTAAGTGTTACAGTAAATGTGTAATAGAGAACTACTCAGATGAAAAGGGCACTACTGCGAGAACTGGAAAAAGTTAATAAAAAAATGCAAATATATACAGGCAAATATTAACTAAAAAACTAAAAATCAACCCCTTTAAAGTGGACGTGAAGCAGTCAGTCAAGTTTATATTATTTTGATTAAAATATATAACAAACATGATTAATGCAACCATTTTAAAGAAAAAACAATGTTTTGTTATAGCTTTTGGAGCAAGGGCACCACCATCTTGCAATACCACAGCGTGTGACGCCACACGGTTGGTTTGCTCTGTTGGACAGTAAAGTAATAACCATTTCTTTACTTTTTGAACACAAAAATGTTATTTTAACACAAATATTTTGGGTTTCACCATAATTTGTATGAATATTAAACAAACTGTCCACATCCCAAAGTTTTGATCGTGGTATCCCAAACATTGTTTTCATAACATTAGTCACAACGTAAACGAACAATGCTTCATACAATAACACTCATGTTGCATAACTTGCATTTTATTGATATGTCAGACTTTTTCAGATATATGTATTTGCATTACACTGGCTTGTTCACCAGTAGTGCTATGTAACAATTTATGTTCACCTGTGAATACAATTAGCTTACCCTGCTGTTAAGAGTATGCAGTGTGTAACCAGTGTCTAGTGCTGCTTCCTCAAGAAACTTCATCATTCTCATGTTTTACTACGTTATGTCAGTTTAAACATTAAAGCGTTTTAAGACATTCAAGCACAAGACAGCACGAAATAGATTTTAGTACGATACCCATGCGCTGTGATAGATCATTTCTGTGAGCACACGAGGAAAAAGTCGCAGCTCAGACAGCAAGCGAGTGCCAAATTGAGTTCTCTATCGCATTTTCTTAAACAAATGCACATAAAATTACATGAGAATGACTGTCTTGATGAGTATCCACATAAACACGTATTGTTTCTGACCTGCTCTTCACCCCAAACCAGCAGGTTTGGTAACGGTAATATTGCTCAGTACTTGCACTTATTATTAGATCAAAAGTCCATTAAGTTTGACTTCCTTTATTTCAAAACAAGCATTCATTAAAAAAAGTAAAGAAATGCTTATATTACTTCACTGGCCAATGTAGCAAACCAACTTTGTGACTCTGGTATATGGCAGCAGACTGACCCAGAAGAGATCATTGAATAAAGCCATTATTTTTGTTTTCTTTTAGGCAGAAGTAGCATTTCCATAGCTTCATAACATTACGGTTAAAGCAGTGGTGTCACATGGACTGTTTTATCGATGTCCTTACTACCTTTCTGGACCTTGAACATGGTAGTTGTGTTGCTGTCCAAGCAGGGTTAAAGCTCTTGGATTTCATCAAAATATATCTTAATTTCTGTTCTGAGGGTGTTGCAGGTTTGGAATGACACGAGGGTGAGTAATTAATGACAGAATTGTCATTTTTAGATGAACTACACCTTTAATTTAATTTTAGCAAACTTACTATTAAATTATATTTAATAATATCCATATTAGGCATATATCGGACAACATTCTCCCATATCAGTTGACTACTTCTGATGCTCCAGACCTCTTTTCTTTTTTTTTTTAAACATGGGCTGCCTGAATTTTCACTTCTCTTTCACCCTCTCTCTGCCACAGGGCTGAGGGGAAGCCATATGCCAACTGTCTGCACACAGTACACACTCACATACACAGACCTCCAAGCTCAGGGCCCGACCTGTCTGCTCAGATCAGCTATTCCACATCACGGTCAGAGGATCCTGTGCCATTCTGTCTGACCCTGTTAGCAATGCTGAGTGCAGACTGGCTAACACAGATTGCGTCTTCTGCCAGCGAGGTTTTGCCAACAGTCCTGGCATTATACGCCCTACAGAAGAGCTCTTCAAATGACTGGGCTGTACTTGTCAAGGCTTACAGTAGTTTAAATGTTGAATCAAGCATGTTTGCTTATTTTGCTATCAGTGTACTTTAAGGAACGCTAGCTTTGGCAACCCACCAACAGTCTCTCGTGACTCTTATGAGCGGATGTAAATGCTCAAGGTAAAAAAAAAAAAACTCGTTTTGAGTTTACCGTATGTAGAGACTACTGGACTTGATTCACAGCCAAGTCAGCAGGATCTCTTTCTCTCTTACACGCACACACACATTAACAAAACACAGAGGAAATCCAAATTAAAAGGACAAAGCAAACAGCTTTCAGCGTGGTTAGTGAGACAGATGTGTAACACGCTAAAGTGCCCCCAAAGGAGGCTAGACTGTCAATTTTAGACCGCAGTCTTTTTTGCCATTCCTCCACAAGAAATAAATTATTTCTTCACTTTTAGAAGTGTGGGGCAGAGCATGTGCTTGCATTCTCACAAAATCTGCAAACAACAACGGCAACACATGCTATAGACGACCTTAGTACAGAATAATTCCATTTGAAGAATCAGTTGCCATTACTCTTTCAATTACTTTTCCCAAATGCTCAGATTACTAGATAAGAACTTAAAAAAATAAAAAAGTTCTCATTCTCTGGTCAACTGTGAGCTATTTTGCATTCATACCATGTCTTCTGTCAGAGTAGTGAAAGGAAAACATGCAAAACACACATTTTAGCATTACATTTATTACACATATAGAGAGTTTGCACTTATGTCATGGTTTGGTCAGATACCTCAATGCGCGGCATTATTGGTTATTGTTTTTCTGCTAAATTATGCTGTCTAAACCACAGAAAAAAAAATGTGGAAGCTGTTAAATCATATAGAGAAGGACTTTGTAAGCAGTAAAAGGGCACAATATTTTGACAAACAAAGTTAATAGGTGGTAAAGATACATACAAGCAGTATTAATGAAGATATAAGCCTAATATTTCACCTACCCAAACGGAAATTATAAGCACAAATACAAATGTTGTCAAGATTCTTGCCCTGGAAATCCTGGTTTAGTTTAGCCAATCTCAAATGCATTTTGTTCCTCAGACAGTTTTTTGCACTCTTCTTCTTGATTTGTTAAAACTTTTGGCAGTCTGTTATAATGTTACAAAAGATTTCAATTAAATGCTATTCTTCTGAACTTTCTATTCATTGAAGGGGGAAAAAAAGCTGTTTTCAGCATCATCATCATCATCATCATCATCATCATCATAATAATAAAAAATGCTTTCTGGAGTAATGATGCTAGAAATTCAGCTTTGAAATGACTGGAATAAATAATATTTTAAAATATATTCAAATAGAAAAATATTTTAATAATTTTAAATAATAAAAATATTTACATTTTTACTGTTTTTGCTGTACTTTGGATCAAATAAAGGCAGGCTTCTTTAAATAAAGAGACTTTTTAAAAACATTAAAAATCTTACAGTTAAAAACTTTTGTCAGGTACAATAGTTATTGAAAGTATTCCTCTCTGTAATACCTTTAACACTAATATATCAACAAAGTGAAACAAAAACTTATGGTGTTGCAAATGAGTGAATATTGGATTAGACAATGTCTTCTTTGCATATCTGAACAGAACATTTCAGAAAACATGTAATGCAAAACAAGTGTACGCACTATAATTAATCATCTGGGAAAGTATGATTATATCTTTAAGTTACAAATTTAAGCTATTACACCCAAAAATACACCAAGAGAACATTTAGAAAAAATGACAGATTTTAAAACTAAGCATGAGACTAAATTTCTAAGCCTTCTATGACCGTGGGAAACCGTATGAAACAACCGTATGAAACAAGAGCCACGGTTTACCCACATTCATGTGTGTCAAAACGTCACAACAGCTATAAGTCTGTGCTTAATTTAAAATCGAGGCTGGCAAGCAGAGATTGATGACACATAGCAGTGTCTTACCTTAGGCAGCTCTCTCAGCTGGTTGGCGTCCAGGAGCAGCTCCTCCAGACTGCGGTTGTAGCGGTAGATCTCATCGGGCACCGCAGTGAGCGAGCAGTGCCGCTTATCCACAGACTCGACATGACGGTTACACCGCCACAGCGGGATACACTTCAGCATGTCCCGGGCGCTCTCAGCCCCTCCGCATCGGGGACTCACTCAAGCAGCCAAATGATGGAGATACAGGCTGGTCCTGCCCCGTCTGACTCCCTGGACTTTTATCCACCAAAACCAGTCAAATAAAAGCCCCTTTGCGAACGGTTCTCCTGCAAATGTCCACTAACTCCAATGATGGCAGGGGACATCCAGATGACCAGTCCAGTCAGCCTTCCATTCACAAGCCGAGTTCGTTACTCAGTAGATTCACAGTTTGGTTCAACATAAGCCGAGTGAAGTCAACAAAACACACATTTTATGTGTTGCACACAATTTTGCAGCATAAACAGCTCCTCGCTGAATTAAACGAGATTATGTCGCACGGAATAAGTGCCTCCGGGTTAACATGGAGAAGAAGCGGAGGTTAAATACGCCAAACTCGTTGGTTCATGTAACGCGCCCTTTTATCAAACATGTTTTGTCTTGTAATAATAAAATGAGGTCTAATAATCCAACTACATCGTGCCCGGAAGGCTGCTGTACACACGACGGTATGCTACAGCTAACTGATTAGCCAGCTGCAGAGCGCTATAGTCCGCCAACCGCTAAGAAATACACCAGCCAGCCTCTAAACGAAGACAAAACAACTCGAAACTACTTACAAACGTGTGTGTCGCTGAGATACGTGCTGTAGGCGAGCGGCTGTTGTGATGAGATCACATACACAGCAGCAACAGGCTAAGAGCAGCAGGCCGGTTCTGTGTGTGTATGTATGTATGTGGGGGGCTGGGCTCGATCGCACCCGCTCCAGAGACACTCCACCGGCTTTGTGCTCCTCTACTGCCCGTCCTGATATCGAGTCCGGACTGATCCGTCACAAACCTCTCTGTCCTCCTCATATAGGTGGCTAGCCTTAGGACGTGCGCGACGCTCCTCTGGGGCTTTATCTGCCGGGGAATTTCCTGCTTTTGTAGGCGAGTGAGTGGAGATTCTGAGTTAAGTAAGGCTTCAGTAGCTGATCCATCCCCAGCTCCGCCTCACTGTTGTGAGTCTCTCTGAGCGCCTCTCGCACGCAATTCCACGGCACACAGCATCGCTCTTACTCCTCCGGATGGCGACCTCTAGGAGTCTGGAGGAGGACAGGGAGCGCTCAAGTCTAGCTAATGCACGCCGCCCTGCGGACAGGACTGTCTACAGTACAGTTTTATTTGTCTACTAAAGAAATTGTGATCAATACTACACTACAAGTCAAAGGTTTTTAATGTTTTTAGTCTCTTTTGCTTACCAAGCCTGGGTTTATGTGATCCAAAGTACAGCAAAACAGAACAATTTAGAATTTCTATATAAATTTAATTTATTCCTATGATTTCAAAGCTGAATTTTTAGCATCATTACTTCAGTCACATGATCCTTCAGAAATCATTCTGATTTGCTGCTCAAAAAAACATTTATTACTTTTTTTATTGAAACCAGCTGAGTAGAATATCTTTTGTAACATTATAAATGTCTTTATCATCACTTTTAATAAAATTATACTGACTCCGAGCTTTTGAATGGTACAGCGTATAATAATACAGATAAGTGCTAATATTTGGATCTTTCTATTTATCAAAGAATCCTGATTTTTTTTTTTTTTTTACCGTTTTAAATATTGAAAATAATAATAATAAAACATTTTCTTGAACAGCAAATCAGCATATTAGAATGATTTCTAAAGGATCATGTGACGCTAAAGACTGGAGTAATGATGCTGAAAATTTAGCTTTGGTCACAGGAATAAATTACATTTTAAAATATATTAAAATAGATAGCAGCTATTTTAAATAGTAAAAATATTTCAAAATGTTTACTTGTTGTTCTTTGGATCAAATAAATGCAGGCTTGGTGAGCAGAAGAGACTTCTTTAAAAAAAAACTTACTGTCCAAAAACTTTTGACTGGCAGTGTTCTGCTGCGTCCCAGGCAGGTTTTTTAACTGGTAAATCACCACTTCAAACCACGACTTACGACTTTGTAGCGTTCCAGGCAAGTCACACCAAATTGCCTGGGCATATTTATGAATTACTATTATTTTTATATTATTATTAATTTGATTGCAACGTTATATTGTCCTAAGCTCTATTTTTCCACCGTGTGCCACATAAACACCGCACCCCTAGAGGCTTTATTGTTGTTTCGCGGGCTATGTTACGTCAGAACTCGTAACTGGGAGTCCATCGATCTAGTACGAGTTCACGAGTGGGAAGTCACGCGGTTTGACACCGCGCCGTTTCAGTGCACTTTCACTGGTAGAAGGTCGGAAAAACACGAGTTAGGGGTTGTCTGGAACGCGGCATTAGTCTCAAGTCTTTGCATTCAAGTCAAGTCCCGAGTCAAGACAGATAAGTCTCAAGTCGCAAGTAAGACACAAGTCGAGTTGCAAGTCCTAACCAAGACATTATGCTATTTGCCTACATTAGTTAGTCTGTATTAATTACTACAGTAAAGTCAATAATAGTCTATAGAAAGTATACTTATAAAAGATAATAATATAATAATTAGTGGTGTTTCATTGAGGAATTAATCATTGTTTGTGAGGCCTAACTGAATAAATAATTTATTTAAAGTCTATTTAATATGTTAACGATTCGGTGATTGTATTTTGTCAAACATTTAATAATTTGCTAATACGTAATACAGACGTCCAGTTACCCCATTCAAAATAAAATGTTAATATTTGAATAATTCTAGAGGTTGTGTTAATATGTCGAGTTTATGAGTTTGGACAAGCCTAAACTGAACATGTCTGGCACCACACTGTTCAGCAGGTTTAAGAAATAAGGCATGCAAAGTATTCACGGCAAAACTGTAGCTATTCAGATACACAAATATATGCAAGTAAATGTATTTTGTGTTTTAAACAAGTTCATAATGATCACAGTTGATGGCTTAGTTTAGGGGCTATATGATTGCTATATCCGATTTACAACGTGAATTTAGCCATTTCTTAAAAGACATGAAAGTGAGTGGCTGGTAATCAGGAAGAATAAAGTGAACTTTATGTAGGCTACATACAAGTTTTTTACGTGAATTTTTTTTTAAAAATTTATTCTAATTATGTTTGAACCCAGCAAGCAATTTTGCATTTAAAATACGTCTATTAGCCGTTCAAACACAGCCCTGACGTCTAGGCTAAAACAAGGCTAACCGTGGGCTGCTGGTGAAAATTTAATAGACGTCTAACCATAGCCCAAGAATAGACTAGACATCAGTTAGACCACTATTGAACGACTACATGTATACGTCTAATAGACAGTGAATATAGGTCTAGGCTAAAACAAGACTGAATTTGGGCTGTCAGTGAAAATTTAATAGACGTCTAAACAAAGCCCAAAAATAGACTAGTCATCAAATAGACAGCTAATAAATACCTACATATATACATCTAACAGACGACAAAATGGCAATCCATCCAAACAAATTAAATATAGTTTTTATTACTAAAAAACATATATTTTTAAACAATACAAAATTATATATTTTTAATGCAGAATAAAATATTATAAATACAGTACACTTAAATATAAATATTATGACAAAAAATATGGATTTTTAACAATAAAATAAAAAAATAACAGTAATTTTTTCAGTAACTCATAAATATTTAAAAGAAATAAATCTATTGCAAAACAAAGGCATGTTGCCACACTTAACATTAAAACATTACAGATAAATGACAACATAAAAAAAGAACCACCCATTTATTGTTTACTTATTTTAACAAAACAACCATCAATGAACTTAAGGGAAATTATTGGTTTTAATTCTTGTTTAAAATGCATTCCAACTGCATTCCTCAAGTCTCTGTTGCTCCCAGGAAGTTGGTCATCACAGCATCTGCCAAATAAGAAAAAAAAAAGTTGCATAAGGAAAGCTTTTTTGACACGCTTTTATTATAATTACACTAACTGTAACAGGGAGTCTCTCTCTTTTGCTTGGATACTAAAAACAAAAAACGAGACATATTTTGTATCACCATTCAGTTTGTAAAAATAGAAAGAAGCTCTCTGGTAAATGTTGTGTGTTGTATATACATACCTGTAATGACCGAGAACAGTGCAGTCTTTTAAAATGCCTCCTGCAGTGGACCACCCCCCTTCATGTTGAATTTGGGCATGAGGGAATTTTTAAAACCCTAAAATATAACACAGATTGAGGTGGTTAACAATTGTACAATTTCTTATTTGAGTTGTAATTTATTAAGTGTTAACGCAACAATATTTGATTAATGTTACATGTTTTGAGGGCTTTACCTGTCCAGCATCCTTCTGGCACTGTCTCTGGCACATGCCAATGTTAGGCAGGTAGTATTATATGCGTCAGTGTACAAATGTCCACAATTGTCTGGCAAAACTGTTTTCATAACAACACAGCTGCTGTAAGTAAAAAGTACACACATTAACCTCAAATGTATATGGCATAATAAGTTAACCCCTACATATATTTATTTATATTACATTGTTTTCTGATTGTAACATTTAGTTAGGTTTTAATGCTGCATTGCAGCTGAGCCTTTTGAATTTTAATAATGCCGCAAACAAGCTCAGACATAAATTCAATATAATAGTTAAAATAAATAATTGACTTTGTCAAAGATCAGAGCATTAGTAAGGAAATGTTGTTATGGAGAGGGTTGTTTTTTTTTTTTTACCAGTGCTGCCCGGATTTCCTCATTTCCCAGGCGCTCTTCCAGAATTGAAACTCCTCTTCAGTTTGTCCAAGTCTTCTGAGTGTGTTCACTTTTACCTCTTCTTGCGCTTGAGTTTGTAAACACATACAAATGATCAACTTTAACTCTATTATCTATTAAATTTTGCAGTTAATCCTCTGATCACATGCATGCCAAACCGTGAGGCCTAGTCACGGATCACTAATAACTACCATCTGCTCATTAAAATGTCACGGTTCCTACACATGATAAATACTATAAATCATGAACACACGTCAAAATGAAAACACAGATACTTACATGACCAATATCCGTTATCGTTTGTTGTTCGTTATCGTTTGTTGTTGCTCTCCGACAGGTAAACTTTTTGCTCTCTCGTGAAAAAACAAAATTCAAAACCGTGGAAAGATTATCGCGAGATCTTGCAGCAGCAATCTCTATTGACTTTCAAGTCTCGCGTTGCCAGTAGTCATGTCTCAGTAGGAATTGCCATCTAGCGGTTAGGAATTGTAAATGAAAGAGTAAAAATATCGTTTAATGTGTATGAATTTAACAGCTTGGGGGATGTATAACATCATATTATCAAATGCGAGTAAACTTTGAAAACATTAAAAATTCATTATTTTTGGCATAATTAACAATGCTATATTTATTTATGATATTAAAATTACATAAAATGTAAATTAATGCTGATTTAAAAGTTTCAGAAGTTTACCTACATTTATTAATAAGCTGCGTGGGTGAAAACTACATGTAAACGATTTTAAGATTTAAGATTTATTTGGGCTATAGCCAAGCTGCTAAAATTAGACCACAGATTGCCTCGGTTTCGCCGGGTGGGCTAAAAGCAGACTACATGTAAATCAGAGCTAAATCGTGGCTACATATAGACCATGTTATGAAATGACACATCTTTGTAGATATTGTTGACACTGCAAACATGATGGTATATCAACCACTTTATGCGTTGCCTGGCCAAAAACTACAGTGAATCAGATTGGACTATATGTGGGCTACAAATAGCTGGTCTGACTACGAGCTAAACCGAGGCTAGGCATTGAACATGTCAAAGAAATGAAACCAAACCAAACCCCTTGACTTTGCTTACTTGATAGAATATCATACATCTCACGAGTTATTTTGCCAAAAATTACATACATTCAAATTCAAGGTTATTTGGGCTAGAATGGGGTTACAAATAGCCGGACTATATCGGGTCTATAGTTAACCGAGACGATGAAATGACGACTATTGCTTGCTGGGAAGTCATTACTGTCAAAGTCTAAGTCGAGTAGCCAGTCTTCTTTGATTATGTCAAGTCAAGTCACAAGTCATCATGCGACTAGAGTCCACAACTCGTTTGATTACTCGTTACCAATAAATAAATAAATAAATAAATAAATAAATAACGCCGTTATTCCCATCACTGCAGAAGATTCATGATTCTGATTTGGGGGGTGGAGTTCTACTTCAAAATGTAGAGGATTTTCATCTTTTATTCTCATAATAACTTCCAAACGTCATGCATATTTCATACATAAAATTAATGGTATTTCATATGTGGTTTAAAAATATAAAATATGTCCTGAACTAGCCCCCCAGGGAATCTTGGCCATTTCCATCATTTTTTTGAAGTAGTTAAAAGTTGAAGTAGTTTTAAAAGCTAGCTAGCTATCTATATAGAGACATTTTTGAAGCAGTTTCACATTTAAATACATTTCTAAAGGTCAAAGATGAATGTTTTAGGATTAATTGATTGCTGTGTGATTTGCTAGGGTGTCCTGGGTAGTTTCTAGGTGTTTTTAAGGGTGTTCTGGGTAATTGCTAGTGCACTGTGTCTTTGTTAAAAGCTGATGTTACTTAAAGTTTTGATCCTTTACAGTTTGGCTATAAAAAAGGAAGAGGAAGTGAGGATGCTGTTAACAGCATCATGCACTTAATTTTGAAACATTTGGAAGATCACAGAGCTTATGTTTGTTTACTTTTTATTGATTATAGTTCTGCTTTTAAAACAATTCAACCTCACTTGCTGATTAAAAGCTGGAGCAGTTAAATGTAAACCCGTTTATTATTTGTTAATTGGTAATTAAATTTTTTTAAAGGACATAATTCAGTGTGTGAAAGTCTTTCTTTCTCTTAGGGTGTTACTAGGGTATTCAGGATGGTTTAGATAGATGTCAAATGATACATTCTCACCTAAAATATTCATGCTTAGTTTAGTTTACATCAATTTCTCACTTAAAATGTCTCTAAGCCTAACTATTTGGACTAGTAATACAATTCTAATGCATGTAATGATACACTTTGAAAGCACTGTATGTAAACACATCATGACTAAGCAGCCTGCTGGGTTTTGAACATACTAGAGCAGAGGAACTCTGAATTCTAAGGATCTAAACTTACACTGGCTGGGAGCAAACAGCCAGAGATGAGAAATATCCCCACTAAAAACAAAAGCATACAGGGATTTTAATATGAATCAGCATTAGATAGAAAACACATTAGCAACTTACACTTTGGCTTGTTTTAACTTTACATACTATCTGTATACTGAGTTTTATATCAAAATTATGTACACAAACAGGCAAATGCTAATTTCCAAATATTACCTTGTATGAAATCAAAAACAATTATCTCAAGTTAAACTTATGTTCTACTGTGTGTATAATGGTGTGTGTGTGTGTGTGTGTGTGTGTGTGTGTGTGTGTGTGTGTGTGTGTGTGTGTGAGACGTACATCAGGAAAGACCTCATCCAACCATCCATATGAAAGACTGAAACAACACTGCATATTAGAGAAATTTATTGTTTTGGTAAAGCCAGAACCAATGTCACCAACACAATGTTTAGGGTCCGAACACAACGTCAGTGGAGAAAAAGTTGCCATTTATAAAAAAGTTGGGTGGGAAGGGGAAAAATTGCATCTTTTCTTCAAAATTAGAAAACAAAACCCTGCAAATAATAATGACTGTTAAAAAAAATGCAAGTCTTTCACAGTAGGTGACACAAAGTAAATGTATGAGGAGCATGTTTTTTTGTCCTAAGCTAAATCCCACCAATGGGATTTTTCCAATAATATTATTACTATCGACATCAATAAAAAAATAATTACAAGTTTCAAAGAGGCCCGGATCTCAAGCAGCAGTGATGAAAGCCGAGTGAGTTTGAGTGCCGGGAGACGGAGCCAGTGGCCATTTCGGGACAGTCTTACGCAGAGAGGTCACTGTTATTAAAACGCTCTTGATCGTACAACTCGGCAACAACCTTGCGACCTGCAAACCAGCGGTTGTTGAGAGCCTGGATGGCCTTGTTCATTTCATCAGCATCAGAGAACTCCACAAAGATCTTCACTATTATCTCAGCATCGTCCTCCTCACCCTGTCGCTCCTGGTATATGATAACCCGATTAACAGCACCATACTTCCCACATTCCTCCATCACTTCGCCTTCCAAGTCATCGTCAATGTCCTCTGGGCCCACCATGTTGCGTAGCACCATAACTGTTGACTGCATATGGGCAAATAGAGATTGAAAAACAGGGTAAACAGACATGATATATTACAACTGAAGTTTGCTCCAAAAATGTAAATACTGTCATAATTTATTTACCCTCAAGTTGTTACCGTTGCACATGTATGAGTTTCTTTCTTTTGCTAAACTCAAAAGAAGATATTTTTAAGAATGTTGGTTAACCAAACAGTTGACTGTCCATATTGACTTCCATAGCTTAGGGAAAGTCAATGGCTACCAGCAACTATATGGCTACCAACATTATTCAAAATATCTTGCGTTCAACAGAAACAAGGAATACCTACAGGTTTGGAAAACATTAGGGTGAATAAATAATGACAACATTTTCATTTTGGGTAAACTAATAACTAATTTAACTGCCTTTAATAACATTTTGAATATTGAAACTTTTGATTTATTCATTTGGTGTTGTTGAAAATGAGATGAAATTTTTGGGTCATTTTTAATTACTACTCTTTTACTCTCTGTCTAACCTTTGACTGCATGACTGTTTGTTTTCCTCCACTCGCGCTGACACTTAGCTGCTCCAGTTCACTGTCCTGTCCATTTCCGACTGGTGCACTCTGATCCTCAGTCCGCCTGTTGTCTTCCTCTCTCTTCACTTCTGTATGCATTTGTGCTGCAGACGTTGGTGTTCCCGCAGACGCAGGTGTTGTGACTGGTGGGGATGCTAGTACTGGGTTGACCAAACCAACCTGAGGGACTACAGGAAGAGTGGAGCGAGCAGGTGTCACACCTATCAAATGGATCAAATTAGAGGATTAGATAACATTCAGTTCAGTCACTTAGCAAAACACTGAGCTTAAGTGCCAGCTAAGTCATAGTTTTATGTAACAGCAGGGATTAAAAAAAAAAAAAAAAAAAAAAACTAGAAGACAATACAGAGCTTCTCTTTGAAAAAAACAAAAATTGCATTGATGGCAAAAGAATGGTTATGTTTATCTGAACAGATGCATTAAAAGCTGTTCACTCAAAGACGCTGTTCAAACTGAACAATCATCTTGATGTGCACAGGCCTTCAGGGGGGTTAGGATTTCAATTCAAACTGCACTGAGCTCCAAAGATGTGTTCATTGATTTTTGCTAACCTGTGATGATGCCAGGGGCCTGGGCAGCCAGTACGGCCTGTGGAAGTCCCATTTGCTGACTGAGAATGTGTGCTGGTGAAGCGAGAGAACCCAGCACTGTCGCTCCAGCAACAGCCTCCTGCAGCACCAGCAATGCAAAAAGAAAACAAATATAAAATTACAGGTTCCATGTCAATGTGAAATCCCTAACTTGTGTGACAAAGAGTGAAAGAAAAGAAGAAATTGTTGAATTAAGCCATTATTTGTTTTCTTTGCACACAAAAAAGTATTATTGTAGCTTCATAACATTACACATTTTATATGGTAATTGCATGCTGTCTATGCAGAGTCAGAAAGTGCTCAGATTTCTTCAAAAATATCTTAATTTGAAGATGAAGATGAACAAAGGTCTTATGGGTTTGGAACAACATGAGGGTGAGTAATTAATGATAGAATTTCCATTCTTGGGTGAACTATTCCCTTAACAACAGCTTCTCTGAAATCTACCAAATCTCAGAAACAGCAATTTTTCCCTATAATGGTAAGTAGTGTTCAGCCTGATCCAAAATTTAATTCTTACCTGGGCAGTGATCTTGGCGGTCGCAGCAGCAGCCGCCACAGCCGCAGCAGGAGGCAGACCTCCAGGGGTTGTAGGTGTCAACAGAGGCATGGGAGGAGTAACAGCCTTCCCCACTCTTAGGTACTGACCTCCAAGGTCAAACAGATTCATAGACGAGACGGCATCCAGCGATGACTGAGGCTTTTCATATTCTACCCATGGTGAAATGGAGAAAGCGGTTCCTCAATCTAGGCTTATAATATGTTTTCATATCTCACATTTCTGGAAGCTTTAGGAATCTGTCTATACATTTGATTCTTGCATTATTCATACTTCAACACGCCATGTCTACAGGTAAAAAGCATGGCACAACTCAGTGAACTTCACTTGAAATATCTGGAAAAACATCTCATAAACGTATGAGGCTGGAACACTTGAAATGAATCATCAGTTGCACAAAAGTACAACATACAGCATTGACTCACTCTCCACAAACGGTTTACAGTGCTTTCTAGACGGCTCACCAATAAATCCGTAGCCCTTGTGCTTTCCCGTGGTGGGTTCCCGTGCCAGCATACAACTTTTAATCTTTCCGAAGGCCTCAAAGACACTCTTAATGTCGTCGTCAGATAGATCAGGGTGGATACAGGCTACATAGATTCGGTTGTAGGCACGTGCCTCCTCTGCCAGTTGGTCGATGATGGGCTGCGCCTGTCCAATGTTACCTGGCCGCCCCACCTACAGTACACATACCAGCACAGTGGCCACTAAGTGGAAGTGTATAAAGGATGTGTGTGCTTGCGTATATAAATGCAAAAGTGGTTGAAAAATATAAAAGACCAAATACAGTAAAAGAGAATATAAAATGCAACCCAGCCTATTAACAAATGAAGTTATCAAAAGACCTTTTCTACAAGCTAGCTATTTGCATACATGTCAAATATGTTCGGAGACCCTCAAATATCTGTTATTTTACAAACTCATGGCAGAATTAAAAATAAAAGGAAAAAAAAACTATATTGATGTTAGTACTTTAGCAGTAGCTAATTCTTGCCTATAGCCATAGTACTGGTCACTGTGAGAGCACGGGTGTGTTAAAGAATAAAAAATAAAAGTTGATTTATAATTGTAATGTGTGTCTGTCATTGTTAAAAAAAAAAGAAGCATTTTTTAATTGGTGGCATCTGTGCTGCAGTTGGGGCGGCCAAGCAAACACCAGCCAGGCGCAGCCCATCATCAGCACATCCCGGACAGAGAAGAGCCCGTCTCATACAAACGCTCCCTCTGCAGCTCCTAGAGGAATGGAGCTCCGAAAACAAACACAGTATGACGGTGTGGAAGCATGGCATTGCATATACTTACATTCAGGTTAGAGAAAAGATAAGCACACACGAGAGTGTGTACTCTCACTCACTCACTCACTCACACAAACACAGGTACACAGCTACATTAAGTCTGCTGACAGATTCTCTGAGTCATGCACACACAAAAGCAACAAAACAGGGAAAAAAATCTTACTGTCGGACAGCTAATAAAAAGCAGTTTAAGACTGATTGTCCTGTTTGGAACCCACCTTAATGTTCCTTCCACCCAGCATGACTGAGTTCATCTGTTCCAAGGCCAGCTGAGCTGCTTCAGGAACCTCATACTCCACAAAGGCAAAGCCCTGAGACAGAGTTTTCAATGTGTACAAGGTTTACATGCTTCTAATGAGACAGACTTTAAGAGAAGGGTGAAACTGATACCAAATGGGATTCAACACTGATAATAAGAAATGTTTCTTAAGCACTAAATCAGCATATTAGAACTACCTATTAAAGGAACATTTGACACTGAAGAATGGAATAATGGCTGCTGATGCAGCTTTGCCAACACAGGAATAAAAAACATTTTGAAGTATAGAAGGCATTTTTTTTAAAAAGTTGAAAAGCTACTATTTTACAATAAAAAAAATGTAGGAGTATCAATGTAATTCAAAATTAAAGTACAACAAAACCATTACCGTTTGCATATTAATTTTTTTTAAAGGGAGTCCTAATATGCTTTTTATATTTTCTACCAAAAATAAATATGTATGTGTATAGCTGCAAGCAGCAAATATCAAGGTTCAAGCGCTTTCGTTTGCACAATCGTTTACACCCTTTGAAAAATGCAATATTGCAACGAAAGTCCAACTTTTTTTTAATAATTATAGATATTCACTCTCCAGAGAATCTTTCTACACTGAATTTCACCAGGCTCACGAATCTGAGGTAGTGTGAGTACTACCATCCCCTCCAAGTTTTAAGTCTCTACGACTTGAAACAGTTTGGTCTGACCAACCAGTTTTACTTGGAGATTGCAGATCCTTGGCCATTCTAACAATTACAACTACGTGCTTGAACCCCTAAAAACAGAAGTTTAAACTGACAAGGGTTTTTGAATGCATGCAAACAATAAATTTTTTATGCTGCTCGAATAACTGCAACGTCATGAAGGCACGACAGAGATGATAATCAAAAACATGATAATGCTTCAAGCCAAAAAGGGGAAATTTACAGCCTGGTACAATAATCGGTGTGGTATTTTAAACTGAAACTTCACAGACTCTTTGTCGCACTCACGGACAGCGCATGAGTAACACTTATGTAGAAAGGGCGACAGCGCACTGCATTAAAAGAAATTGATACTAAAACAAAATCACTTTTGAGAGCAAGGGGGCCCCCTGGTGTTTCGGAGGCCTTATGCAGCTTGCGTATTTTGCATATAGGGAGGATCGGCTCTGCATTTGAGACTTATATTACATCTTATTAAGGGGCATAACAGGACCCCTTTAATTAATTCTGCTTTTTGAACATATTTTGAACAAAAATATGACCCATACATGGGTCATAGCATACCTTGTGCTTCATGGTGACAGAGTCCCAAGACATATCAATGCTCTTAATGGGACCAAAAGGGGCGAAGGCCTGTCGGATGGTATCTTCCCCCAGCTCGTAATAAATGGAGCCCACATATACACGGCACATGATGGCCAGAGCTCGCTGCCTCTGTGCTGCCACCTGGCGGTCATGAAAGGAAGAGACAACAATAGAGAATATTAGCTAGTGAACAATAAAAAGCAGAGGGAAAAAACACAAAGCACCAAAGACAATGAGATCAAATATAGCAAGGGATTAAAGGTTTTTTTAGATTCTGTTTTAGTACTAGTTCCCACTTCCATTGGTCCTCTATGCTTACTCATTACTTACATCACTTACCATTAACGACAAGCACAGCAACGTGAATTAGGAACATGTGGCACAGCCCCTTCTTACCATTTCGAGAGTGCTGCTTGCATGTTCCTAAATTAGTGTGAGTGCTTGCAGACTAAAACATGTAGAGTTATAACTGACCTGAATTCTGCCCAAGAATACTGATAGCCTAAATAGTTAACATGTGAAAGTAACCCCTTAGCACGACTAAATACCCTGGATAATGAGCTGAGGTGAAATCAGTTCTCTTTTCATGAGGTGAGCTTTTGGACTTACATATCAGATCAGTGTTGAGGGAGAATCAGCACAAATCTATCCGTTTCACACTTTTAGTCTAACCAAACAACACATTTATCATTGTTTAAGCATTATTTATCATTCAAGTTTTGGCTTGCATGTCAGCCACATGACGAAAGTATACGATTACACACAAGGCTCAAATTTTAGGCAGATTCAATTTGGATTGTCGTAGTGACCGCTAGCCCTCTTTTACAGCAGACAAACATGACATTTTTATGCCACAGCATATTCACAAAGGAGAAATGGATCATCCACACCATTCACAACACACACAATCCCCACAAGATTTTTCACGACAAATGGAGCTCCATATAGAAAAATAAACTTCAGTGAGCAGTGACACGAGGGCACACGCACGGGTGGCCATGCAGTGATTTAGATTGGCGAATATGGAATGGACTGTCAGTAAATGAGGAATGCTCTGTGTAGTTGTCACATTAAAAGTCCGCTATCCTGTCCCTGTGATTTAAAACAGCTCCCGTGGCATTAATTAACACTGAAACAGTACAGTCAGTTCATGGAGGTAGTTCATGTCGTGTCATCTTGCATCCTTGCTTAATGAAATGGGTGACCAAAACAAACATTTCATTCACAAAAGCCATGTCTGCTTTTTAAATATGCTGCTGCAAATGTCTAGCGTATCAGACCAATGGCAGTTAAAGAAGGGTAACGGTCATTATGCCAAAACGCGTACAGAAGGTAAATAATAGTTAATCTATTGACCGATTGTAAAGATGAGAGAGGATCTCCAAAGCCCATTGTCACTGCTGCCATCTGAAACACAGTAAAGATGGAAAAGTGCTGAAAAAGGTTAGATATCTCTTTTATCCTGTGCAGACAGACATAGTATTCCAGACAGTCTCTCTGACTGGTCAATGCCTCCGAACTCAACTTTAACTCTGCCCACCTCTTTAAAACACCACTTAATTTGAATGAAAACCGGAAACATTTCACAATTAAAGCAACAGAGCTACTAACAGGAATGACTTTCAACAAAGGCAATGAGTAGTCTGCTCAGATTTTCCATCTGTTCACAAAGTCAAGAAATAAACTGAGCATAGGGTGTGAATGTTTCCTTTGGATAACTCATCTGCTGTTGACTCTTCAGTCATTATAATGTCTGCTTAGGTAGTGCAGTACATACTATGGCCAATTTCTAGATATAAGTATACATATGAATCCCAGAAAAAGCAGACCTCAACCAAACTGGCAGAGAGGGAGGGCAAACAAAATAACACATGATGAGTTATTCCAGTGGAGTGTTCCAGTCTAATCTCGAGGCTAATAAAAACAGCATTCACAAGACTTGTGATGAGTGGAAAAAAAGAAAAAACAGACACTTCCTTTTCACCTAAGTGTAAAAACTTGCCATTATCAGTGGGATTTTAAGGTCTTTACAGACTTCACATTGTTTAAACAGAGTGATCATTAATAACATTTCCTGAATTTTCATGAATCCCTAATGTATAATTAAAAGACCAGCATCCAATATTAAGAGAAGTAATATGCAAGTCTGAAAGATCAGTTCCTTTTTTGCAGGCTTGCTTCAGTCAATTCAGCATTATAAACCTGCACCTTTACATGACACTATGTAGTTTCATTTCAATGTTTCAATTCTGTAAATTCTCTCAAATAAGAAAACATTTACATTGTAACACATTTAAAGCATCCTGCATAATCAGATCATAATATTAGTTCACCTGTAAGTTTGTGAGCTGCTGCTGCTGGTGGGCGATGGTCTGTTTCACTAAAACACTCTTGATGCTCTGTTCCATGGCATACTTCTTAGCCTAAAAAAGAGAGACAAAGGCATTTTACTTTATAACAATATAAGGGCTCTATAGACCAATTTGGTGTTTGCAAACAGTGATGAGCGGAGCCTATCTGGTGGCAGAAAATAATAGTTTTCAAGTAGCAGTCTATGAAAGCCATGGAATAAAAGAAAGGTACATTTGACGCAAATGGCGTCTTACGACAGTATTCTATAAAAATGATTTGCATTCCGATTCTGACATTCAAATCCACAACAATTTTTTCTCTTATTCCATTGATTTTACTCATTTCGCACACTGTTTTTCTGTAAACTGTAAACAGTGTTTTCCGTAACTGTAATGTCTACTCCTAATTGGTCTATTTTACCCAATATTTATGTGCTACATATCTGAGTGCTTATTACAATATCAGTTTGTTACCTTTAATTCCCCAAAATGGTGCACATGCTTGTTTGGAATTTTTATTTTTTCATGTAACAGTCAGAGACAGTTAATGGTCAAGTTACTTAAAAAAAAAAAAAAAAAAAAAAACATTTGTGCCCCATGCTTCAATCTGAGTTGTGAAGCAGCATCCTATGGCCTTGACTCTTTTAATTAAAAATCTATTTTAAGGCCCAGCACTAGCACACCCGCTCTTGACACATTGAAGCAGGTGACGCAGGTTGGAGTTCAGCCCATGACCTGTACTGATCCCATTCCCTCTTTCTCTCCATTACTTTCTCTCCCATGTCTCTAAGAAAGACATAAGTCTAAAAATAAAGTAAAACAATAAAAATCTGTTATCACCTTTTGTAGCGCCTCCTGTTGCTCTGGAGTAAGAGGCGGTAATACAAGCTTTGCACCTGTGCCTTGTCCATTCTCCATCATCAGACCTTTGCCTCACTGAGAAAACAATATAATGGACATGGAATAAAAAAAAGACAGCACATATTCAAGTATTTCCAGACCAAAAATTCTATTCATTCAGCATCTGCACATCAGAATTTATGACTTTTTCAATCTTGCCCAAAATAGACAATCACTACCAGTTTTTTGACAGGAAGAATTTTAATTGTTTTTAAATAAGTCTTTTTTGCTCACAAAGCCTGCATTTATTTGATCCAAAATACAGCAAAAGCAAAAACACTAATATTATGAAATATTTGTACCATTTAAAATAACTGCTTTTTGTTTGAATATATTTTTAAAATGTAATTTATTTCTGTGATCAAAGCTGAATTTTCAGCATCATTATTTGCGGTTCAATAAATATTGATTATTATTATTTTTAATATTTAAAACAGTTGACAATTTTTTTCGGGGGGGGGGGGGGGGGTTATAGAAATTAATACTATTATTTAGCAATAGGGTTGGGCGATGTCGACCAATTTGGCATCGTACGATGTCTAACGTGAAACATGGCATCATCTGCGGGGGGCGGGGAGAGGGCGGGAGTGCGGGATGGTTGTTGTTAAATAATTAATTCATAACGAATTAATTCATTGTAGCCTACCGTTTCCACCAGTGCTTAATTTGAGCCGGATTTTTAAAGATCCGGCATTAACAAGTGCATTAGATCGTGACAGTGCGTGCATGCATGCATACGAGACATAGCAAGCGTGGGTTTATGTAGATGTATTTGGAGGATGTGTGTTGGTCCTTAACATATTTTCTAGGGATGCACCGATATGAATCGGCCGATCATTCTTGCGCGTTTTGTCAGTAAAGCCGGTTCTGTAATCAGCGGTAAATGCCATCAGGTGCGTGATTTCACGTTGAGCCGTATATACTACACACAGCCGTTGTTTACCGACGAGCTGCGCAAATCAATGTTCATTATCAGTGTGAATGTGCGCAGCTCCTCAGTGAACAACGGCTGTGTGTAGTATATACGGCTCAACGTGAAATCACGCACCTGATGGCATTTACCGCTGATTACAGAACCGGCTTTACTGACAAAACGCGCAAGTTATCGACCGATACATATCGGTGCATCCCTAATATTTTCGACCAGTCAGCTTTAAGTTCAAAATTGCTCTCATTGATTGCTTACTGCTTAACCCACTCTCTCCAAATGCATTTAATGAGCAGTGGAATGTTTAGAGAGAAAGTGTAATATCAGAAATAATACCAAATCAAGCAAAATATTATAATGTATTAACATTATAAACACTATAAACATAGCTATAAGTTAGTTACCCTGACTCCAAAATGAATCATTTAAATGTAGAGGTATTCAGAACAGAACAGGAATGAAACAAAATATATAAAGTTAAGAATCCAAAACAAAGCGAAACTAAAAATATCAGGCGTTGGGCTCACGTACCTCTGTAATTCGGCACAAATCCAAGTGTTTCCATATTCCTAATGCATTTGAATGATAAACTGTTAATTATAATGTATAGGCTTTGTATTGTACGTTTGTATTTTGATGGAAAAAATATATATATTCTTGTTTTTTGTTCCAAACTTGGTTCGTTATGGTAAAATCATGAAAAAGGCATATTTGGTGTAGTTTATTTAATCTAATTTAATTTAAATTATTTTGAATTTATTTTGAACTTCCTTGTTATTATTTCCTCATAATAATAATAATAAATTAAGTAAAGATGCGGAAATTGAAAGCATGCATTTCATCTGGCTATATAGTGTGATTCAGTGTGTGTTTTTCGCGAGCGGGTTGCTGCTGCGGCGGGGGCGGGGCAGTGGTGGGGTGGAGGATCGCGATGATGGCATCGTCTATCGACCCAACCCTATTTAGCAAGGCCACTGTGATGATAAAGACATGTATAATGTTTCAAAAGATTTATTTTAGATAAATGCTGTTCTTCTGAACTTCCTATTCATCAAAGAAACCTGAAAAAATCCTACTCAGCTGTTTTTTAAGGTAATAATAAATGATTTTTGAGCAGCAAATCAGAATTAAATGTATTCAAATAGAAAACAGTTTTTTATAAATAGTAAATATATTTCACAAGTTTTTTGTCCTCCGTACTTTGGATCAAATAGATGCTTGGTGAGCAGAAACAACTTCCTTAAAAAAACATTACAAATCTTATGGTCCAAAAACGTTTGACTGGTAGTGCAGTTAGAAAAAAAATTATCAAATCCAAATGCATGTAAATTATATGCCAAGGAAACATTCTGCAACTTACCTATGAGGCGAACCGTATTACGTCAACCAGGATTGTGAAGCCGTGGAGACTTGCTGGCAAAGCACTCACAATTTTACAATGACCTGTGGTTCACGGAAAATGCACAACGCATAATAATTTCAAAACACTGCAATGAGAAGAAGCTATGGATAGCTGACTGACTTTCTTCCATGAAACACAAAATGATAAATATAGGGCAGAATGATGATCAGTCAC
The DNA here is from genome assembly GCF_049309525.1 of Garra rufa. Taxonomy (NCBI): domain Eukaryota; kingdom Metazoa; phylum Chordata; class Actinopteri; order Cypriniformes; family Cyprinidae; genus Garra; species Garra rufa. The sequence goes on from NC_133363.1 coordinate 29,639,168, forward strand.
CATTTACTCTTCACCCAATTCATCTCCTTTTGTGTTCTCCAAGAGAAAGCCAGTCACACAGATTTGTAAAAAAATTACAAACTATAAGTAAGGACAGAATTTCAGGTGGAACTATGCCTTTAAGCAGCTGCTGGTCATTTTCATATCTCCAGTGTAAGTAGGCGTACATTGTCTTTCCTAACAGTAGCATGGTGCTAAAATACTCTGCGATCTTCGTGTTTAGTTTAACTTACCACTAGATTATTTCCTCTGAAAGATGCAAAGGCTCAATCAGATTCACAATCAATAATGAACCTTATTTATATTGAAAACTGTGTTCACCTAAAAACCTTACAAGAAACACTGCATAACTTAACTCGTAGAACCTCCATTTGCGTTTTTGCCTTTTCTGCCATTATTGGCTTAGCGTAACGTTATGTTACACACACTATCATCACTAAAGTGAACTGAGAGTTTTAGCATCTTCAAATTAGCTATATATCAACAAAGAGCGGTTGTAGACACAACAGTGGCGCGCTTGTGCTGGTACATTACATCAGTGGCGGTGCTAGCTGACTTACAGCTGTTAAATACAGTGATTTAGGCAAGCGGTGCAGGATTCATGGGCTTTCTATCAACATGCATCTCAAACAAGCTGTAGCAGTTTCGTAATGTAAGGTAAATCATAGATAACTCAGAAAACGCACGAATGAAAAGTACAGCAATCTGCTGCTAGCCTGGTTAGCAATGACCAGAAGCTAACGAGCTTTCATGCAGGCCTCGTGTACACACGACTTGAAATATATTGAAACCGTAATAGGTTTATTTCGACTAAATCCACCCAGTGTTAACTATAACCACGGATAAGTTAAAAATATCTCTATATTGTATAAAACCTGTTAGGTAATTATCATTACCGCAGTGTTCCGCGTTACCGCCATGTAGTGATCCACATTGAGGACTCTGCAACACCATAGAAACACAGCGGAACCTGGAGCGGCCCACGGCTACCACTGGACAATTCTGGTCACGTGATCTACAACGGCAGTTAGCAAACGTACTGATGGCGGCTTCTCTGGATCATGACAGATACTTGTTACATTTGATGAATGTATTGTTTTGTAACTTTTTTTTACTTTTAAAATATTTACGTATTTATTTGTTTATTTATGTGAAAAATTTGAGTTTCGTACTACAAAGATGGTATTTGAGCCATGACACGCCCCCTGCAGGCTTTAAATCTCAAACAATCAGAGTCAATTTCAGCTGCTTTTCCAGTTTTGTAAGAATCACAAAGAATTTCAAAGAAACATCTTCTTCTCTGGTGCAACAGCAGTCTCTTTCTTACTTAAGTATAGTGCCTCCACCAGGTTGAGCTTAAAATGGAAACGACTTTTGAGACGTTTCACTATCGAGTTCTGGTCAGCCTTTTAGCTTAAAGAGATGTTCTTCTGAATTACTGTAAGAGAAAATATTTGATACAGTTTTTTTATATTGTATGTTTAGTTATATTCAGATAACACTGATACATAGGTACAGTTGAGGTCAAAAGTTTACATGCACCTTGCAGAATCTGCAAAATGTTAATTATTTTATACAAATAGAAGGGATCATGCAAAATGCATATTCTTTATTTAGCTCTTACGTGAATAAGATATTGCACATAAAAGATGTTTACATATAGTCCACAAGAGAAAATAATAGTTGAATTTATAAGAAATGTTAAAAAGTTTACATACGCTTGATTCTTAATACTGTGTTGTTACCTGAATGATCCACAGCTGTGTTTTTTTTTTTTTTGTTGTTGTTGTTGTTTAGTGATAGTTGTTCATGAGTCCCTTGTTTGTCCTGAACAGTTAAACTGCCTGCTGTTCTTCAGAAAAATTCTTCAGGTCCCACAGATTCTTTGGTTTTTCAGCATTTTTGTGTATTTGAACCCTTTCCAACGATGACTATGATTTTGAGATCCATCTTTTTTTCACACTGAGGACAAATGAGGGACTCATATGCAACTATTACAGAAGGTTCAAATGCTCACTTATGCTCCAAAAGGAAAAACGATGCATTAAGAGCCTGGGGTGTAAACCTTTGAACAGAATGAAGATTTTTTAAATTTTTCTTATTTTGCCTATATATATAATTTAGTACTGCCCTTCAGAAGCTACAGAAGATACTTACATGTTTCCCAGAACACAAAATAAGTTCAATGTATCCTGATCTTCAAATTTTATGCTCTTAATGCATTGTTTCCTTCTGGAGCATCAGTGAGCGTTTGAACCTTAATAGTTGCATATGAGTCCCTCAATTGTCCTCAGTGTGAAAAGATGGGTCTCAAAATCATACAGTCATTGCTGAAAAGGATTTGAGGATTTTTCTCAAGAACAACATCCAGTTTAGGACAAACAAGCAACTCATGAACAACTATGTTCAAATACACAAAAATGCTTTAAAAAATTGTGGGACCTGAAGAATTTTTCTGAAGAACAATGGTCAGTTTAACAGTTCAGGACAAACAAGGTACTCATGAACAACTATCACTAAACCCAAAAAACAGAACAAAAAAAACAGCTGTGGATCATTTAGTTAACAACACAGTATTAAGAATCAACTTTTGAACGGGGTAATTTTTATAAATTCAACTATTATTTTCTCTTGTGGACTATATGCAAACATCTTTTTGTGAAATATCTTATTCAGGTCAGTACTAAATAAAAATAACATGCATTTTGTATGATCCTTCTTTTTTTTGGTATAATAGTTAACATTTTGCTGATTCTGGAAGGTGTATATAAACTTTTGACCTCAACTGTATGTGCACACAGCTATTAAAGTAAATGGCAGAAATGCCCTCTATCTTAGTAACCTCGTTACCTTAACTGTATAGGTCAACTGTAAACCAGCAGGTTTACGAGAACTCGCAGAACCAAAACTCGTAATGCGGAAGTAGGAAGTAAATGTTCAAAACAATTACACTTTCGGGACTACAAATGACAATTCGACTTTTGTGTACTTCGTGTGGCTTCGTTCGCTTTTGGTTTTAATGCCGTAAATTATTATTAAGTGGTAAATGTCGTGCTACTGTACTCTCTGGACAGTAACGATTTTACCTGTAATATGTCCGGAACGTGTGCTTAAAACCAACAAAGTTATTGCGATTAAAATGTAGGTCTACTGTTCGAGACCGGTCATTTTCAGAGTTATTGTGGTCCGTAAGAGAATGTGCACCTGCTTCACACAGTTGATGCATTTTACTACTTGACGGACTGACACTAATACCCGGCATGGATGTTCTTCTGGCGGCAATTGAGATATTGACGAGCCCATCTGGACACCAAGAGCACTGTAAGTAATTCAGCCTTTCCCGAAGATTAAGAAATCACATGATCGTTTGATTATACGTGTATATATTATATATTGTAATTACATTGTCTAGTGATTAAGGTGAATGAAGAGAAGCCAGATCCAAGCCCACCTTCTTGTGATCACTCCAGTGTGCTTGGCATTTGTGTTGATGATGATGTTAGGGATGAGGAAGTCTCTGACAGCTGTCCAGCCAACCAGGATTCAACCATTCTCACAGTTAGGGAGGAGCCTGGGGTCTCCAAACAAGGTACAATTGCAAACAATTCATCTGTACTCACATAGAGACCACCATCAATGATGTGACATTTAGTTTAGTTAACCAACTAGCATTATGCAGTAAGTAACTGGATATTACTTACACTACCAGGGTCACATTTTAGAACAACTTATCTAAGGTTGTTAATCAATTGCTCATTTATGTCAGTGAAAAATGTTTAAAGCATCCTTGTTGAATAAAAGTAACAATTTATTTTTAAGAAATCTTACTAACCCTAAACTTTTGAATGCTTATGTAATTAAAAATGGAGTGGGCTGCCTTATTTTAAGCGATTTGTTGTCAATTCCGGTTCTATTTTAAAATCAATTGAATTTTGTATAGTTCATATTACACTCACATGTCCATTGTCTTTCTTTTTTCTTTTCAGAAACTAGTAAAAGGAAAAGCAGTCGCTCAAGGAAGAGCACAAAAACAGGAGTCCGCTCTAACAAATCAAACCACCATTGCGATACATGCGGACAAAGCTTCAAAACGTCAGTTCATTTTAAAAGACATAAACTAGTTCATTCAGGAGAGAGGCCTCATGGATGTTCTGAATGTGGCAAGAGGTTCATTACATCCTCTGAACTAAAAGTACATCTGCGTATTCACACAGGAGAAAAACCCTACCACTGCTCTGAATGCGGAAAGAGCTTTGCTCAGTCAGGGTCGTTTTCTAATCACCGCAGACTTCATCGAAATGAAAAACGCCATCACTGCCCTGAGTGTGGCAAGGGTTTCCAGCAACTTATAGATATGCAAATTCACCAAAGAGTTCATACAGGAGAGAAGCCATTCATGTGCTCACAATGCTGGAAGGCCTTTACTACATCCGGAGCGTTACGAGTTCACCTACGCACCCACACCGGTGAAAAACCTTACGAGTGCAAGGAATGTGGAAAGAAGTTCTGCCAGCTGGGCGGACTTAAAGTTCACAGACGTGTTCATTCAGGAGAAAGGCCTTATGTGTGTGGTGTGTGCGAGAAGCGCTTTAAAGGACACGCCAATTTGATCGCACACAGGCGGATTCACACTGGTGAAAAGCCTTATCGATGCACCGTATGCGACAAGACGTTCACCGACAGCAGGAGACTAAAAGAGCACCAGCCGCCTCAGTCTGAAGAGAAACCGTTTCGCTGCGGCATGTGTACCGAAGCTTTTGGTGCTTTCTGTCAGCTTAAAGCACACCAGCAGTGTCACAAAGGAGAAAAGCACCATCAATGTACTGAATGTGGAAAGGCCTTTACTCATTTGTATTTGCTAAGGAGTCACCAGCGCGCACACTCGGAAGAGAGGCCGTATTCCTGCACTGAGTGTGGAAAGGGCTTCCGTCGGTCATTTGACCTGAAAATGCACCTGAACACTCATAGTGAAGCACGCCCTTATCATTGCTCCGAGTGTGGAAAGAGCTTCCGCAGAGCTGCGGAGCTTAGGATACATCTGAGAGTACATACAGGAGAAAAGCCTTATCCCTGCTCCGTCTGTGGCATGGGCTTCAAACAGACGTCACAACTCAGAGTGCATGAGCGCACTCACACAGGAGAAAGGCCATTTCCCTGCCCGGACTGTGGGAAGACCTTCAAAGACAAGAGAAGCCTGCTAACACACCAGAGAGTGCACCATAAATGAAGAAATGTTTCTATTTATATAGTATATATATTTGGAATGTGTATTATTGAGTGTTAAAATCACATGGTGAAGTTTTAACATGCTGATTACATTACAATGCAATTACTGATGATTTCATTCTTGCTTGGGTTTTAAACTGTCCACTCCATTATTTATACATCTATGGTTACTTAGAAAGAAATTAGCAGTTTGTCCATTCTTTGAAGAGAAATTGCTTAAGGATTATGCAGGTGGGAATATTTTGTGCTGTTTATGAAAACTGTGAAGTATTTAAATTTAATTTAAATGAATGATTTCTGTTTATCGGATTTATAATCTTTTTTTTTATCCTGTTATAATCATTAAATCATGCTGAAACTTTCTGGGTACAATGTAAAGACTTTACTGTATAGTTTTATGCAATGTAAAGTACACACATACATGTTTTTACATATTATAGAAAAGCATTTTTACTTACACAGATACATTCTCTCTCTTTTATAAAAGTGAAAGATACTTTTTTAACTAAACAGAACTACAAGGAAGTTCAACTACTGGAAGGACAGGTATTTAAAACATGACATGCTTATGCTGCAAAATTCAAGGGAAAAACAAAAACATTATAACAAATAGCTTTATGTATAACACGGATATTAGCATAGTCTCATGTGTATATAAGCATATTTTTTTAAAAATACTAGTAAAAAAACAGCAGATTGACATTACATAGATACACTACCAGTCAAAAGTTTTTGAACAGTAAACATTTTAATGTTTTTTAAAGAAGTCTCTTCTGCTCACCAAGCCTGCATTTATTTGATCCACATGCAGTAACATTTTGAAATATTTTTACTATTTTAAATAACTGTTTTCTATTTGAGTATAGGCCTATTTATTATTATGTTAAAAATAGCAACAATTTTTTTCAGGTTTCTTTGATCAAAAGAAAGTTCAGAAGAACAGCATTTATTTGAAATAGAAATCTTTTGTAACATTATAAATGTCTTTATCATCATTTTTTAAATCAATTTAAAGCATCCTTGCTAGATACAAGTATACATTTATTTCTATACCCCCCACCCCCAAAAAAAGTTTTAAATATTGATAATAATAATAATAATAAATGTTTATTGAACATATTTTATATTCAGCATATTTGAATGATTTCTCAAAGATCATGTGACACTGAAGATTAATGATACAAAAAAATTGAGCTTTGATCACAGGACTAAATTATATTTTAAAATATATACAAATAGAAAGCAGTTATTTTAAATAGTAAAAATATTTAACAATATTACTGCACATTATTTTAATGTGAGGAACATTTTAATAATATAAATAACCTTTTCCACTATTAGGAAACTTCTGTGCAATAAAATAGTTCTACTTGTTAAAGGTTCCTCATGGAATTAGATAACAAAAAAGAACCTTACTTTCAAGAGTTCATGACAAAATAGCCCTGAGCCTGGCTATTGCACTAGTTATTGTGGATGCCACCTGTAGGTGAGCTGTTTTACTATTCAAGATCAACCAAAAGAGGGCAGTATGCACATTTGAATGCATTTGTCATTACTCATTTAAAGGTTTTAGAATCATGTTACATAATACCTCAAGGTCATATCTGCCTCTAAGCACAGTGTTACATGTAAGTGAATATCAATTGCTGTTTTTACCTCTTCTGTAATAATAAAAGTGTAGACTATCGAATGAAATTAAATGTCTGTTTATAAATGTTGATGAAGAAAGTTGACCAAAAAGGCATTTGTCTGAAAACACAACAACTTTTATGGGTCTGGTGGTGCAGACCTATAAAAGCTGTTGTTTGGAAAAAAATGTTAACACATCAAATAAACATGCAACCATAAAACACATTTAATAGAGTTTCTGACATGTGCATATATTATCCACACAATTTTTACTGTAGACATCCACCATTACAACATGGGGGTGTTAACCTTGATCTGAAAATGGGGAAAGATGGCAGGGATGACATAAAGTAGAGAATAAATCTGTAGAAATGATTTAGAGCTGCTTCACTGAAAGCACCCGAGTGAAGAGCGAATGTCTTGTTGAACTGTATGTGACATACTTCTTTTTTATAGGTGATAAAATGAGTGTGTCATAGTACTCCACTCACACAATGCTGACTGTGATTGTCACATATTGCTGTGTGTTCTGCTTAATATGCAACTGACTTCAAATAAAGTCAGTTAGGGACAAAAACACTAAAATATATTCTTAACTGAAAAGGGAATCACATTTTACAGGTTTGGGCCTTGAGTAAAAATAATAATAACAGTGGTTCAATAACAAAAGACTTTATTGAGAGTCGTTTTGATTTTACTCTTGCTAAAGCACTTAAATCGGAGAGTCCATTACATTTTCTGCAAGAAAATGAGAATGCGACAATTAGTGTTAGTGCTTGTGCACTTGCCAATTTATGCATTAATGCTGGCCATTTTATCCAAATGCAGCTCATTTAACATAAATCAATGGCTTATGAAACATCAATAAATCTGTTCGGAAATCCTCATTAATACAACACAGAGGACTTTCCTTTTACAAGTAGAACAAACAAATAATATGCATTTTATTAACGTGTCCGGGATGTCCATCATTTCCCACTCCTGACTAGAAAAGGATTCTGCATAATTTGTTTGGTTGTTTTTGCAATAATCCATTTCCCTTTTGCACTGCAAATCTCTTTTCACAAGAACAGCAATTATACTCATCTCCTTAAAAAACATCAGTAAATGTTCACGCAATTGAATTGCTGATTTCTCTGTTTTGCACAAAGGCTTAGAGGCTCATCTGTTTCTTCAGTCACTCAATCAAATCTGTCAATCATCTACAATAGCATAGTTTATATAATTTTGGACATGAACTAAATTGCCATTTGCGCAATGATTTTCATAAAGTGCAACAAATAAGATTTTGTACAACTGTACCATTCTACTATCCGACTATCTTTTTCCTGAAAGTCTCACCCGACTGGAACGATATGCTTTACATTTTCGGTCTCTGGTGTTTCTAGTCAGATTCTTTTTGCAGTAACACCCATTTAATGAGTGGGGATGACATGAAGCGACGCGAGGTTAGTTGCATTGAAAACACAAGAGCCTTCATATCATAGGTACAGCTCCCGATCGGAGTGAAGTATGATTTTAAGTATTTTATCTTAAGCGATGCAAGCCACGCTCGTTTTCTTTTGTCATCGTTTATGGAAGGCAAACAGCACCAGGTGTTTAAAATGTACTTTACAGGAATTTCTTAAAGGATTAGTTTTACAGATAAAATTTACAGATAATGTACTCACGCCCTTGTCAACCAAGATGTTCATGTCTTTCTTTCTTCAGTTGTAAAGAAATGATGTTTTTTGAGGAAAACATTTCAGGATTTCTCTCCATATAATGGTATTCTATGGTGCTAAGTTCAAACTCACAGGCGCCATAGAAGTCCACTATGACAAAATTCCTGAAACGTTTTCCTCGTAAAAACATAGTTCCTTTATGACTGAAGAAAGAAAGACATGAACATGTTGGATGACAAGGGGGTGAGTAAATTATCTGTACATTTTTGTTCTGGAAGTGAACTAATCCTTTAAGCTTATTGCTATTACTGTGGCAGCAAACAACAACACAATTTGAGCCTGCACACATTTTTATATTTAGTTCCATTGAAAAAGTTTCAGTTTGATTAATTCATTCAACCTTTTTACCCCATTTTAATTTAACATGGATTTCTATGGAGACCGGAACAGGAGAACACCCAAATGGAAGTCCATCAAGGCGGCACTCATCAGTTACTGAGGAAATGGTGGATAAACAACTGTTTATTTAACTGTTCAGGGCCTATGCTGCCTTATATGCTCCACTAAGAATAGCCCAGGTAAATTTAATGAAGAAATCCCATTATATCCCCTTATATCCTCAAGGAATACAGAAACCTAGCAGATAAAATCATTTTCCAAAAGTGTTTTGTAATTGTTTTTTAATCTCACAGGATTTTAGCTCTTAGAGAACTAAAAAGAGAACTAATCCAATTAAATGCGTTCCCTTAATTATATCAATAATTATATCATGAATATTAAACAGAAAAAATATACATGGCTGTACCAGACACTCAGTGGGCATTGCTAAATTGCCCCTTTAATTGATCTGACTACTGAAGAGCTGTACAAAGAAAGATAATGATCAGCTATTTCAATTTTTAATGACATTGTAATGAATATTTGGTAGTTTTAGTTAAAAAGGTGGCTTAATTAGATATTATAATAAACCAACAAGACAAAAGTTAATTGGACTATTTGGGCTGGGCATAATGTAAGCCTAAGGCTCAAACGCAACATAATCTTTATTTAGAAAATCAGACGGAAGATCAGTCGATGGCTGCAACATTTGCAGTGCATAACTAGAATGGCATAAGATGCACATGTCATTTCACTGCATCAGTCACACAGAAAGAGCATTTGTTATGTTGAGGCATGTCACTCAACGAAGGTGTGGAGACAGTGAGAAAAGTGAAAGAACTCTGCGTGATACATACTGTATGCTGACTTACTGTTATCATTGCAATCAGTTTTTATTAAGAAGAAAGATTATACAATTGTTTTCTGGATTAAAGTAAGTAGAAATGAATGCATCTAAACTCACATTTGTACACAATAAACAATTAGTTTGGAAAAGCCGCTGCTAACAGCAATATATTAATTAAATTTGGGAAATGCAGCCCATAGGATGGATTAGGAATGCTTCACTGAACTCTAGATTCAACATTATGCTAATCAGCGGACTATTTTTATTTATACAGTATCTGATTCCATCAGTCCACTGTCAGAGAATACATAAGGCAGTACAAAAATTTTGAAACACTGAAACATCTAACAGGGTGCTAGCTGCGAGGCTCATCATTTTGTCATCACCTTGTGCGTCATTGTGATCCTTCACTTTTCTTCAGCCACTTCTCTGCTTGACAACATTTCTGGTCTGGAGACTACTCCCCCATGCATTGTAAAGCTGTAGGTTATTTTCCTGAAACATTGCTAAATAGTCATGTGAATCACATGAATGGTCTCTGTATGTACCTGGAAATCTAATAATGTTCTGCTGTGCTCACAGATTGCCTGATGTATATGGTGCTGAATACTATCATCCATATTTCTGCATGAAGGAGAGGAGGAGCAATCACACCTGACAGACACTAAATTGCTTGACTGAATAACATGCTGAAAAAATGGACTCTAAAAAAAAAAGTGTTCAATCTAGGCAGAGTGGAAGATATTGGAAGGTAATGCTAAATAATAAAAAGGCCAAAGTACACAATTCAATTTTGTCCAGTAAATGTCATGGTTTTTCTGAGGAACTTTAATAGAATATTTAGATTCTGACCAACATATAGTACAAAATAAGTTTACCTTTTCTATATGTGACCCTGGACCACAAAACCAGGGTAGCAATAGTCAAAAATACATTGTATGGGTCAAAATGATCGATTTTTCTTTTATGCCAAAAATCTTTTATATATTAAGTAAAGATCATGTTCCATGAAGATATTTAGTAAATTTACCACTGTAAATAGATCAAAACTTAATTTTTGGTTAGTAATATGTATTGCTAAGAACTTAATTTGAACAACTTTAAAGACAATTTTCTCAATATTTTGATTTTTTTTTGCACCATCAGATTCCAGATTTTAAAATAGTTGTATATCAACCAAATATTGTCCATAGCCTAATAAACCATGCATCAATGAAAAGTGTATTTATTCAGCTTTCAAATTTTGTATAAATCTCAATAAAAAATTGACCATTATGACATTATTTTGTGGTCCAGGGTCACATATTTACAAACATACAGGGATTGGCTTAAAAATGATCCAAAATGTAAAACAATTTTTGGTTCATTAGCTGCTACAGATGAAAAACAAGAGGAATAACAAAGGTCAGAAAACAGTAAAACTGTTTGCACTACAAACCAGTGTGTTCATAATTAAGATAATACATCAAAATAATATAAGACACACCAATCTGCAATATTCATCAGCAAAACAAGCTGTTTTGTACAACTAAAAACAACTGGACGTGGATGAGACTGGAAGCCAGATCCATAAAATTTTCAAATGTGCTTTTTAAACACATACTGTTTTCTGCTGACATTCAACTTGAATGATGACTTAGAAAAGATGTTAAAATCGAAACAACAAAAATGATAGATTTAGAATAATTTTAGATAATTCATACAAAAAGTTTGTATATTATTTGCAGCAATGTCCCATAGTGTTCATAGGCTATAGTGTACTGCAGAAGTAGTAGGGGTACAGCCACAGCCTCTTCCATGACTAAGAGCACATATATAGATCCAGGCTATACCAAATTACAAAAGGGAGAGAAATATTATAAGACAAAATTCAGTAATGCAAACTAGTAATCCAAAACAAAATGTTTAGATAAACATACAAAAATATATAACAACACACATAATAAACACTTAAACAATCAAACAAATTAAAAGAAGAAGAAGGGACCCTGCTTTCTGAATTAAATGGTATAATCCAATTTCCCTCCAGAGTGGTGAAGCTAAAGTGCTGCTGCTCTGTTTGCCTCACTGAATGTGGAAATGCTGCAGTCATTCCCACAAGTCCAGAGCGGCAATGAACAACTTTATTGTATCTTTCTGTTTTCAATACATCATGTTTAAAGCTGCATTGTCCTGTGTGGTATAATTAGATCAAAATTACATCAATTATGCATAAAACAATTAAGACGTGCACAACATATGGCAGGATCAGTGTGACACCATGCTTGATGTACAAATCCATTATGTGTGAACAAAACATAATTATCTGAGAGAGAAAAAAAACGTTTTCCAGTGGCACTGCGATACAGAATATGCATAGGCCTATAATGCAAAACTTGCTTCGAAATATAAACACTGAAAAAAGTCAAGATATGGGTAGAAAACACCAAGTGAGAGAAGGACTAAGTCCTGTGGCAAGAAACAATGGTAAGGACAAAAAAAGTATTAAGGAAGACAGGAGATGGAAATATTGCAGCAAAAAAAAAAAAAAAAAAAAAAATCGATACAAAGAAAGGGTGAAAAGTGCACCGAGTTGGCCTAAATTCAAGAAAGTGTTTCAAGAAAAGAAAATCATATTTTTATTTGGCAAGGATGCATTTTATTGTTTAAACAGCTTCCACAAATATATTAAGCAATAAAAACTTGGATAGTGCTCAGCATTGATAGTAACAGAAACCTTATTAACAGTTTAATGATTTATGAAGGATCGTGTGACACTGAATTCAGCTTTGGCATCATAGGAATAAACTGCATTTTAAACATACACTCAAGTTACATTTGCCATTTATATTTTATTGTAAAAAACATTTCACAATATTAATGTTTTACTGTGTCCTTGGTGAGCATAAGAGACTGGTTTCAATCTTTTTCTGCTGTCAAAATACGTTTCCTGTGAGGGGTAGGTTTAGGTGTAGGGTTGGGGTAGTGTGATAGAAAATACAGTTTGTACACACGGCCGTAGCCAGCTATGAGGTCACCGAGGTCCGGACCTCGGTCATTTTTTTATATTCAAAAATAAAATGTCAAGCTCTCTGAATGATTATTTAGCCGTTTAAACCACCAGTCATATCACATGAGTGTTTGCAATTCATGTTGCTGCGAGAAGCTAGCGCAGTAAACGGGGCTTGAGAGCGCGTTAAAGTCCATGTTGCAAGTTAAAAAAAATTTCGAGATAAACATATATTCGTGTATGAAAATACAATACAAATCGTTAATGCAGGATTTGAAAATATTTTACAAGACATAAGGGCACAAATTTAGAAGACAAAGTGACGATTTCCTTGACCGCTCTCAAAAACAGCTTTTTTTTCCAGACCGCGTCATATGACGTCACGACAGGTAGTCGTTCGCATAGCTCTGTTGCTATTCAGTAGGAGCAGTCGTGAGTTAGTGTGTTTTCAGTCGTTATTTTTAATTTCAATTGATCATTGTCATGGTAAATTATTGTGTTTATGGAGGCTGTGCAAACTCCAGCCTGTCAGGACATCATGTCCACGGGTTTACTTACAATAAAAAGAACGGCGCTATCTGCTTCGAAAAACGCGTTCACTTTACACCGGAGGATTATCATCCCGGCGATATGATACAGTTCAATATGGGATGCCGAAGCAAGAACCAAGTGAGGGTCAAAACTGTTGCAGTTTCTTCAGTGCACACAGCGGCTTCATCGGCTCCGCGGTCAGCCTGGTTCGTCCGAAGCCGTCAGAGATGCAGACGAATAACGTTACGTGAAATGTGCACCGTAAGTCTTGTTTTTTCTTCTCATAACTTCGCAAAACGACCAAATCCGTGAATATATTTAATTAAATAATGAGACACAACGAGATGTGTATAAGTCGAGGTAAAGCACTGTAGCTAGCTTGTAACGTTAGGCATTAGCAATGTAAGTTTAAGAACCATGTAAAAATGGTACCATATGAGAAGGCATTACTGGTCAGTTATCCTCCGTTTGTTAATATTATAATCATCAAGTCTACAGCTTAGTCACATTGTTTGCACAGCTAATTTGTGATTTTTTTTTTGTCATGTGTGTTTTTAGGGTTTTGGGAGACATTGCAAGACATGAGGCTGTGTGAAGATCTGAAGCAGTGGAGCCAGCTGTTATTAACCACCTCTAAAATAACACATTAGTGTGATAACCACACTGAAAATATTTTTCTTTCAGTTGTATATGTTTGGTACATCTACATATATATATATATATATATATATATATATATATATATATTAACAGTTGCAATGTTGTGTGTTTTAAGTTGGGTATTAACAGTACTATGAAATAATATTTACGATTTATTGCTGCATAAATTAAACTGAATTGAATGAGCCATAAATGCAGATCTGCTTGATATATATGTGTTGTTAACCTCATAAAAACATTTATACATTAAGACAATTTGTTATTGTGATTATTTTTTTATTGATTGTCACCAAAATGGGGCCATTCAAAACCTTTATAAAGTAATCCTTCCTCTGTAACCTGTTTAATAGCTGACACAACACATGCAGGTAAGGGCTTCCTGATGAATACCAGCAGACAACTTGACTGTATGCTGTCAATATTAATTGTCTTATACCAATGGCATTAAAAAGTTTTACTTTATAGGTATTTGTGACCTAAATATAGTCAACCTGTAATTGAGATTACATTTTACTGTTCATTTGACGTACAAGTATTTTGATCAGAGTAATAAATTATCTCTACCATAAACTTACTCATGCCTTTGCCTGAAATGCATATAAGCTATCTATTTTGATTTCAGACAGCAAGCCTCAAAGTGCAGAGTCAGAGACAGCACATCAAGTTTGGGGGCATTTCCCATAGAAGCATATAATAAAACAAAAAGGTGTTTATCTCTCGCGTGCGCGGCAATAAGAACCCGCTATATCACGTAACGTTGGATATTAACGAGTATGACACGCTACATCAACGATTATTCGTTTGTGTTACAGGTAAGTAGAATCAATACTTCTAGGTGACCAATGCTATAATTTTGCCCGATTAGATATCGTCTGCTAACACTGATCTCTCTCAGACACCTGCCCTGTTCTCCTCACATTACAACTTAATTTGTCTCTGACCGTTGTTCTTTTTAATCCTGGCATGTCCCTGCTCTCTTGGCCACATAACCGGCTCATATTTGTGTCTGTGGTTCGTCATACGAGTGTAAATGAACATTTTAAATCTTCTCTGCGTCCGAACAGTCATTGCGATCCATTGTTTTCCTATGGTTTACATTGACCGCTCTACCGGCCGTGACGTCACTGCCGCTTTGCCAGTTTTTCAGATGCGGAAGTAAAATTCTCTCTCAAAAACGACTCCAGAAGCCTAAATAGCGTATTTTGAATTATATTTTCAAGAAAAACTGGTTCCTACACTATTTATCTACTCGTTCATTCACAGTGATCTTCAACTTGAAAGTTGGACTTTAAGTGAGAGCTCGGGTGCAGCCTCCGCTCCGTTTGTTGCCAGATCCACCTATTATACGTGTTTTTGACTCGTTTTTTTCAAGTTAGTGTGACACTTTAGGACGTTTATAAAGTGGAAAGTTGAACGTTAGTGTTAGTAATATATCAATCTTATTTACAAAACACAAGCTTTGAACTTATTTCGGATATCTTTTTCTTTCTTTTTGTAATTGCTTGTTTTTCGTAGCAATATCTGCCAACATTGTACATTCATAAAAAAAGCTTATAGACAATCTGTAACTTAATTGCTGACAGGAAGATACCACAATCGGTAAGACAAATGCAGTGATCATTGTTAATATCTGAAAGAAATGTATAACACTATCAAAAACAATAGCATAATACAAATCTGTTTGTTACAGAATGAATTATAGGCTACTATGCCAAATAACGTTAACGTTACTGGCCAGCAGGAAGACGTCTCATGCTCTTTAGTTAACCTTAAGTCATCAAAAAACATTAAAGTTCCCATATTGTACACATTTCTGGAGGTTTATTTTAGTTGTTGATGTCCTTAAGAATATATATTTGCGGTATAAGTGCCTAAATCCATCTCAATATATTTTTACAGCTCCTTTTTTAGGAGCTCTGTCAAAAACAGGTCGATTTTGGCCCATCTAATTAATATTCATGAGCCTCTCTTCTGATTGGCCTGTTGTTTTCTGAGTGACGCACAGCCAGGCCAACCACAGGTGACTACGGTCATGTATGCTTTAGCTGAGCCCAGAGCCATAGAGAGAGCCTAGCCTGCTGATACTCAACAGGATATTTCAGAATGATCATTAATGTTTTTTCTTTTTCAAACACCGAATGCAGTAAGCTACATAACTGTTGCTTTAGTAAAGCCCCTTTCACAATGCGCGCTGATTCTGGAAAATTACAGAACGAGCGCTGTGTGAACAAAAGCCAGAACCATAAAGGCAGTGTTGTAGTGATGATGCACGTTATCATGCGACTCTTCACAACGAAAAAATACGTGCAATGTGGAATGAAGCGGCGATCGGGCAGAGCCAGCTCCTCACTATCAGCGCTGAAGCACAGTTTGTTCAGGTTAGTTTCAGTTTAGTGAAACGTACACGTCGCATTACATCTCACATCCAAACGTCACATGTCTTTATGGGTTGTGTGTAAAGCACGCACAGATTCCGGAAAACAACTGTGAATGAACCAAATCAAACAACTCCGGAACAAATCATGGGACACATTATCCGTGTATTTACCGGAATCGCTGTGTGAAAGAGGCTGAAGTTGACGTGCCAGTGGTCTCTTATATTCACGTTGTTCTGAAGCCTGTGCAATGATGTAGTTTCGACATCTATCGACTGAACAGGGTTTTCTCCACTTGTTTTCGTGTTGTTGTTGCTTAGCAATGTTATGGACGCGATGTTGTCTGGGTTTGACAAAAGGAGGGTGGGACGGTGGTTGGTGCTCGGGGTGGTGACTGAAGGCGGTGACTTGAGTAGATCGGACGTCACAACTTTACGGATGTCACAGCGGCTCGTGAAAATGAACAGCTACTTTAAGCAGGCTGTGTGCAGTTTACTGTGGATTGACTGTTTTGAAACTCATATGGTGGTTACATAGCCCCTAGATCTCAGTTATCATGAAAAAAGCCAGGAAATTTCGATTTTGACAATATGGGACCTTTAATTAAAGCAGTGTTTCTCAACTGGTCGGTCGCAAAAAACATTTTGAGTGGGTCGCGGAGTGTGCAGCCAAAGAAACACCAAATGTAATTCTGTTTTTTTTCTGATGCTAGACTATTATTTTGAAAGACGTATGTGAAAGCGGTTGACTCTTCTATCAGTAGCTGAGAAAAATGCTTTTTCCTCATTCAGTATCTACGGTCAAATGAGATGTTGTCAAGTTTTATGTCAGTGTCATTATTATGTAGTGCATTTGTGGGTGTTATTATAGCACAATTCTTAACACCTTACTTCAGACCTCACTAATTTTCAAACCCTGGTTACGGCCAATGTACAGTATAAAAACCATTATGGCTATTGAATGTATCCATAAAACATTGAAAACCCAACATGTGTATGTGTGTGTGTGTGTGTGTGTGTGTGTGTGTGTGTGTGTGTGTGTCTGTCTATCATGTATATATTCTCACAGGCTGACAGACTGGCAGGTGAACTGTATTATTTTCTTGTCTCTGAGACAAAAGATTTTGAAAGTAAATGCTACAAATGCCAAGAGTGTCTACAAATGCTTACTCATATTCAATTAACTTGCCAACACCATCTATGAATATGTAAATAAGACTGGTTGATTAATCCCTGAGCTCAACTGCACTAATTAGCCTATAGTCCCTGAATCCAACTGTGGAGTATTTAACTGAAGGAAAGACAGTCCAGATGTGGAAAGGAAAACCCAAACAGTACAGTAATTAAAAATATCATCTCTCATGAAAGCATCACAGGTTAATGAGCCTTGCAGCGCTGCCCGACGCCTCACACGAGGCTGTTGACATAGAGAGCTTTCAAAGATGCTCACACAGCAACAAGGGTCCTATGAAGTTAATCAGGGGACAACAACTTTCATCTACACGTCTAATTATCAAATATGTTAACGAGCATAAATCTTTCATGCAAGTTAAATTGGCCCTCTTGCTGCAATTTGGATCATTTGGCAAAGGAGAGAGTTGAAGAAAGGATCTATAAGCATGCATACACACACACACACACGCATGTTGGGTTTACATGTTTTATGGGGACATTCCATAGGCGTAATGGTTTTTATACTGTACAAACCGTACTTTCTATCGCCCTACACCTACCCTCAAAAAAACTCACTGTGCATGATTTATAAGCCTGTTTCCTCATGGGGACCTGAGAAATGTCCCCACAAGGTCAAAATCTACTGGTATTCCTATCCTTGTGGGGACATTTGGTCCCCATAACGTGATGAATACCAGGTACACACACACACACACACACACATACTAAGGAAAGTTACTAAGGAAACTGATCTACGTACATGGAAACAAACTGAAACACAGGAACTTTGAACTATAAACAAAGGAAACTAATACAAAATAAGTCAAACTAACCATCCACAGAAACACAATATGTGACAACTATTCTATACTAGTACTACTACAATTGGTGTCTTCTTAAAGCCTGTTTTTCAAGGTAAAATACATAAATGTTTTATGTTTTTGCAGCATATTTAGCTAATGAGCTTTGTTAAAGCTGACCTATTATGCCTCTTTTTACAGGATGTAATAGTGAGACTGGTGTTTCCAGGCTGTGTCTGTGAAGTTTCAGCTTAAAATACCCCAGAGATCATTTATTATATCAATTTAAAAATGCCTATGTTAAGTGGAAGCAGAAATACGCTGTTTCTGTGCCTGTCTCTTTAAATGCAAATGAGCTGCTGCTCTCCGCCCCCTTTGCCAGAATAGAGACAAAGTGACACATGTCATAATCTGAAAACCACGCCCACCGGGGGGCGTATTGCGGGAAGCTGCCTCCTTGTCATTTTTGACTTATAAAAAAAAATCTGAACAATGTCTAAAAGCTATTATGTGACAAAGTGTACAGTAAACAAGCTAAAAAACACAGAACTACGTTTTTATAAGCTGTCGACCTAAAAGCATTTAAGGACACAAAAGTAGAGTGCAACGTGTCTTATTACTTATTATTGAGAACTACGCCCGCTGGAGGGAAATTTAACGGTGACAGTAAACATTTATTATTTTTAACCATGTCAAAGGATTATTTCACCACCCTGAAAGGAGAAAATATATTGAGAAACTAAATTTTATTGGTCTATGTCAGTGCTCTTTTCCTTACCTTCCTTTTGTTGGAGAAATGATCCAACTGAATGGCTCAACGTGAAATACCCTGACACCTACAAAAAAAAAAAGAAGTTAAAAAGTAGTTTCTTGGGTCGACAGCTTATAAAAATGTAGTTCTGTGTTTTTTTTTAGCTTGTTTACTGTACACCTTGTCACATAGCAGCTTTTAGACACTGTTCTGTTTTTTTTGTTATAAGTCAGAAATGACAAGGAGTCAGCGCCCGCAATACAAAGTCAATGGAGAGCGTTGGATTATTTTCTCCCCCGGTGTGGGCGTGGCCTAATTGCACTCTGTCTCTATAGGACTGTGCCTTTACAGCTCGTACGTCAGATACTCTGATAAAAACATCTGTTTGGTTTTGATTATTATGTCTTTAAAGCCATTGTAGTTTCTGAGAGCACACATTGAAAGCACACGCACAGAAAGCGGTTTGTCACACAACATGTACTAAACTAAGTTCTCTTTCATGTCTTATTGTGCTTAAAGTGTCAAACACACACAAGTTTATGTTACAAACACACAGGAGTTACAAAAACAGTCAGTTATGCCTGTGAAGGTAAACAGCTTGGAAGGAAATTGCATGCTTATATTAGATCCGTGTGGCAGCAGCGTAATATACAGTAAATAAATAAATGAATCCACTTCTCTCTTGTCTCCTCTGAGGCTGGGTCTCTAAATAGTGTTCTGTACTTGTCTGTGCAGCAAAAGACAGAACAGTTAGCAGTTAGTTACTTTTGCCAATATTATAATAAGATCCCCTTTCTACATCACAGGGAAAGCAAAATCTTAGCGGCTCATTTATTCACATGCTTGCAGAGAAAGGCTTACTAAAACAAAGTTACTGGGTTGTCCTTTTTTACATTTTCTAGGTTGGTAGATGCACCGGGGACCCATTTATAGCACTTAAAGATGGAAAAGGTCAGATTTTTATTATATGTCCTCTTTAAGAACTCATCTCTGATAAATAAGCAAAGAGAGAAAATGAGTGAGAGTGTCTGTTTCAGTGTATGTTTCAAGCTGGTTGCACAATGTCTGTTTTTACATTGTCAGAATGTCTTTATAAAAGTTTTCTTTAAAGAGTACAAAAGACAAAGGCAGGTTTTCACACAAAAACAACTGATAGCAAAATTCAAAAATAACTGGTTGACTTTCAGTATGTTTGTTACAATAATTAACTCCTCCATTAAAAGCTACAACATTTATAATTATCAATATTAGTAACTGAATTCACAAAGTGTAAACTTAATTTGCTTCTGTGGTCTCTGATTACCTGTGACCCTTGATGCTTTGAGCAATGATTGCAGGGATGGGAAGAAGAAGAAAGGATGAAGGCGTACTCATAAGCGGAGGTCAATTTTCACTCTAATAAAGCCGCATGACTCAAAGGGACTGACTGCAGCACAATAGACTGAGAGGAAGTGTTCATAGAGTCCGGTTGTGAAAAAGTCTGTATAATAGGTTAGCCGTGCCACACAACATACTCTCATCTCAGTCAAGGAGGTGTTTCATTTATTTCAGAATTTGAGTGTTACAGTGTGTTGTCATGAGGACAGAACTTAAGAGTGAGAGTGTGTACTGTATATACACCTGTGTGTGTGTGAGATTCAGTAAACACACTGATATTAGGCTTCTGCACTGAAGAGAGTGAAACAACATGTTGTTTAAAGTGCATTTTTTATTGATATAATTAAAAACCATGGTTTCTGTTTGTTTAAAAGCAAATAACACTCCCTATCCACCTTATTTCCTGTAAGAGTGGGCGCAGATGTTTGTAAATTTTATGGGTCTGGCTTCCGGTCTCATCCGTGTCCAGATATTTTTAGCTGTACAAAACAGCTTGATTTGCTGCTTGATATTGCAAACTGGTGCGTCTTACCATATTATTTTAATGTATTATCTTAATTATGAACATACTGGTGTGTAGTGCAAACTGTTTTTACCGTTCACTGCACATTGTTTTTCTTCTTGCTATTTCCCTTTAGCGGCCAATGAATCCGATGTCTCGCCCATATAGGCTTACTTCTGTGTTGAAGAATTTGGTGGATAGAAAAAATTAAAAGAAATAAGAAAAAGTCCCTAAATATTCTACTGACCTACACGTAACAATTTGGCTTAAGTCTAAAATATGATTGAGCAATATGGTCTTTATAATAAATTATATTTAATCAAAATGTAATATAATAAACCATAAATATAATCTGAGTAAATTAATACATTTGCCTGTATCAACTCTTTTCAAAACCACTTGCCTCTTCTTAACATAGCTCTCTCCAATACAATTCTCCTGTTAGCATTTTGGTTAAAACAATGTTCATGGCTCAAGCGATCAGTAAAACGTGACATCTGAGTCTTACCTTCATTTTATTTACTTAATGTTATTGCTTTTTTTATTATTATTATTTCCCAGAAACATATTCCATCCACATCTGCTTGCTGCTGGCAGGCAGCAAGCAGGTCTGTAAGGCAGGTCTCACAGTGAGGTCAAAGTTTGCACGGTTGGAAATCTTATTTATCTTATTTTAAGAAGTATCTGTGCGTGACAGATGGACAGAGAGCACAGAGTGTGCCCTTGTCTGATTGCCACGGAGCCAGTCAGATTTCAAAGACAGAGCGACCAACAGCATATCTGAACTGATGACACGGAACAGCACAACACCACCAGCCTGAGTTTCTTTGTATTCTGTTCTCCACTGATTCTGTCTGCTATCTATCTCCTTCAAGACAGTCTGACATCCTCAAGTCTAGTTCAGTCACATAATGTTCTTATAAATAACATTTTATACAGCTCTCTGGAATACTTGATTCTGACTTTCAGCAGCCAGCCGATACTTTATTATCACCTAGTGATTTATTTAAGGTTGTTTTATATAGATATATTGCACATCCAACTTTACCTGCATATTGGTACGCTCTCATAAAGCAATATATAGCAAACCTCAGCGTGATTGCTTATATCTTTGCAAAATTAAAAAATATATTATCACACAGCTCTATAAAGTTATATATATATATATGTGACCCTGGACCACAAAACCAGTCATAAGGTTAAATTTTACAAAACTGAGATATATACACCATATGAATGCTCAATAAATAAGCTTTCTATTGATGTATAGTTTGTTAGGATAGGACAATATTTGGCCGATATACATCTATTTGAAAATCTGGAATCTAAGGGTGCAAAAAAATCAAAATACTGAGAAAATCACCTTTAAAGTTGTCCAAATTAAGTTCTTAACAAAGCATATTACTAATCAAAAATTACATTTTGATAGGTTTGCAGTAGGAATTTTACAAAAAATCTTAATGTAACATGATCTTTACTTAATTTCCTAATGATTTTTGACATAAAAGAAAAATCAATAATTTTGACCCATACAATGTATTTTTGGCTATTGCTACAAATATACCCCAGCGACTTAAGACTGGTTTTGTGGTCCAGGGTCACATATAAGTATTTCCGCATACATTATCTGCATACATAAGAGTACATTTGTGTTAAGAAATATGTAGACCTACCACATACATCTCAAATCTTGTGTTGTCACAAAATGTAAAGTCTTAAAACTACATTCTGTGACAAAAAATTATTATTATTAGGGTGACCATATTTAAGTGGACAGTGTTGGTGGATAACCATATCCCATATCAAACCTCAAAATATGCATATCCAAAAAAATACATACCTAAACCACATATTTTACAGTCACTCTTATGCAGATTGATCATAAACACAGCTAAAAGGCTTCCTACCACAGTGGCCATCCTTCACTAAATGTATAGTCAAGCCCGAAATTATTCATACCCCTGGCAAATTCTGACTTAAAGTTACTTTTATTCAACCAGCAAGATTTTTTTGACCGGAAATGACACAGGCTTCTCCCAAAAGATAATAAGACGATGTACAAGAGGCATCATTGTGGAAAAAAAAATATTTCTCAGCTTTTATTTACATTTGAACAAAAAGTGGCACGTCCAAAATTATTCATACCCTTTGCAAACTGTCACAGTCTATGGGAAAATCCAAAGTTCTATACCATTCCAAATAGTCCAAGCTGTTCATTGGGAACAGCTGTTTTAATCAACAGATAAAAAACAGAAGCTCTCTGCTGTTGGTTTGTGGACAGTCATGGCTAAGACAAAGGAGCTCACTGAGGATCTGTGGCTGCTCACAAGTCAGAAAATGGCTATAAGACCATATCTAAATGTTTTGAAGTTCCAGTGGCTGCAGTGCAAAGTATTATTAAAAAAATACAAGACGTTCTGCACTGTAAAAAATCTCAGAGGACGTGGTCGGAAGCCAAAAGTGACACCTGTGCTGGCCAGGAGGATAGTGAGAGAGGTAAAAAAAGAATCCAAGGATCACCATCATGGCCATCCTGATGAGTCTGGGCTCTGCTGGTGGCAACATCTCAAGGCAGACAGTCCATCGGACACTGCACACCACTGGGTTCCCCGGACGCAGACCAAGGAGGACACCACTTCTCCAGATAAAGCACACAAAAGCCCGCTTGGACTTTACAAATGCTCATCTGGACAAAGAAGAAGACTTCTGGTTTAGAAACAAAAATGTAATTGTTTGGCCACAATGAAGTAGCTCTTATTTGGCGTAAAATAGGAGAAGCCTTCAACCCTATGAACACCATCCCCACTGTCAAACATGGTGGTGGAAACCTAATGTTTTGGGGTGTTTTTCAGCAGGTGGACCAGGGAACCTAATCACAGTCAACAGCACCATGAAAAAGGAGCAATACATCAAAATTGTCAACAACAACATCAGGCATCAGAGAAACTTGGCCTTGGGCACCAGTGAACATTTCATCACGACAACAACCCAAAACACACAGCAAAAGAGGTGAAGAAATGCTTAGCATACAAAAACATTAGCGTTTTGCAGTGGCCCAGCCAGAGTCCTGACTTAAATCCAAATGAGAATCTGTGGAGGGAGCTAAAGATCAGGGTGATGGCAAGGAGACCCTCCAACCTGAAAGAGTTGGAGCTCAGCGCTAAAGATGAATGGGCAAAAATACCAGTGGAGACATGCAAAAAGCTGGTCAGCAATTATAGGAAGCGTTCATTTGCTGTAATAGCCAATAAAGGCTATTACAGCAAAGGCTTTGCTATTGATTATTGAGAAGGGTATGATTAATTTTAGACATGCCACTTTTTGTTAAAATGTAAATAAAAGATGAGTAATAATTTTTTCCACAATGATGCCTCTTGTACATCGTCTTCTGGGAGACTCTGTGACAAAAAAAAAAAAAAAAAAAACTAGCTGGTTGAATAAAAGTAACTTTAAGTCAGAATTTGCCAGGGGTATGAATAATTTCAGGCTTGACTGTATATCTACCACAGTTTTATCATAGGTAGAATGCAAAATGTGTCAAAACAAGCATTTCAATTTATGCATTATTTCAAACCTTTAACCCATAAGAGATAATCAATCACCGTTTAAACAAACAGTTTATAATCAGCCCAATTCTGTGGAAAAAAATGTGGATATGGCAACCCTACGTCATACACAAGCTGCATCCAAAGCTATTTAAATATTAAATATTGATAGCTATTTCCTGATGTAAGAAAATTATATTCAATATTAGAATCTTTGTGGGAGCGGGAGTAAGAAAACTGTCCTGCAGGTTTTAATAAAAAAAAAAATGCACACAATGAATGGTGACTGTAGAAAGCAAAAGCCGAATCCCAAACATTTTGAATGATTTAGAAATCCCGTCTGCATGGACGCTTTTTTTTTAGTCCAAAAAGAAGACATGTCTGGGGAAAAAGGACATATGGTCCTTTTTTATTATAAATGATAGTGGATAGTATCCGTCATGACACTTGCTGTGAGAAATACTGCAAACGGAGTAATATAAACGGTCGATATCACTAAAATATCGCACTCCTCTCAGCCAATCAGAGGACCAGAAAAAACACCATGGACTTGCTATTTTTCATTTTGTACAAATGCAAATGGGCTACCTGATCTTATGATGAAAATGTACCTGTGGGAATTTTTTCACAAGAGGCGAAATACGTACCAATAAGTACATATCACTGCAGTTTCCATAAGAAATTAACACTAAAGGCGGTAAAGCAGTGAGCGAAAAAATTCTCACAGGTATGTTTTTGTCATGAGATCAGGTTGCAATTGGGCCATCTCTCATCTCAGTGAAATTGTTTACTTTATTATTACATTAATTATTTATTTGCTGCATAGCTTGGCCAACATGTACAATCAGTTGGTTTTGTTTTTCTCATTTTTATTTTTTTGAATGTTATGAAAATGAGATGCCGGAAAATATAGCATCTGTCTGCAGAATTGCTGTGCTGATGAATCTGAAAGACGGCCGACTGTGTCTCTTCCGTTTGATATTCCACTAAGAGCATATTTCCCACCAGTCTGCATAATGACAACAATTCTACATATTAAAAAATGGAAGTTTTTTGAACTCTCACACCAGAACAGAATGTAAATGTAATCTTTTTGTTTTGTTTTATCCAGCTGCAAAATGACATAGTTCTTATTCATTAAACACTGTACGATCGAGCTCAGCTTGAATCTATTTGCTACGTGACCTTGGGGAAGCACAATTCTAATTTTTCAAACTTTAGAGGACATTGCCCCAAGCCTGTCCACCCAGAGGGCTGAAGACCACCTGGGAAATGCTTTATTCCTGAAATTTAAACTAAGTCCTCTAATGAATCATTAACTTTCAATTATCACCAGTCATTTTAGCAGTAATTATCAGACAAATCATATTAGATTAATTAGTTTGTAACAGATCATGCTCTTCTTTCTTTCTTTCTTTCTTTCTTATGAATTTCCTGTTCAGTGGTATAGGTTAAGAGTGAGATGAAAACAGCATTAAATTAACAGTGATTCTTTCATATTTTGAACGTGTACTGTTTTACGCACAAAGGTGAATAATCTTTATCTAAAATGAATTAAACTAAAATCGTAGATAATTCTGTTGTTTCAAACCCATGTAATCTAATTACATCGCTAAATAAAACTGGTTCCCATGGAGAAGAGCTTTCTTTGTATTGCTTACTGTAGTCCACTGTCATTCTCCAGAGACTTCAGAGCCTTAAACAAAACAGCCCTCAGCAAGCTCTTAATAAATTCAAGACTAACCTTTCTTCACTGAAGAGACTAAGAGATTAATTAGATTCCTATTGTTTTAAAGATGCAATTCTTGTTTTTACATTTACAGTTTTTTTAATCGCTTTGGCTCAATTCTCTTAAAATCAATCATTTCAGTTTCTTGTTAACACCAAGACCTGATAAGCTGATTATCAGTAAAAAAAAAAAAGTCATAATCACAAACTTCTGAACCATATTTCATTATGTGAGCCATCAAAATAATCATAAAATAATCCTGCCATAGTAATGAAATAGGAATCACAATATTACAAATAAACCTTTCAACTTTGAAAGCATGTATATGAAGCTTGACTGGATGCCATTTTCAGTTCACTATGCTTTATATGACTTTACATGTAAGAATCATATAAAAAGGAACAAAAATAAAATTTGTATATAACACATTTTCAAGGTTAACTGCCATGGTGAAAAAAACATCTAAGCATTTTGACCAGTAGACTCACACAGTGACAAATAAACGTAATTTTGGTGGCATTAGCCAACTAACTGAACCAATAACTACACTTTGAAGCATAAATCAGCTGTTTGGCTGAGTTACTATTGTTTGGGTGAACAGTGTTGTTTTTGACAACCATCTTAGATTTAGTCTTAGTCTTAGTCTTTTGGACTAAAATGGTTATTAGTTTTAGTCAAATTTTAGTCACTTCTATATGTGATAGTTTTAGTCCAATTTTAGTCGACGAAAAGTCAAGAAGGTTTTAGTCTAGTTTTAGTCGACGAAAAGTCAAAAAGGTTTTATGCTAGTTTTAGTCAAAAAAAGGGGAAAAAGTAGTCTTTTAACAAATTAATGTAGGTCAGTAAGTATTTTGCTGTTGGGTAGTGTCACTTATAAGTTCTGAAAATAGCAGATCTATAGTTCAACACAATGTGAGCTTCCGGATCGACTATTTTTACCAATAATTACAGTAATGAAGGAATGTTTTAAAACATAAAAGACAAACAAGGATGGAATGCTAAAACGGCTTGCCATAGCGTCAGATATTTTTCGGTTTTAATTGGCATGCACAATAAGCAGAAATGTCATGCATTTTAAACGCCTGACGGACCACCCACTAACATTTTCGTCTCTTCTCGTCTCGTCAACGAAAACTCACGCACGTCTCGTCATGTTTTAGTCATCAACGAGCCATTTTTATCTCGTCAACGTCTTGTTATCGTCATGAAAAAAAGTGGCGTCAACGAAATGATTTCGTCATCGTCATCGTTGACGAAAACAACACTGTGGGTGAGTTGTGATGTCTCATAAAACTGTGACAACTGACCCTTCAAAAACAGCTTAAATGAAAGATCATAATGCAGAATACGTCATTTTGTCTGAACAAACAAATCAGACAGGAGAGTAGATTAACCTAAAAACTACTAAATACCTAAAAATTGTGTTTATTGACGTCTTTCCACGGTTTAAATAAAATACAATCTGATGTTCATTCATGTTTATTTCGTGCTTTAAGTAAATATGAAAAGTTCATGTGCTCTTTGAACTGAAGCAATACAGTGATCTGTCATGACACATTAAGGAGCCACAAAATGGTAGGGTTTGAATTTCTTTAAAACGTGCAAAATTTGAAAGCTGAGACCTTGTTTCATACCAGGAGTAACCTGCTCTGTCTTGTCCGTCCCCACCTTGTCAGTTTCCTTTTTGCTCCACCATGTATTTTTCACTGCATGAACATTGATGTGTAGTGTAAGAGCGGCATTGTTTGTCAGATAAAGCAACAGTAACTGGGGGGGACGGGGGTTTGCAGGAAGTTTGATTGACAGGCAATCTGACCAATCATAATGCAGAATCTGCCATTTTGACTGTCAAATAAACCAGACAGGAGAGTAGATTAACGTTGGTGGATTTGAACTTGAAAAATGGTCTGTATCGACGTCTTTCCACAGTTGAAGCAAGCTACCTTCTGATGTTCATTCATGTTTATTTCATACTATAACTATTAAAAAGGAAGAGATGATCGGTTCACCTGCTACTTAAACTGAGGTGCTACAGTGATCTGTCACAACACATTAAAAAGAGCCACGAAATGGTATTTATTGTTTGAATATCTTTAAAAAATATATTTTCAAACACGCAAAGTCTTTAACTGTGTCAAGAACAGTTTCTCACATTATACTTTTACCATATTATTGAATAGTATTCATACATTCTGAGGTTATTTGAGGGAACTGACTGGACTACTGCCTATTGTGGATATGACCTAGCAAAGAGATATTTCAAGTGCTTAGATGTCTATTTTAAGTGTTTATTCAGGCTACAATTTAAAGAAGCAGCTGCAGACAGCAAAAAAAAAAAAAAGTCCCAGCAGTTATTAAAATGTAGCTACACACACAAAAAAGCAAAGAAAAGCACTTAAACAGGTCATGTGTACATATAGGTTTAAGTACAGGCAATATATTTCTTTTCCAATTCCTAAATGCAGTTAGCATCTTGCTTTTATTAGTTCATTTTCAGTTTCTTCCTTAAGCTGTTGCCAAGGACACTACCTTTGTAAGCCAGCAGATATATATAAGCTGAAAACACACTGATCAATGATAAAAGAATGACCTAGATAGATGAAAAATACAAAAGTATAGATGTCCTGACTTTGGTTCAGTTTTTACTGAAATATTTTATAAATGCAATGTTTTCATCAATACAAACAGTTACAAACCAGTTTTCAAGGGTCTTAGGCCTAGACCTCTGGTGTGCTGTCAATGTTGGTAATTGTCAATGAACAAGCAGGTCAGTGTGTGGGTTGCTGGCTTCAGAACATTCACATTACTGCAGGCTGAGCAGACCTGGAGCATGCAATTCAATTCGTTATGTGTCAGGTGGGTTAGACCCTGCAGTGTTCGTGTGAATATGACCCTCTGATTCAGCGTCCCTAGAGGCTAAGGTGGAAAAGTGGAGGGGAAGATACATTTTAATGAGGTAGCGAGGCAATAATTTAGCGAGGGCTTCTTGCAGTGTGTCATTGGTGCTCTAACAGATCTAATGATGGCAGCCTGGATAAAAGCAGGTGAGGCAACAACAACAAATTTTGTCATCTCGCATCAATGCTGCTGAGCCTTCATACACAATGTGCCATAAATACTACTGTTTTTAATAACAATGACAAAATCTGGGGGAAACAAGCAATGGTGTTCTCTATTTTGCAAAGAATGCATATGCAGAACTACAGAAATACTATATTTCTGCTAACCTTTGTGCATCTGCTCTGACAAGTGAGTCATATGACATTTGAATTTTTTGAAACAAAATGTGTGAGGAGAAACGGAAATGTCACTTGAGCAATTCATTTAATGTTTGTCAGAGTTGCACGATGGATGATAAAAAGGCAACTAGTCATGCATGAATAAGTGTTTGTTTACTGGAAAGGATGACAGCATATGTTGACTTTGTGCTGATGCTGACAGTGTTTATCTTATTCATTTTAATTACAAAGATGCTAAGCCACAAGAACTGTTGCACTCTTTTAAATGAAGCTCTCACTCGCTAAGAAACACAAGTGGTTGTGTTTTAGTTTGCCTGTCAGGCTTGGAAAGCCTCCTCTCATATTTAGCACCTCAGCAAGTCAACTTTTCTATTTGGGTGATAAGAAAGCCTTTTTCCTTTTAATACAATGCAGGTCATTTGCTTTCTATACTAAATTGTCAGGTATAAACAGCTGAAGAAAACTGAGGCTGCCCCAAGCTACATCTAGTTATTAAATCCAAAACAGGCTCAACCCATGAAGCTACCAGGTTCTTATGCAGGAATGCAGTGTGTTCTTTTCTCCAAACATAATGCTCCTCAGTTCTTTTTGGTCTCATCTGTCCACAAAACATTTCTCCAATAGCCTGCAGGCTGATCCACATGACCTTTAGCAAACTGTAGACAGGGAGCAATGTTCTTTTTTGAGAGTAGTGGCTTTCTCCTTGCAACCATGGTTATTTTGTGTTCTCCTGATGATGGACTCATGAACATTAACATTAGTCATTAGGGAAAGGCCTTTAGTTGCTTAAAAGTTACCCTGGATTTCACTGCAACCTCATAGAATATTACACGTCTTGCTTTTGGAGTAATCTTTGTTGGTCAACCGCTGCTCCTCTTTAGAGATGGTTTTGTAACCTTTTCTAGCCTGATGAGCAAAAGAAACTCTTTATCTGAGATCCTCAGAGATCTTTTGTTTGTGCCATGATACACTTCCACAAACATGATCAAAATTTCTAAATAAAACAGGGCAAGCAATGACACCCGATAGTCATTCCACTCATTGAAAACGCCTTTGAAAAAATTGACTTTTTTGTTTGTTTGATTGGGTTATCTTTGTCAACTTTCTGGACTTCTGATAATGTTTTGGGTAATATTTATGCAGAAATATAGAAAATTCCAAAGGGTTCACAAACGTTCAAGCAGCACTGTATATTAGAAGGAGGGGGAAGGAAAACTCATCTGATTTACATCTGATTTAGTCAAATTGCTGTGTTGTTTATTTTCTAAACTAAATAATTAATCATTTAAAAAATTAATGTAACTCTCTAAAATGTGCAATCTACCAAATTAAATTTTGCAGGGTAAATGCAAACCAATCAAGCATGATTTGCACAGTTAATAGGGAGAGTTAAAAAGTAAGTAAATAAGTAAAATAAGTAAAAAATATATATATTTTTTTTTTTTGCAAAATGAGCAAAAGGGGGAACTTGATACTGTTTAATGTTCAATTATGCTGGGGTTTAGAATGGTTTTAATTTCACTGGGTTACCATTGTGGTGAAGAGTGGAGTTTTATAAAATCATTTTAAACTATTTAATTGGGTCATTTAAAGGGATAGTTCACAAAAAAAAAAAAAAAAAATCTGTCATTAATTACTGTCACAGTCTGGCTGAATGGAGGAGTGGAGATGAAGCAGGTGAACCGGAATAAATGAATATAAACAGTTTTATTAAACAAAACACTGAAACTAATACAAACAAACAAAAACCGGGAGCAAGCAATGATCAGAAGGAACAATACAAACGGAAGTAACATATGCATTGACAGACAAATGGGGAGTGCAAACACAGACTCTTAAAAATACTGAAACGGGGGCGTGGTCACAAACAAGATAACAAGATAACGAGGGGGAAATACAAATATGGGCATGACTGAACTAACTAGACATAAACCAAAAGGGTGAGACAAGGACTAAACCATCTTAGCTATAAACATAGGGGAAAAAACACTTGGGAAACAGAACAGGACAAGACATAGACAAAATCCTGACATTACCCCCCCCCTCCCCCAAAGGCACGTCTCGCGCCTAATAACATCCATAGGGGAGGGAGGGTGGGCGCCCTGGAGACCGCTAGGTAGGGATACAGGGGACACAGATTACATGGGTGGTCTCCAGGGCGGATCAGGGAGCTCAGGTGGCCATGGCGGGTTAGGAAGCTCAGGGGACCATGGCCAGATAAACAGTCCAGGAGACCATGGCGGATCTGGGGGTTCAGGGGACCATGGCCGGATAATCAGTCCAGGAGGCCATGGTGGGTCTGGGAGCTCAGGGGGCCATGGTCGGGTAAACAGTCCGGGAGGCCATGGCGGATCTGGGTGCTCAGGAAGCCATGGCCGAGTAAACAGTCCAGATGGCCATGGCCGAGTATACAGTCCCGGTGGCCATGGCCGAGTATACAGTCCAGGTGGCCATGGCTGATCAGGGGAGTAGCCCCCCCCCCAAATTTTCTTGGGGGAACCTAGGGTATAGTCCACTCAGGAGAGCACGGAAGGGCACGTAGGATAGAGCTCCGGCTCTGGAGGGCGCGCAGGAGAGAGCTCCGGCTCTGGAGGGCGCGCAGGAGAGAGCTCCGGCTCTGGAGGGCATGCAGGCTCTTGAGGAGCGGGCTCTGGACGGCGCTCTTGAGGAGCGGGCTCTGGACGGCGCTCTTGAGGAGCGGGCTCTGGAGGACTGGACGACCCCAGCGGAGACTCTGGAAGAGCAGGCTCTGGGCGAGCGGTCACTGGAGGGCGCGCTGGCGGCGCAGTCACTGGAGGGCGCTCTGGCGGCGCAGTCACTGGAGGGCGCTCGGGCGGCTCAGTCACTGGAGGGCACTCGGGCGACTCAGTCACTGGAGGGCGCTCTGGCGACGCAGTCACTGGAGGGCGCTCGGGCGGCGCAGTCACTGGAGGGCTGGGTGGAACCAGCGGAGACTCTGGAAGGCTGGGCGGAACCAGCGGAGACTCTGGAAGGCTGGGCGGAACCAGCGGAGACTCTGGAAGGCTGGGCGGAACCAGCGGAGACTTTGACTTGGCGGTCGCCATCTTGGGTGCAGACTCAGGCTTGGTGGCCATCTTGGCCGGGGACTCAGGCTTGGCGGCCATCTTGGCCGAGAACTCAGGAACGGCGGCCATCTTGCGTGCAGACTCCTGCGTGGCAGCCATCTTGCGTGCAGACTCTGGCATGGTAGCCATCTTGAGAGCAGATACTAACATGGCGGCCAACTGGTGAGCAGACTCTGACATGGCGGCCATCTTGGGTGCTGACTCTGGCTTGGCAGCCATCTTGCCTGCAGACTCTGGCATGGCAGCCATTTTGTGAGCTGACATTGACGTGGCGGCCATTTTGTGAGCTGACGCGGCGGCCATCTTGTGAGCTGACACAGCGGCCATCTTGGGTGCTGACGCGGCGGCCATTTTGTGAGCTGACGCTGGCATGGCGGCTGACGGGCTTGAACACGGAGAGGAAGCCTGAGACACTGGGCTGAGGACCATCGTGGGGCTTAGGAGAACTTGGGGACACGTGGGAGGCAAGGAGGGAGTGAGGTCGCTGGAGTGATATGGGGAGGGTTCTGGCTTTTGGTGAGATGGGGTGATTGCAGGCTTCCAGATGGGAGGAGGATTACTATCCTCCACCATGACTTGGAACGAGGAACCACACAAATCGAGAACGAAATTTACAAAATCTGCTACGGGACGGTAGCAATCATTTGGAGTAATCAACTGGAACAAATAATCATCTTTGAGTCCCATCTGGAAGCATGCATTGATCATTTTATCACTCCATCTCACCAGATGGTAAATACTCAGAAACTCCTCCACATATTCTTTCAGCGAACGCTCACCTTGCTGGAGGTTCCATAGTTTGTCCTCAGCCCAGGTCATATTTCTTTGTGTAGGTCCGTCGATCTGTCACAGTCTGGCTGAATGGAGGAGTGGAGATGAAGCAGGTGAACCGGAATAAATGAATATAAACAGTTTTATTAAACAAAACACTGAAACTAATACAAACAAACAAACAAACAAACAAACAAAAACCGGGAGCAAGCAATGATCAGAAGGAACAATACAAACGGAAGTAACATATGCATTGACGGACAAATGGGGAGTGCAAACACAGACTCTTAAAAATACTGAAACGGGGGCGTGGTCACAAACAAGATAACAAGATAACGAGGGGGAAATACAAATATGGGCATGACTGAACTAACTAGACATTAACCAAAAGGGTGAGACAAGGACTAAACCATCTTAGCTAGAAACATAGGGGAAAAAAACACTTGGGAAACAGAACAGGACAAGACATAGACAAAATCCTGACAATTACTCACCCTTGTGTCATTCCAAACCAGTAAGACCATTGTCCATCTTCAGAACAAAAATTCATATATTTTTGATGAAGTCCAAGAGCTCTCTAACCTTCCAGACAGCAAGGGTCCTACCACGGTCAAGGCACAGAATGTAGTTAGGACAGTGCTTGACATTAACACCCACCAAGCCGCCAAATGCAGGTGGATTTCAGCAGTGGCGGGTAACACGGTCACTCCCACTATATCCACTTTGGCTGGTTGAATTTTATAACAGAGCTCGACATTAAAGCTTGTCTGGGACAAGTGATTTTTATACTGTTGCAATTTTGCAATGTAAATGCTTTCATGCTTCATTTTAGCTGCATTAAATGTGTAAATGCATCTAAATGCCACTTCAGCTGCTTCTGTTTCTTCTGCGCTGCGCCTTGTTCACCAGCAGAGGAATGCACATGCATGCATTGTGGTACTCTCGTTAATGGCGCCTACGTGATGTGGAGGAGAAGATTTGTTGAATTAAGTCATTATTTAAGTTTTCTTTGCACACAAAAAGTAGTTTTGTAACCCTAGTAGAATTATGGTTGAACCACCGATGTAACATGGACCATTTTAACGATGTCCTCACTACGTGTCTGTGCCTTGATAGTGGAAGGACCCTTGCTGTCTATGGAGGGATCAGAAAGCTCTCAGATATCATAAAAAATATTTTAATTTGTATTCCAAATATGAACGAAGGTCTTACGGGTTTGGAACAACATGAGGGTGAGTAATTAATGACAGAATTTTCATTTTTGGGTGAACTAACTCTTTAAAATGATCTAATAACAACCAAAAAGATGCTGTTTCTCTCAGATTGCTTTAACAGTTTTGACTAAATTACTCAAACCAACATGACTGTAAAATCAGCTATAATGACTGTACATGTGCTGCATTATGCAGTGGTTCTGGTAATCTATAAATCTATAAATTTTCAAAGATACACAAGGGATAGAAGCTAAGCCTTGAGCGATTTCTGCAATGGGTGGTTGCCTCTTGATTGATGTCTTGTCTTCTCTTCAGTCCAGCTTATCGTGTGAGAGCTAGCTAATAAAGAAAAAAAAATGAATCGCTTTCCAATAAGGCAGACAGAGGCCCCACGTCCCATCTATTTCACACCTGACTAGTGTTTCCAAGACAGGCCATTCACATTTTCTGGAGCAGAGGTTGTTGGTATGGCCTTCCATGAACGCACCATCTGTCAGCATGCCTCTCTCGAACATACACATACACCTTAGCAGGGTGGTGAGTATCCTTCGAACAATAGGTGACAGAGTGCATGTCATACACATGTGCACAGATTTATCTTGAGACAAACAGGCTGATAAATATGTTTACTTTTTTGAAGAAAACCGTTTTCTCTGCATGAACAGAGAATGTACAAAAGCACTGCAGAACAACCTTCACCTCAGCTGTCTGTTCACACAAACTTGTCCACGGAAGAATGGATATGAAGGCCAAGTCAGAATACTGTTGCTATAAACAAATGGGCAGAAGCTGAAAGATATGTTAGGGATAATGTATGAAATTTTGTACCATGCAGATGGGTATTTAGTTACAATGACTGTTCATCGTCTAATTATAATATTATATAGTTTTTTGTATTAATACTAAAGTCATCTAAGGTCATTTTCATTATAACAGATAACTGATATGCAAGATGCCACGAGTTGCAATCGTATGAAACAAGAGAGTAAATCATAAGTAACCGAGATGACTTAACTGATGTAGAGCGTTGTTATGGACAACAGAAAACATAAGTAAATATTAATCTAGTTCTGAGCTCATTATCAACAATCTGCCATATATAACTTAAGTGAGAAATAATACAGCATAATAGACAATATAGAGAGAGAGAGATCTGTGATTGGATGGCAGTCTGTAGTGAATGTCAGGTTAATTAGCTACTAAACTTTACTTTTTTGTAACAAAAGCTTTTGCGATATATGCATAAGTTAGTGACAGAATGTTTCATCATTTTGAATTCAGAATATAATTCTTTTTTTTTTTTTGTAGACTACTTCTGTGTTAAGTTTCCAAAGTGAAAGTGTGACATATAGTAATTACAGACCATTGTCTCCGGGGTACACAGAGAAAGTTTGTAAGAATAGGGCACAATATATTGTATTGATATAAAGGAATTTTCTGTATTGATTTTTCAGAGTTGTTTTCTCCATATTTACTAACTTTACACGTTTAGATGTCCACATATTCAATAAATTTCAGTTGCTGTAGCATTTCTGTTGTAAAGAAATGGCTAAATATTACATTTTAATTGAATGTTATTTAATATTAAACAAGGATATCATGGTGTATAAAGTGTAAAAACAGTCGTCAGGCCGTTGGCGCCCTCTGTAGTCATTTGTTGGGTAATGTACATTAGATCTATTGTTTATAATACATCATGTATTTTAACAGTTTTGTTCAAATAAAAATATAACAACTTGCTTTTGATACTTTGAACAAATTATTATTGCCTCATTGCTATTATATATGTATTTTAAGTCATTTTCAAGGCTAGCTTAGGTCTATTATAATTACCACAAAAAAATATTAATAAATATCTGATCAATCGATTAATCGTCCGAATAATCAAATGGTTACTCGATTACAAAAATAATTGTTAGTGACAGTCCTAGATACAACCACAGTTTTACTATAAATACTATTGGTAAACAAAAACATGGTTATTATTGTAGCCCTGTTTTTTGGGCTACGATGGTTAATTTTTGTAAGGGTAGAACAATACAAATAGAAAGAAACCACTGTTCTCTACTGTGCTGGCGCATTTCTGACTGACAGAATCCAAACACAAAGGTTACCTCAGTGACCAGTTCTTCAACATGATTAGCTCAGTGACCAACAGCTTTTTATTATTTTAGTAATGGAAACACACTTGAAGTACCAAGGACTTCAGTGAATTTAATTTCTCCTCAGGGGAAGAGAAGCAAATGACTCAGCAGCCGGTATTTCACATCTTTGACTACCTAAAGCTATTTCCTGCCAGTAAGTCTCCTATCTTCTCTTCCTCATGTCTCTCTCTATCTCTTACTTAAAAACACACATGCTCCTTCTGTCTGCACACACCAAAGAGAGAGAGAGCGAGACAGAGATGACGCTGGAGAGAAGCAAGGGAGAGGGTTCTTCAGGTGTTAAGGCTACCTGCTGAGAGAGAGGTTGTGTTGGGTTAGTCTATACAGGTTTGCCATCTGCTAGATTATAATTTATTCTGCTCCTCTCTTACGGCTTCAATGTTATTTTTCTTAATCCTTTTTCTCACATTTTTTTCCCACTCCCCCTCACCTCGCAATACGTGCCTCTGCTTTTTCAATTACCCAGCCTTTCTGGTCTTTTCCGCTCTTTTGTCTTTTTTCTAAATCATTCTAGTTCCTTTTTTTACAGATTTGTCCTCCAACAATCTATCAAAACTTTTATCTGTTACTTTTGATAACTGAGCCTAAGTTCCTGTGTGAATATGAATGTGAACAAAATAGCTTTAAGAATGAATTCAGATTGGTTTACCCCTAAGTAGTCAAACTAAACTGGCAAGCTAGTAATGAAAATCATGATGCTGCAGGTACCTCTTCACCAGTATACTTACAAATAAGATGATGCATGGTCCCACGGCTTTAAACTTTGAAATTGCTTTGCACCCCTGAAAATAGACTTTAGTAAAACTCTACTAAAATGAGACTCATCGATTCCTCCACTTTCAGTATCACCACTGCTAGTGGACAAGTCTTTGAAATTAGAACACCGCTAACTTTTACAGACACACAAGACATTTTTTATTGAGGATGACTGGTGCACTGACTCATCATCTCTGAAATCTGATTACAACCCTACAGTCAAAATTAAGTTACATCAGTCGTAAAAGTAAAAGTGAAAATCTGTAGTTGTTCAGCGAAATTTTCAAAAAAGAGACTGAATATTGTAAATGTTAAAGGAGAACTCCGGTGTGATATTGACCTAAAGTGTATTGAATCATGATACCGAGTGTGAACGTACCTTGCATATTTCATCTCGGTTTGTGTCCAGCTGTCCGAAATCTGGGGTCAGTTAGCCGATGCTCACAACAGCTTGTCAATGAAAGTCAATCGGGCATCGAAGGAGCCATGTAAATAAATCACTGTTTTACGCCATTTACGAGGCACAAAGTAGCTCCACACTTCATCGGTAGACTTCCTAGGGCCCTGACATTTAAAACGAGACATTGAGAACTCAGAAAAAGCACCGGTAGTTTATTTACAAGAAGATTTATACAGACATCTTCCACCAGGAACAGAGCAGTCGCCGCCATCTTAAATGTAGTCACGATAAATCGAGTGTCGAGCACGAAGGAAACTACAACCTGATACGTTGATAACCTGATAAATTCATTGGTGCTCCACACTCGATTTATCGTGACTACATTTAAGATGGCGGCGACTGCTCTGTTCCTGGTGGAAGATGTCTGTATAAATCTTCTTGTAAATAAACTACCGGTGCTTTTTCTGAGTTCTCAATGTCTCGTTTTAAATGTCAGGGCCCTAGGAAGTCTACCGATGAAGTGTGGAGCTACTTTGTGCCTCGTAAATGGCGTAAAACAGTGATTTATTTACATGTCTCCTTCGATGCCCGATTGACTTTCATTGACAACCTGTTGTGAGCATCGGCTAACTGACCCCAGATTTCGGACAGCTGGACACAAACCGAGATGAAATATGCAAGGTACGTTCACACTCGGTATCATGATTCAATACACTTTAGGTCAATATCACACCGGAGTTCTCCTTTAACTGAACATGAAATGTTTTATATGCCTCTGATACTGCATACACATTCAGAAATCAGTGTTTAGGTTGATCATCCTCGAGCTTCCAGTTCATCATCTGTTCAATAGTGTTTTTACACCACACATAGGACACAGCCTGCATTGGATGGAGATAGAAAATGATATTATAATCAGTCACTGAGTTTAAAATGCATGAATAGCTTGATTTTCCCTTGAGTCCCTGCCACAGATTCATTAAAAAAGACAGTGAATGAAAAGGCCACTCTGCTGGTCTTCAACATTACCCTTGTTATAACCATTTAAATTTGCCCTTTTCAAGTGAAAGTTTTTAATTGCTATGCTTATTTGAGGTATTATGCTGAAAAAGTAGCCTATGTAAAAAAGAAACTCAAATTATGTTTTAATGATTTTTCAGAGTGATTGTTGGGTTCTTCAAATACGCAATATTGACTGGACCAAACTTTTTGGGAGAAGAAAATAGCGAAGACGACTGTGCATGACCCTCTCTGGAGCTTAATTTACAGTTCAGTCAAGAACGAATATTCTGTCATCATTTACGAGCACTTCATTTGTGTTATGAAGAATGAAGAAGTGCAAACGAGTTTGAAATTAGATGAAATGAGATTTCATTTTCCCATAAACTTAATGTTCTTCCTGTGTGACTATTTGCTGGAAATAAGTCTATTTGCTGGAAAAAAACAATAGATACAATAGAACTGATACAGTCGCTATTGTTGGGAAAAGCTCATTCTTTTTTCTTTAAACTGTCCCTTTATTACTCTGTTTTATGTTCACCACAACAGAGTGCCCTTGATGTGCACAAGGCACAGTGACGAGTGGGGGTTTGATAACGTTTGGAGGCTAATGCCTCTGTACTTAAAGGGGTCATTGGATGGCCATTTTCTAAGTTGATATGATTCTTTAGGGTCTACATGAAAAGTCTATAACATACTTTAGTTTAATTTTCTCAGTGGTAGTGTAAAACAACACAATTTTTACCTTGTCAAAAACAGCTCTGTGCAGCGACCCGTTTTGGTGCATGTCCCTTTAAATGCTAATGAGCTACTGCTTACCCCGCCCCTCTCTTCCTTTCTTGTTTAAAGTCACCATTTTTATTAATGCAGTTATAAACACTCAAAATGATTTAAATATGTGTGTAAATGACTTATTAGTTATTAACAAACACCTTATAAACCTACAAAGACAACCTTAATGTAGTGCACTAGACGCAACAAAGTGACCGCTGCAAATCATTTGAACTTTGTGTCAGTACGTCATAAATACAACCCCGATTCCAGAAAAGTTGGGACATTTCATGAACTGCCATAAAATCAGGAATATGTTATCTGTTCATTCTCTTTAACCTTTATTTAATTGACTGAAGTACAAAGAAAAACATTCCAATGTTCTCAGTGGCCAACTTTAATTTTTATTTTGTAAATATAATTAAATTTTCATTGCTGCAACACACTCCAAAAAAGTTGGGACAGAGGCAAAATAAAAGTGAAAAGGTTATAGATTACCCAAGTCTAACTGTTTTGAAACAGTTCATAGTAGGGTTGTCAGGATTAGGGTTGTGCCGATAGACGATAGTATCGTGTATCGACAATAGTCAGAGATATCGCCTGTTGCGGATGCCTTTGACGATAGTAAGACGATTATTATTATTATGCGTCAAAAAGGCACCTAACTTTAGCGGTGCAGCGCGGAGAGCCAGTTCTAGGATGCCTCAGAAACTACACACAAGCATAGAGTGGCCGCGTCGCGCCACAGATGTGTGCAGTGAAAATGGGTAAGAGATTTATTCATCATGAAGTGTACATAGATTAAGTGTAGATTTAAGGTTAGACAGTCATCAGGATAACAGAGGTAGTAAAAAGTGGTTTAGGCTGAATTAAATACGATCAAGAGAATCCGTCTGTAAATAGAAACATTCACCTCAGTAACATCTATATGCGTTATCTGGAATTACGATGCGATAAAATGGCGCTAAACATA
The DNA here is from genome assembly GCF_049309525.1 of Garra rufa. NCBI lineage: Eukaryota > Metazoa > Chordata > Actinopteri > Cypriniformes > Cyprinidae > Garra > Garra rufa. Next base: position 29,679,717 of record NC_133363.1, read on the forward strand.
TGCACGTGAATTACACTCGCATCGCTTCTCCACATTCTATATGAAATGAACTACAACATGAACTGATGACAAAGATCAGACACACAGCGGTAACATTATCGCAATATGACGGGTAAAGAAAGATACACACATTTACATTCATGCACGCACATTTACCGCTTCCTGAAGATAACAGAGAATGAAACCGAAAGTAGCCTCTCCGACAGAACTACAGTCAGCGCTCTGTACACGCACAACTGTGTCACAAGTCACATGCACTACCCTTACAAAACAAATAAGGAATTTATTACATATTGACATATTTACATATTATTAAATAAATTAGCACGATAGTATCGTGTATCGGCGATCTCACAGGCTGACGATAGGACGATATGAAAATTGAGCATATCGCCCAACACTAGTCAGGATACCATAAAAATGACTTACGATACTATATCAGTTGAAGTATCACGATACCAAGTAGTATCGCGATACCATGCAGTATTCGTTCATTTAAAATTCAATTCTACAAAATGAATCAATTTCATAAATAAAAAGATGTAAATGAAAACAGACAAGATTTTTCTCTGAATACTTCATCAATGTGAATGAATGACTGGCTACTGTTATCCATTAAAAATCATGTAAACAAAACTCATCTGAGCACTGCACAGAAGCTGTCATGATCTGGGCTGTGGGGTTTTCCTTCAGCCACCTGAGGTCGTTGTTCCCTTCCCTTGCACTGCACTCCCCTGATTGTATCACCTGTCTTATTGTCATTAGCACTCATCAAACCCACACCTATTCACTATTAGACGAACTATAAGAACTCCCGTTCCCCACTAATCATCCTGGCTGCATTGTTGTGTATTTTCTGTCTCAGTGTTGATACCTTGTGTCACAACAGGCGGGTTCAGAGACGTGCGGATCCATTTGCAGCATTTAATGAGAATAAACAAAAACCAAACAAACACTAAGAGGCAGGCAGAAATCGTGGTCAAAAACAGGCAGAAAGGTCGGGGCTGGCAGCGAGAATCAAAACACGGGGAGGAGTCCAGGAATCAAACACAGAGAAAACAAACACGGAAAGAAACGCTCGGAAATAATGACCAGATGGAACAATAAGACTTATCAAGGTGGCTGTGTGTGTGAGAAGCTTAAATGCAGTCAGTGTGATGAGGTGCAGCTGTGAGCGGTAATCAGTGCAGTGAGAAACAAGGAGCAGGTGAATGCAGTGATTAGTGCAGTGGCTTGTGGGGAATGAAGTCCATGATGTGTAGTGCAAGAGTTAATGATGACAAGACGACCAATACGTGACAGAGCCCCTCCCCAAGGAGCGGCTTCCAGACGCTCTAACCACCTAATGAAACCCGGAGGGTGGTGGAGCGGAGGCGGAACAGGGGGAGGGATGGAGGGCCAGGTCCATGTGGGGGTACTAGAACTATGAACTGAGGCGGAGCTGACGGAGGGAGAAGCCATGGCGGAGGAAGGGTTGGCTCCTGCATGGGGCCGACCGATGGAGGTGGAGCCGGTGGAGCCCGAGGGAGAACCGGAGAGTCGACGATCCTAGGTGACACCGAGGATCCGGTGGGCCAAGGCGGAACCCAAGGCTCTGGCGACCCCGGCGGAGATGGAGGTCCGGAGGTACGCAGTGGAGCCGGAGTGACAGAGGATCGAGGCTGTGCCCACTGGAGGGAGGAGGTCCACAGAGCCGGCAGGACGGAGTGACGAGGCGCAGCCGGAGGAGTAGAGTCCAGAGGCGAAGGTGGGGCGACGACTGACCGGGGCGGAGCCGGAGAGACGATGGAGCCCGGAGGAGCTGGTGGGCCGATGGCCGACAACGGAGACGAGGGAGCACAGAGCCGGGGTGGAGCCGCAGGGTCGGAGGGCCGAGGTGGAGTCCAGGACTCTGAGACTGGAGGTGATGGTGAGGGATCCTTCAGTCTGGACATCGATGGAAACTGGCAGTCCCACGGCAAGTCCTCTGCACCGAAGGTGGGATGTGGGAGAGCAGAGGGACTGTCAGGAGACAGAGGTGGCGGGACTGGAGCAGCAGGGAGGGTGGGTGGGAACCCGTGGGAACCCACACAGTCCATGCATGGGCTCCGTGACCAGAACCGGGCAGACAGGAATCTCAGGACGACTGGATGGAACCAGCGGAGGCTCTGGAAGACTGGGCTGAACCAGCGGAGGCTCTGGAAGGCTGGGCGGAACCAGCGGAGGCTCTGGAAGGCCGGGCGGGACCAGCGGAGACTCTGGAAGGCCGGGCGGGACCAGCGGAGACTCTGGATAGCCGGGCGGGACCAGCGGAGACTCTGGAAGGCCGGGCGGGACCAGCGGAGACTCTGGAAGGCTCTGGAAGGCCGGGCGGGACCAGCGGAGACTCTGGAAGGCCGGGCGGGACCAGCGGAGACTCTGGAAGGCCGGGCGGGACCAGCGGAGACTCTGGAAGGCCGGGCGGGACCAGCGGAGACTCTGGAAGGCTCTGGAAGGCCGGGCGGGACCAGCGGAGACTCTGGAAGGCTCTGGAAGGCCGGGCGGGACCAGCGGAGACTCTGGAAGGCCGGGCGGGACCAGCGGAGACTCTGGAAGGCCGGGCGGGACCAGCGGAGACTCTGGAAGGCCGGGCGGAACCAGCGGAGGCTCTGGAAGGCCGGGCTGAACCAGCGGAGGCTCTGGAAGGCTGGGCGGAACCAGCGGAGGCTCTGGGAGGCCGGGCGGAACCAGCGGAGACTCTGGAAGGCCGGGCGGGACCAGCGGAGACTCTGGAAGGCCGGGCTGAACCAGCGGAGGCTCTGGAAGGCCGGGCTGAACCAGCGGAGGCTCTGGAAGGCCGGGCTGAACCAGCGGAGATTCTGGAAGGCTGGGCTGAACCAGCGGGGGCCCTGGAAGGCTGGACTGAACCAGCGGAGGCTCTGGAAGGCTGGGCGGAACCAGCAGAGGCTCTGGAAGGCTGGGCGGAACCAGCGGAGGCTCTGGAAGGCTGGGCGGAACCAGCGGAGGCTCTGGAAGGCCGGGCGGGACCAGCGGAGGCTCTGGAAGGCCGGGCTGAACCAGCGGAGGCTCTGGGAGGCCGGGCGGAACCAGCGGAGACTCTGGGAGGCCGGGCGGAACCAGCGGAGAGTCTGGGAGGGCAGCCATCTTGTGCAATGGCTCTGGAAGGGTGACCATCTTGAGAGCAGACTCTGGAAGGGCAGCCATCTTGTCAACAGGCTCTGGAAGGGTGTTTACCGTGGGAACATTGTTGTCATCCTTGATTCCCACAGTAAAGGGAGAGCCACTCATTTGCAGAGCAATGTCCACGTAAGTTTGTAGAGTCCAGCCAGGTTCAAACGTGGGCATCAGTGAAGCCAAAGGCTCTAAGAGTCCTCCACGGAAAAAAATCATCAGGCATCCATCATCCATAGTAGACTGATTAGCCAATTCGATGAAGTCCATCGCATACTCCTCGATAGTCCGCTCACCCTGCTTGAGACGCATGATCTGTACAGTGGTGTTCGTGCTGGAACCGAATGACACCATACTCGCTGCTGGATCCTTGTAGCGGCGAAGTCTTCTGTCACAACAGGCGGGGTCAGAGACGTGCGGATCCATTTGCAGCATTTAATGAGAATAAACAAACACCAAACAAACACTAAGAGGCAGGCAGAAATCGTGGTCAAAAACAGGCAGAAAGGTCGGGGCTGGCAGCGAGAATCAAAACACGGGGAGGAGTCCAGGAATCAAACACAGAGAAAACAAACACGGAAAGAAACGCTCGGAAATAATGACCAGATGGAACAATAAGACTTATCAAGGTGGCTGTGTGTGTGAGAAGCTTAAATGCAGTCAGTGTGATGAGGTGCAGCTGTGAGCGGTAATCAGTGCAGTGAGAAACAAGGAGCAGGTGAATGCAGTGATTAGTGCAGTGGCTTGTGGGGAATGAAGTCCATGATGTGTAGTGCAAGAGTTAATGATGACAAGACGACCAATACGTGACATCTTGGCTCTTGACCGTGTTTCTTGTTTTGCTTTGTGTTCAAGTTGTGCCGTGTTGGCCTTTTGTTATAGTTTGTTTATTTTGTAAATAAATCATTCCTCTTACCTGCAATTGGACCCAGACCTCGTTCATCTCTACCTTCGAACGTGACAGAATGCAGCCAGCATGATTAGTGGGGAATGGGAGTTCTTATAGTCCGTCTAATAGTGATCAGGTGTGGGTTTGATGAGTGTTAATGACAATAAGATAGGTGATACAATCAGGGGAGTGCAGTGCAAGGGAAGGGAACAACGACCTCAGGTGGCTGAAGGAAAACCCCACAGCCCAGATCATGACAGAAGCTGCATGGAGTGACATTTAGATGTGGTATTTATACATTTAGACTGTACTTATAATTGCATAAACAGTGGTATAAGATTAATGTTTTAAATACAAAACTCTGAATATAGAAATTTGTTGGAAAAGAATATGATGGGAAACTTAAAACCGCCAGCAGATGGCAGCAATGTTCATGATTGAATCACTGAGTCGTTCAAACGATTCTTTCAAAACGTCTGAATCATTCAGGAGTGAATCAAATAACTGTTTTTATGAATGACCCTCTCTACTGATAAGCTGCAGCATGAACAACGACATGTGCATGCAGCTTCTCATTTCAAACTGAACTGAAGCGTCGGGAAACACTGAATACCATATGAAGCGTAGAGACAGCCTGAGCCTGTACTACACAAAGCACAGCAGAAAGACATTTTAGCAATCAACTTAATGTTTCTGCTGGCGTGCATGTTCAAATGAACGTTTTAAACAGTGTTCCTGCCGTGCATACAACATATCTTACGGTACTACCGTGTGGACGATACTACCGTTTCAAAAATGCAATGGCACCGCGTATTTTTAAGCTTTCGCGATACTACCGTAGTACCAGTATACCGTGCAACCCTAGTTCATAGTAAGCATGGTGAAATGGATATAAAAAAAATATTAAAAAAATATAAAAGGAGCATTTCAGTCTTTGCAAGCAAAGTCGGGTCATGTCTCATTACATTGTGCCAAATTTCATGACAAAAGTGTCAAACAAATCAAAAATCACATTTCTTAATAGAAAAAAACAAAGAATTTATGTCTTTCACCAACTACCACACCTAATATTATGAAAAACTTCAGGGAATGTGCACAGTGTTAAACATGCCCCTGTCCCAACTTTTTTGTAGTGTGTTGCAGCCATGAAACTTAAAATTTTGATATATTTACAAAATAAAATTAAAAGTTGGCCAATGAAAACATTGGATTTTTTTGTACTTTAGTCTATTAAATAAGGGTAAAGAGAATGAACATAACATATTCTTGATTTTATGCAGAGGTGGAAAGTAACGAATTACATTTACTCGCGTTACTGTAATTGAGTAGGTTTTTTGTGTACTTCTACTTTTTAAAGTAACTTTTAAATTTTGTAATTTTACTTTTACTTAAGTACGTTTTGATTTAAGTATTGTACTTAACTACATTTTAAATAAAATCCGTTACTGAGTAAAAATAAATAAATAAATAATACTAAAAAAATTAATTAAAAAAATGTGCGTGGAGGGAAGGAGGAGATCGCGCACTGGAAACTACTGATTGCTTGGTGAGCGGGAGAACAAACGCAGCGCGCTAACTCAAGAAAGATGGAGACGGACAGTTGTGCAGAGTTACATCTCTCGGCTTCATGCATGAAGCAAACCGTCGCGCTAATGTCAAGGTAATAACAAACTTGCGCGTACCTAATGTATAACACTCGTGTAAATCAGAGTCGTGCATTCAGCACGCATAAGTCCACTATTGATTCACAAACTATGCGCGTTCTCTGGGCTCTCATCCCTATCGTATTTTTGCGTAAAAACATTTGCCTAGTTGTCCAAATTACTGTCCTGTGAGTGTTTTATAGTGGATGCTCACCCATCGAAGAGGAGTGAGGCTCTGTGTTTATGAGCATCAGGCGCGCACTGACAGTTCACTGATCGTGTCGTTGTCGAACCTTCACATCGATGCGTTTCAACAGATTTAGAATATATTTGCTGTAGTTTGAATTCGTATTATAATTTTTTAATGGAAACAGTAGATATTCAGTCAGTCAAGTTCAAAGGGATAGGTTTAGTGGTCTTTTGGCATCTCCCTGTCCTGTTTGGTAAGGCAGGTTCACTTATTTAAGAAAAAGTACTCTGAAGTTGTAAAGAATGTCTGAAGTAAGGAATTCAGGACCTTTAAATCTGTATATATAATTTTAAAAAGTTAGAATTTAGCAGAGGTTTTCTTTAAAGGTTATAAGATATATTTAAAGTTTTAAAGGTTGTATCAGCGATTTCTAGCCTGAAACATAAAGTGTCAAATTCAGCTGAGCTTTCTTCACGATCCGCTCGCTGCCTGCCCCATAAATTGTCTGTGAAAAAACCGCGTCTCTCTGGTCAGCCTAGGGTCCGAGATATGCCAAAAAAACAATCGGCACTACCAACCTTTCCACAGATAAACAAACAGTGTTCCAACCAATCAGCGTCAGGGGTTTGGTGTTGTGGACTTTCCTACTGGTGCAGGGATGTGAGGGAGGCGGAGCGAAAGTCCACAACACCAAACCCCTGACGCTGATTGGTTGGAACACTGTTTGTTTATGTGTGGAAAGGTTGGTAGTGCCGATTGTTTTTTTGGCATATCTCGGACCCTAGGCTGACCAGAGAGACGCGTTTTTTTCACATACAATTTATGGGGCAGGCAGCGAGCGGATCGTGAAGAAAGGTCAGCTGAAATTGACACTTTATGTTTTAGGCTAGAAATCGCTGATACAACCCTTAATTTAAAGTTTGTTTGAATTTTGAGTTTTTTTTATAACATAATAATAAGAATAATAAGGCAAAACAAATGTTTTGGTTAATGAAAAAGACTTAAAAATAAATACTTTTCTCTTTACTGCGGAAGTAAATAAGTAAATAAATAAATAAATAAGATAATAATAAATAAGAGGACATGTCAGGTATAGGGGGGCCTTGCAAAATTGAACGGAGAAGGAGGGGGGCACCGCAGTAAAAAAAGGTTGGGAAACCCTGCTCTACTGAATTCACAGTTTATGCAACATTCAGTGATTGTGATGTTTAAAGTTTTATGGGATTATTTGCCTAAAAAAATCCCTAAATGTTTTACATGGTTATTTTTTAATTGTATCTTATTTATTTGTTTTTTATTGCACTTTAAGTTGTAAAGTTGTTTCCTCAAATAAAAACAACCAGGTTGAGAATTATATCCCCTTGTTTTTTTTTGAATAACACTAGAATCCCGCATCCAGCACTGCTGTTCAAAAAAAAAAAAAAAAAAATTACTCACTAAATTTTACTCAGAGTAAAATTTTAAATGAGTTACTTTTTACTTTTACTTGAGTAGATTTTTTGACCAGTACTTTTACTTGTACTTAAGTAAAATTTCATTGAAGTAACAGTACTTTTACTTGAGTAGCTTATTTTATTACTCTTTCCACCTCTGATTTTATGGCACTTTACAAAACGTCTGTCACAGTTCTGTCAGTTCATGTCTGTTCTATTGGTTTCGCCCATTGTCTCCCCCTGTTGATCTGTCATTTTGGTTTAGCCCCATCATCTGTGTCATCACCGTCACCTGTGTTTAGTAATTAGTCTGTCTTTATAAGTCTGTTTGGTTGTTGAGTTCAATGTTGGTCTTTAATCGTTGATTGTGATCGTGTGTGGATGTTCCTGCCTGTTCCTGCTTGTTCCTGCCTGTTATTCTAAGGATATATTAAAAGATAGTGTTTATTGTATATTGTTTCTCGTCTCGTCCGTCCAGCACGTCTACACCTTATAACAGAAAGACCGACCTCAACAGTTTACCCGGCACGTTTTCCCTGCGTTTATTTTTTCTCGTTTTTTACTCAGTGTTTATTTTTTCGGTGTATCATGGACCCTACTGTTCTCCTGATCCTCCTGAGGCAGGGGGAACGCTCTCTTGAGGACCACACACGTGAGTTTCTCCTCCTGGCTAACCAGTCACACTTCCCGGATAGCAGCCTATGCGTCTACTACCACCTAGGACTGAACTCTGCCACCAAGGCGCTGCTATCCGGGGAGGGTCCTCAAGAGAGCCTGCCGGATTTCATCGAGTGGGTGCTGGCGTCCTGCCAATCTTCCTGGACTGTCGGCGTCGTCGAGGAGGACGTCAGCCCCACTCACGACCCAGAACCCAGCCAAACATCACCCCGACATGCGGAGTTACAGCCCGAGCCCACCGCAGATGGAGTGCCAGAGCCGAGAGCGACAGAGCCTGACCCATCTGACCAGGTGCGAGAGCCGGCATCAACATCCGTGACGGTGGATTGTCACGTGGAGCAAGAGAGGGCGATAGAGAGCCCTGCCCACTGCACCACCGCTGAGGGTGAGCTTGGATCTAATTCTGGGGATTTAATAGACTTCTTCTCGGATCTTGCCCAAGATAACTCATGTGACTTAATAGACTTTTTCTCTGAGCCACTGACCTGCATAGACTTCCCTCCCACCCGCCCTCGTCTGTCTGAATCTGTCTGGTCCCCGCTGGTTCCGCCCAGCCGTCCTGAGTCCCCGCTGGTTCCGCCCAGCCGTCCTGAGTCCCCGCTGGTTCCGCCCAGCCGCCCAAAGTCTCCCAGGTCAGCAGTCAGTCCCCCAGCTCACCCTCAGCCCACCACCTGTGCAGTGGGCTCGCCGCGGGACTGCCAGCTTCCATCGGCGTCTCGGCTGGAGGATCCCTCAGCTCCGCCTCCGAGTCCAGGACTCCGCCTCGGCCCTTCGACCCCGCGGTTCCACCACGGCTCTCGACGCCCTCTTCACCGTCGCCCGTCGATCCACCAGCTCCACCGGGCTCCATCGTCTTTCCTGCTCCGCCCTGGTCAGTCGTCACCCCATCGGCTCCTCAGGACTCTGCTCCTCCGGCTGTGCCTCGTCGCGCCGTCCCACCGGCTCCTTGGGACTCCTCCTTCCTGCGGGCACAGCCTCTATCCTCTGTCGCTCCGGCTCCGCCGCGGATCTCCGGGACTCCGCCTCCGCCTCGGGCGCCAGAGCCTGTTCCACCTTGGCCCTCCGGATCCTCGGCGTCACCCCGGATCATCGGCTCTCCGTCTTCGCCTCGGGCTCCTTCTCCATCTGCTCCGCCTCTGTCGGTCGGCCCCATGGAGTCGGCACACCTTCGTCCACCATGGTTCCTCCCTCCGTCGGCTCCTCAGTGGGCCGTCATCATGGCTGTGGTCTGGGTCTGTTCCTCCTGCCCTGGATCCCTCCTGGCTCCTCCCTCCGTCGTCGCCCCCTTGGACTGTCTGTTCTGCCACCTGGACTTTTGTTTTGGTCCCCCTCCTGGTATCGCGTCCTCCGCCGAAGCCTCCTCCAGTGACTCTGTTTTGTTTTCTTGCCCCTCTTGTTCATTTTTGTTTGTTCTTTCTACGGCGCGAGGACGCGCCTTTTCGGAGGCGGGCGTAATGTCACAGTTCTGTCAGTTCATGTCTGTTCTATTGGTTTCGCCCATTGTCTCCCCCTGTTGATCTGTCATTTTGGTTTAGCCCCATCATCTGTGTCATCACCGTCACCTGTGTTTAGTAATTAGTCTGTCTTTATAAGTCTGTTTGGTTCTTGAGTTCAATGTCGGTCTTTAATCGTTGATTGTGATCGTGTGTGGATGTTCCTGCCTGTTATTCTAAGGATATATTAAAAGATAGTGTTTATTGTATATTGTTTCTCGTTCGTCCAGCACGTCTACACCTTATAACAACGTCAACTTTTCAGGAATTGGGGTTGTAGAACGAGTCATGTCGTGCTGCATCCAGTATAGACAGCATCACTGATTATAATGAGTTTTACTGTATTTTGGCTCACACCCTATAAAAAATGCACCAAAATGCAATCATCTTCAGCGTCTAAGATGTCGGGAGTAAATAATGACTGCTGTGTTAATTATTACATTTAACAACAAAACACCTCAATCACATACTGAATGGTGGACTGTTTATAGCTCACTCAGGGCGGGTCTATGGTTAAACACCAGTGTCAGTCAATCATGGGACGGACCTTGGCCTGTGTGATGTCACTCTGCCAAGAATCTGAGAACGGCTTGATCTGAGACACTGCTTATGATTTATTGGGATTTTAAAAAAAGCACTAGGTGGATTTTTATCATTGAGTGGCTGTGTACACCCACTGCCAAGACATGTTTCAGTTCAAACAACATGTAAAAGTAAATTTAGCATCCGATGACCCCTTTAATTTGAACATAAATGATTGGTATGTTGATCTATAGCATGTGAAAGTCTTCAGTAAGACCAAATTGTCATCAATAATGCCAAAGCATTACAAGATTTCACTTACTATTCAAAACCTTAGCCTTAAATTGAATATAAATGAAATTGCAATTAGTTTGCATGACCAGGTAAATATCATATATATGGCATCAAACTGGTATGCACTGACACATTTTCGTATTACATTACACACATTTCATACAACAAACATAATTTGTTATTGGATTGTCTTTGAGGAAATCGTTTCCTGTCTATTCTGAGTTATGAGAACCTCTGCTATTTTTTTGTGTTTGACATATGAACACTTTTTTTCGATTCAGTTAAGCCAATAGGATTTTATCATTTCCAGTTTAATGCGCGCGCTGGTCCCAAAAGAAATGCGCGCTCAGGGAAAACCGCGAGGGGGAAAAAAGCAGCTGTAACTGAAATAGGTTTCAGATTGAACTAATTAAATATTAATATAGATCATTGTGTGGAAACAGAGCGTTAACGTGATCTATGCGTGATCTGCCTCCATGTTACTGAAATACAACATTACGTTTAACAACTTAGGCAGGTAAAAAGTTTGAGATGCTCATGCTCTTGATCTGTTTTTTTTTACAACAGTGTACAAATTACCGATGCTTTCAGCATTTTCAGGAGTCCCTTACCTCCAACAGTTTAACGTCATAACAGACTAAATATGTGATTCTTACAGCTAGACTTCTTCACCGTAAGGTATCCACACAACACCCCTACGCCACACATTGGTTCAATCCACATGCGGTGTTGAAGCCTTGACTCAAGTATAGTGTGTTTTTAGATGAAGACGGTTTCAGGTGGGCAGAACAGTTGCGCTCGACAGTAAAAAGCGAAGCAATCCTGCACTTTTGCAGCATCTTCGTATTGCTGTTGTGATTAAGGGTGAGTATCACCAGCTTTAGTGGACATTTGCTTTGTGCAAAGTGTAAATAACGCTATGTTAAGTGTGCTGCATTGGCGACATTTACCGAGATACATGCGGACTGTACTGTTCATATCCATTTCAAAATAAGTAATGTGGGGCTGTCCTTGCAAAATGTTATTTATTATTGTCAAGATGTAGAGAAAAAAATGTGGGTACCCTTGAAGTAAAGTGTAGACGTAACGTTTTTAATGCACCACCTTTAAAGCCTTCGGGATTTAAATGTCACGATTAAAATGCAGATACCAGAAAAAAAAGAAGGAGACAGTTTCTGTCCCCAATGGATGCAGGAACATTTGATTGCGCCAGTGTAGTGAAGCCAGAAGTAAACACCCGTTATTTAACGTTGCTTCTGAATCGCTCTCGCTTTAATTTCTGAAATGTGTTGATTTGAACTTGGCAGGTTTAAAGTAGGTTGTTGCTGAAGTGGGATGTTTCACAACACTACTGAACGGGAGCTTTCAGTGGATGTTGGTGGAAGCCGCGCACATTTTCTTTGAAATCAGCGACTGATGTTTCTCATGTGAGTGACAAGTGCTCGAATCAGAGAGTTTGCACTCATGCTGGGTCATTGAGCTGCATAAAGCTCCGCTTTTGTGCACAGTATAAATATAATTTCTCACTGCCACAAAGAACATAAAATAGAAAAAGGAATTATGTCGGTATAACAATTGGTCCAACCATGTTTTTTTAATCAGAAATGTCACTAACTTAACGTAAAAGAAATAAAGAGCGAGTGATGAGATTTGATTTCTAATGATATTATGTGGCGCATTTGACGCATCTCTCGCTGAACTGTTGTCGTCCGTTCACAACAGCTCGCTTCAGAGTAAATCCATTGACTGAATTTCTCTCTCTCTTTCTTACATTCAAGTAGGTTTATTGGCTCTCTCAGTTTGTATGCCGTAACATCCTCTCATTAGAACAAGTGTAATTGGAAATTTAATATTAGCCTATCACTGTGTATTAATTGTGGACTCTTATTACCGTTCACTGTTTTAACAAACAAAACACTATCGTATTACACAGTAGTTATGTTCAATGCCTGCCATAATTACCCTCATTAAGTACTTTTGGTTTATCTAGACAGCACAGACCAATCATATACAGCATTTGCATAATTGTATAGTAAACAATTGGTCACCTTAGATAAGGTTCTATCTTACATTTTTGTCAAAATTGAGTTATTCACATATTCTTATTCTGTGACAACTTATTTACATTATTTGATGTTTCTTTTGTAAGCTATGTACATTTGGGGCCTTTTTTCACAAAACAAAAATGGTTCTATCTACAGAAGTCTATTGAATGCAAAAGCTTTAAAGCTCAATATCTTGAAAGAGCTCAGAATGCAGATAGAACCTTATAATTCTAAGGTGACAAATTCACTATAGGCAGTTTATTTTCACTACCTTGTATTGTATTGACAATACTCGATTTCTTCATCTGGTCTCATGTGTGATGCTAAAACACTTGTCCTTGTCCTACTGGTTTTGCTGATCTGCAGGCTGTTTTCTGAGTCAGACCAGCTCAAAGAATTATTTAAAACTAGCAAACTGACCAAACAAGACGACCACTAAAACCATCAAACTTTTTTAAAGCATGGATCTTGGTGTCTGTTAATGTGAATATGTATTAATTGACAGTTGTCAGTTAGGCTGTAGTGCAGAACATCATGAACAATTCGGCGCACTTGATAATATCCATTGTAACACCTTCATAAGTCAAGCTGCACTGTAAAAATGTAGTCAAAATATGCTTCATGTTGTAACACCTAAATTTACTGTTTTACGTACGTCAGATATGTTATTTAATATGACTTTTATTCAAAGTATAGCATGCACTACACTGATTGCAGAGACGACCCCCTGCAGCAGCCTGTGGTTATGTGCTGTGCTCGAGAGCACGATATTGACAGCGCAGGATTGTGATCTCTGTAACTATTCAGTTCCTGCGTCACCTTAATTGGAAATGAACCTGGTGGACCCTTAACCATTTATCTGCAACCACCCTGGGAACTGGCTCCTTGTCTTTCTAATCAGGTTGAAAAGCTAAATGTTGTTGTCAAGTAAGGTTAAAAACATTTAAGTACTTCACTCTATTTAAGTCTATGCAGGTTAATTGCTTGAGTTTATCACCCTGAGGACATTGTTAAATATTGAGCTAGAGTAACAGCAGTAAATAATCCATTGAAGTGTTCCTAGAGCACGCCTTGTGTATAAAAGAGGATTTCAAAGTATATGGGCTCCTCTACAGAATTGGTCCGAAGTCAGAGTTGGAAACGTCTTGGGGAAAAAAAAAAAAAAAATCCAAAAAAATTGTGTGTATGCAAATTGTATAATATCTAAGTTACAAATTTCTAGTAATTGTGCAGTTAATTCTTATATTGTATTTTTAGAAGGTAGAATATTTGTCCTCTCTCCAAATTTGTCACTACCGAAACACAGTAATAATTTAATTTAATTTAGAAGATTTATATTGACTTAAGATTTTGCTTATATCTACATTTTAAATATATATTTTTTACTATATTAATTTTTTTCAAAGGCAAGATCAATAACAATTACATTTTTTTTTAAATATGTCAAGTGTGATTTATGAGATTTGTTGTATTTTGAATCCAATTTTTCTTTGTAAAAGGCAAAACGTTGAACATACTGATTTTAAAGTTAAGGATTCATTAGTTTGAATATATTAATTAATTCGAATTTACGTTTTAAGACGACTTAATTTTTTATTAAATCGAGGTATCGCGATTTTTTAATAAAAATATTAGATACATTATTTATATATATATATATATATATATATATATATATATATATGTGTGTGTGTGTGTGTGTGTGTGTGTGTGTGTGTGTGTGTGTGTGTGTGTATGTGTGTGTGTGTACCTGGTATTCATCACGTTGTGGGGACCAAATGTCCCCACAAGGATAGGAATACCAGTAGATTTTGACCTTGTGGGGACATTTCTCAGGTCCCCATGAGGAAACAGGCTTATAAATCATACACAATGAGTTTTTTTTGATGAAGTAAAAGTGTGCACAATCTCCTGTGAGGGCTAGGTTTAGGTGTAGGGTAGGTGTAGGGCGATAGAAAGTACGGTTTGTACAGTATAAAAACCATTACGCCTATGGAATGTCCCCATAAAACATGTAAACCCAACATGTGTGTGTGTGTGTGTGTGTGTGTGTGTGTATGTATGTATATATATATATATATATATATGTATGTATTCTGGTGAAAAAAACAGCTAAAACCAGCCTAGGCTGGTTGGCTGGTTTTAGCTGGTCAACCAGCCTGGTTTTAGCTGGTCATAGCTAGTCGCCAGGCTGGTTTTAGAGGGGTTTTGGCCATTTTTCCAACCTGGCCAGGCTGGTCAGGCTGGTCTTAGCTGGTCAGGCTGGAAAACCACCAGCTAAAACCAGCCTGACCAGCCTGGCCAGGCTGGGAGACCAGCTAAAACCAGCTACTTCCAGCTAATACCAGCCAACCAGCCTAGGCTGGTTTTAGCTGTTTTTTTCAGCAGGAAAACAAATAACGCGTTCTGGTAAAATAACGTGAGTCACTAAGGGGACATGATTAGCTGCTTGCTAACAAGTTAGCCTGTTTCATAACAGTACATACAATTTCACTTACCACATAAAGATGACTGAGAGATGAATGAAGACAATGGCGAATTATTTGCATATCAGGGCTCTAGAGTGCGACCTAATTTCTCAATGGTGCGACTAAAAAGAATCTTAGGTCGCACCTGTGAGACCAGCAGTTCAAGTGCTAAAAAAAAAACTACTACGTGCAACTATGAAAAAATATTTAGGAGCACCATGTGTGACTGACCTGACCAGCATATTTGTATTTGCGCTGCGTGGAGCTTCAAAGGTTTCTATGTGTTTTACACGTTGACTAATGTATCTCAAGTGTAGAGAGAGTGTAAATAAGAGACTGAATGGGTAGTAGCTTCGTTTATTATAATAGAGCTTCGTGAGATTGCGAACTAAGATGAGTGACAGCTTTTAATCATTTTAAGGGAGTTTGTAAACGAGATATTGATTTATTAAAACAGTTAAATAAACAAGAAGTTATTATTAAGTGACTTACATTGTCTGACTATAACACTATTGCCTGATTTTGCCCTATTTCGTAATCAAAAGTGGTCTGAAACAATTCACAGCTGAGCCGCTGCGCATCTACATTCAAACACAGCGGTGTTTCGTTTATGAATGAACGTGCGTTTTTAAACGAATCGAGTGAAATGATTCAATTTCCCATTCATAAAGAGTCACTTGCTTTATTCTTGAATGAACCATCCGTTCGAACGAATCAAATGAATGATATGATTCAGTAATTAAATCAGTGTCTTACCACCACCTGCTGGCAGATCGTTTCAGTTTTTTTTAAATCATTTAATATTTCTGTGTTCAAAATTGTATATTTTTGTATACGATATAAGTGCAAGAGAAAAGCATGGAAATATATATTTTCCTCCCATCTCATATTTATTTGTCTTACAAACATTTACTGTGTCTGGTATGATAAGAATGGGGCCTGGTGGAAAGCGATCACTGATGCAGTTGCAATGTATATTGCAAAATATATGGTGCCCATATACAGGTCCTTTTCAAAAAATTAGCATATTGTGATAAAGTTCATTATTTTCTGTAATGTACTGATAAACATTAGACTTTCATATATTTTAGATTCATTACACACATTTGAAAGTAGTTCTAGCCTTTTATTGTTTTAATATTGATGATTTTGGCATACAGCTCATGAAAACCCAAAATTCCTATCTCAAGAAATTAGCATATTTCATCCGACCAATAAAAGAAAAGTGTTTTTAATACAAAAAAAGTCAACCTTCAAATAATTATGTTCAGTTATGCACTCAATACTTGGTCGGGAATCCTTTTGCAGAAATGACTGCTTCAATGCGGCGTGGCATGGAGGCAATCAGCCTGTGGCACTGCTGAGGTGTTATGGAGGCCCAGGATGCTTCGATAGTGGCCTTAAGCTCATCCAGAGTGTTGGGTCTTGCGTCTCTCAACTTTCTCTTCACAATATCCCACAGATTCTCTATGGGGTTCAGGTCAGAAGAGTTGGCAGGCCAATTGAGCACAGTAATACCATGGTCAGTAAACCATTTACCAGTGGTTTTGGCACTGTGAGCAGGTGCCAGGTCGTGCTGAAAAATGAAATCTTCATCTCCATAAAGCTTTTCAGCAGATGGAAGCATGAATTGCTCCAAAATCTCCTGATAGCTAGCTGCATTGACCCTGCCCTTGATAAAACACAGCATATTGTGTTTGGGGGATCGATTTAAATTGTAAATCGGATTTTTTGTGAAAAAAATCAGGGATTTTATTTTTAGGCCATATTGCCCAGCCCTACATTGAACCAAAAATTATCAGAACGTCTTAGTTGATAATTCAGTATACTTGATGATTAAACATTCCATGTTTCGGTAGTGACTGCACATTTTCGGTAGTGACAGTAATGCTTTGGTAGTGACCACATCACATTACAGAATTTTAACTTGCATACTAAAACACTACTAAAATAAAAAATGTGTTTATTTCCCCCTAAATAAAGGATTATGCGTTCCCTTTTGTTACTACCGAATGATGACATGATGACAACACCCCAAAAAACAAAGATGTCACTGCCGAAATGCAACCAAATGTTTCAGTAGAGACAATTTTAGATGCTTTTGACCTAGCTCAAAAAACTAAATGTTATGGAATAATTCCCAAAAAAGTGGTAGAAATAAGAAATTGCAGAAAAAAGATGTTTGGTAGTTCGATAGTTCCTTAAAGTTACATACTGACTTTTCAGACTTTTGAACACATTTACGTCAAAATGATGGGGCATATCCACTCACCTTGTAGCTATGAGAAAGAGGGACACAGGAATATTTCCTGATCATAAATGTAGGGGTGTAGTTAAAATCAGTCTCAGCCAGTGGACTAAAACATACACTGTTTCGGTAATGACATAAAAAATGTGGAACGTTTTTTTTTTTTTTATATATATAAAATTTCATAATTTACAAAGAAAATATAAAATAAATATTTTTTGAACTTCACTTTTTAAAAGAATCAAACAAGATACTTTTAAAAACAACAATCAATAAAAAATAAAAATAAAATTATTTCAATATCAAGTTGAAATAGGGATTAGCCACCTCCCAACTGAAAGTACCCAATAAATGATGATTTTATATATATTAAGCTTACTGATATTTTAAATGTTATTGTGTGTTTCAACGGATAACAGAAGGATCTTAGTAAACATCTAAGATTTGAATACTTAAATGTTTTTTTAAATGTGTTTTCTGGTTGTGGGACAGCAGTTTGCAACAATTCTGTAGAATGTCCCATATAGGTACACATATTCTCTAAATTCACTCAAATATAAATATTCTGTCACCATATATCATGCTCTAAGGAAGACTAAAAGTCATACAGACTCAGAACAAAATAATGGTGAGTAAATGATGACAGAATTTTCATTTTTGAGTAGACTATCCCTTTAATCTCTATTTCTGTCTCTGTCATGTGGCGTGCTGAGTAAACACAACAGAATGCTTTTTATCCTCTGAAGCTTGTATAGCAAGAAATAAACTGTTATTCCATCTCACTCTTGTGGGAATGGGTATAAATGACAGGTGTCTTTATCTCAGAGTGTGCGTCCAGTGCCCTGGTTGATTTGCTGAGGGGAAACTGTCAGGGATGATTAGTTGAACACTGTCAAGACAATATGCTGAGGGCTTTCCTTGCTACTGATTACGTGTTGAGGTGCATGTGTGTCCAATTTCATGGCTTTGGGCACAAGCTAATAAAGGAGATGGAGGCGAAGGAGAGCAGGGAAAGATTTAAAGATGATGTGAAGAGATGCAGAGAAAGAAGGAAGATGAAAGTGGACGAAATGATAGGAAGAATATTATCAAAAATAAGGGTAGGCTATTTTAGCAAGCCACTAAGACAGACATTTTTTTGATGTATATCTTAGATCTTTTCCATAAATGTCATTTTCTCCTTGGAGTGACTTCGTCATACCAGCAGAGTAAACAGAGCTCAGCAGCGCTGAGAGAAAATGAGCGGGAATCTGTAATCAGTGTTCCTCTGTGCTTGTGTGTGGTAATGAGCCTGTTGAGTGTGGACATTGTGTGTTTCCTCTCTGTTCCTCCTGACAGGACAGACTACAGACTTACTGATGAGCATGCTGGGTAATGACATGCACTATGGGCAATCAGAGGTACGTTAATCAACACGAAATATCTGTTGACACCTCCGTGTCAGCAATCCCATTTATTTTCCATTTTTAAGCTTTGTCTCTTTTCAGCCAAAAGAATGCAAGTGTGATTTTTTTGTGCTGGTTTAATTCATTTCAAACAGAGGGCAAACACACACAATCAACAGGGCAGAAAACTCAGGCCTCTCATTGTTGTCATCACTGATATGACAGCTTGTAGTATTCCCTCTGCTTTTGTGCTGCTGACAGGTTTTTGATTTTTTGATGATTCTACAACTGAGCTCTCTTGACAAGCCTGCTGGCCTTTGTACCCCTAATCAAGTTTTGAAGGCCAACAGAGGTTCAATTTTGACATGCATAAACCAGGAACTAATGAAAATCAAAGCCTTTTGGCTCTATAATAATGTCTGCTCTTTGGTACAGCTACTTTTGAGTGGAGATGGCTGTGCTTTTGGGATAAAGATGCTTCTTCTAGTGGAATAGATCTTTAGCAGCTGACATTATTGCAAGAAGGTCAATATGACGACAGGCAGTCAATTGAGGTCTCCTGTGTAATTTCAATTGCTACAAATAATTGAACCGAATCTGTTTCACAAGCACTTCACAAATTACATCTAACCCAATGGAGGATTTAAAACCTCAAGGACTCTATAGACTGAATTACAGACAAGTAAAGAATGAAAGAGCTGATTTATTATTAAGCAGAGTCAAAATAATAAAGAATGAGCTCTAAATCATTTTCCCTGTCAGGTTTCTATTGTACAGAGGACTTTGAGCGAGTAAGTCAAATAAAAAGTCTGAGCACATGTCAAGACATAACCATGAGGAACAAATGCGCAGTAGAGTGGAATGGAATAATTATTCATCAGCCCAAATGTTTCACATTATTATTCGTTCTTGCTGTTTTGTAAAATTAATACAGCACAATGGAACATCACAACAGATGAATTTGCACTTATAGCTTTCAAGGGATTGCGAAGTTAGTCAGAGCTTACAGTTTGCACTGTTCATGGCCAGAATGAGACCATTCATTCACAGTGTGCACATGCTCAGCTATGATGTACTTACAATGTCCTGTACACATGAGATATATATAGAAAAAAGAAAGAAGCCCTTTTCATAGCCTAGAGCTGTTCAGGTGGAGGTGGAGGCTGAATAAGATGGTTTTGTGGGATGAAGTATGAAATTTATTGATGCCCTTTTTTCTTGTGTTGTAGGATGGACTATGGCTTCTCACACCTTCAGATGTGTGTCCTGAGAACCTCTAAACTGCCCAAGGCTATAAACTCATGATTACCAATGTGTGCAATCATAATGTCATCTATAATCAGTATGGCAGCACTTTAAAACGCCTACCTTTTCAGTGACCAGCATACAGAACTGTGAGCTAAAGGACAATAAGCTCACAAACTGTAGTGCCAAGAACACATGACGCCTACTCAGAAAACGAACTCTTGCAAATATTTTCAAATGAATGAACCTGAAAGCATCCAACAAGAAAACCATGCCTGACCCAAAAAAACTGTAAAAAATTCCTCCACTCTGAAATTTATTTTCACCTTGTCCTCTTAATGAGAGCCAGATATCTGTTTGCATACCGTCACATGCTGCCATGACTCAACCCAACGTTACAGTTCTCTCGGCTAATATCTCTGGAGGATCTGAATCGGGTAATCTGTACCGTCCATTTTCTGTGTTCAGTGTTCTTACGCTCACTTTGCTGGCCATGCTAGTGGTGGCCACTTTTGTATGGAACCTTCTGGTTTTGGTGACCATCCTGAGGGTGCGCACCTTCCATCGTGTTCCCCACAATCTGGTTGCCTCCATGGCCATCTCTGATGTGATGGTTGCAGGACTGGTTATGCCCCTTAGCCTGGTTAGGGAGCTCTATGGTCGGCGTTGGATTCTGGGTCGGGCCCTGTGTCAGGTCTGGATCTCCTGTGATGTGCTTTGCTGCACAGCCAGTATTTGGAACGTGACTGCGATTGCACTAGATCGCTACTGGTCCATCACACGCCACCTGGAGTACACACTGAAGACACGCAAACGAATCTCCAATGTGATGATTGGCCTCACATGGCTGCTCTCCTCTGTTATCTCGCTTTCTCCACTCTTCGGTTGGGGCGAGACATACTCGGAAGATAGCCTGGCTTGTCAAGTATCCCAGGAGCCCTCTTACACAGTCTTCTCCACTTTTGGAGCCTTTTACCTGCCCCTCTGCGTGGTGCTCTTTGTCTACTGGAAGATTTACAAGGCTGCAAAGTTCCGCATTGGCTCTCGCAAGACCAACACCATCACACCCATGGCTGAGGTCATAGAGGTAAAAAAAAAAAAAATTATATAGGATTATATAAGACTGGGTATACAGTGGCAAGAATAAGGTAGTGAACCCTTTGAACATATCTAGATTTCTGCATTGATTGTTCATATAATATGTTCTGATTTTTTTATTAACTCAGTTATAGCTAAGCACAATCTGACTAAACTAATACCACACAAAAAATTGAATTTTTAACGCAAACTGATGATATTCACCGCATTAAACTACTTGGCACAAGCTGATAGGATCATGTTGCATACGCAGCCAAATATCTTGCTGCTTTACATTTAAATAGCTGGTTAGTGTTCACTACACTGTAAGGATGACAGTGAATTTAATGGTAAAAGACTGTAAAACTGCTCAATAAAAACCTGTTAAATGGTTAACGGTAAGTTGCCCTACTATATACAGTGAAAAACTGTATTGGACATTGCATATCATTTTACGGTAGTATACCGTTTTTGGAAGTGGAAAAAGAATTTAAAATTTACAGTGAATAACAGTAAACCGTTCCCTAAGTTACATTTCAAATTTGATTTGATTTAATTTTTTTTAAATAACTATGTTTCTTATTAGTTTTTTTTTATCAGATGTGTACATTAGGGATGTATGTTATATCTAATGTTGTTAAATTAATGTTTAATGCATTATTTCAGTTTCATGTGTTACCATGATGGTGTTTAGTGTTTGTTTGAATGACACTGTGCACCTTCTTTAAATGTTAGTATTTAAAAGCTGCTTGTGATGGGATTTGGTTCATCAGGTGACCTTTTCATCACCACCTGCTTTTGGTAGTTATCAATGTATTACAATGGTGCAAAACAGATTTTAGTACTTCAGTAGGTTGGTATATTAACATTATATCAGTTAATAAAATTACAGTATTTAAGTGTAAATTTAAGTTAAAACCGTAAAACCTAAAATGTTACTACCTTATTTTTTACTGTAAAATTCTGGCAACTACAGCTGCCATTTTTACCTTAAATTTTACAGATTTGTTTTTACAGTGTTGAGCCATTCGCAACGTGCTTTCAGAGTTACTCTGAAACCCTCCACCTCCCTAGCTTCACCTGTATAGATCTTCTACGGTTATTTTATATGCTATTTGTGCATTAGCAGTATATCTTAAATACTTACAGGACCATATCAGTGTATGTATTGCCAGTAACAAATTCTTGTACTTGCTTTGCAGCAGCAATAATCTACACCAACAGCAGTAGCAATTCAGTGGCATAGCAGATCTATTCCGCCAAGACCGAATACATTTACATTGTCATATCTAATACCATGCTAAAATCTCCTGGGAGTTGTTATAACGGAAATCTGTTTCAGTTCAGTATCCATGTTTCCATGTTGTCTTAATAGCAGAGCCCTCTTTAGATTATGCCATAGCATTGGAATCAGCTCAAGGTCAGGACTGAGGTATCTTCTTCTTTTTCATCCATTCTTTAGTTGGTGTAACTTGTGTAATTTGTCACTGTCTTGTTAAATCACCCAGTCTGCCTAAAAGCTTAAAATCATTAGCTGCTGTCCTGACATTCTCCTAAAATGTCTTGATACACTTTATAATTCATTGTTCATTTAATGATTGCAAAAAGTCTATACCCTAAGGCAGCAAAGCAGCATTAAACCGTGATACTCCATTCAACATGCTTTACAGTTTAGGCAAGGTTTCAGAGCTGGTGTTTGCCTCAATTGTTCACAGAACATTTTCCCAGAAGTGTTGTAAAACAAATATGCCATAATGACATCATTATTAACATGGCACAGCTGATTAAGTCTGGTTGCATCAGCAGCCAATGAGCTTGCTGCTCAACATTCAAATACTTGGCTATTGCTCACTGTAGCAGTTGCAGCACATTTCAGAAACCGTCCACCTCCCCAGCTCCACCTGTATAGATCTGCTACAGGTCATTTCATGTATAATATTTGGGGGTTATTTCATACATGTGATGTGATCTAGGAAAACCCAACACATGGTGAAATTTTACGATCCGCCATCACATGGTATTAATAAATAAATAAATACACCTAGTAGTTTACACAGGACTGGTGGGGAATGTGCACTGATACACCTTTATTAAATAAGCTATGTGGTTTATTTTGATAGGTTAACTGTGTTTGTGGTGTTCAGAGAAAGCACCTCTGCAGTCATTACTGCTTGCTGCAATAAATCACTATATATATGCACTAAAAAAGTCCATTTTGGCAAGATATTTTCAGTGATGATAGACAAGATGTTATAGAATAATAATTTAATGAAAAGCTAAGTTTGACCAAAAATTGACATTCTACCTATTTTACGAATTTCCTGAAAAAGTCCCAGCGCGACATGCAACAGGTTTTCCCAGATCGCATCACATATGTTAATTGTGCAGAAGCAGCATTTCTTTCACGCAAGTCTTGGAACTTGCTCTGTTGCAGCAGCCTAGCAGATCTATTCCACCAAAACCAAACAAGTAAACATTGTCACATATACTCATTACCGTGGGAAGTAGGGGTGCTGAGGGTGCTGCAGCACCCCCTGGCTTGGAGCAAAAGAAAAATGGGGGTGCGGTGTTAAAAATACATAAATGTAAAATTTGTAACAAAAAATAACAAACTAATTTCATTAATTCGGATATTCTTTAAAATTCATTGGAAAAAAAACAAAAAAAAAACAGAATGACAAACAACAATTGTCGCGTGACATCACCGCATCCATCATTGAAGATTAAAAATACACCAGCAAACATGCCACAAATGCATTTCTGATTTTTTCGCGAAGCCCAACCAAAATAAAAATAGACCGAGCCTTGAGCTGGCGGATTAGTCGAATAAGGAAGCAGGCCTGGAGCTTATGACTGTGTAAGTTATTTCAAATCTTTATCTTATAAACTTTTAAGTTTGCAAACTCACTTTTATATTAACATTTGTTGCCATGACTTCATTTGTCCCCTGTAAAGCGTCTGTACACAAATTATAAATGAACAAGCATGTCTACACAGCTATATAAAAAAAAAAAAACGACAAACAGCAAGAGAGTAAGCCGCAAATATATCGCATTCTCAAACCTTTTCGTGGATCAAAACTACTGCTTAAGTTGATTTAATATGCATAAAACATTAAACTTGAAGGAAAAAACTAATATACTGATTTGGTGTAAAATAAAAATAAAGTCTTTGTATTTTCCCCTTTGTGGCTCGATCATTATTATTAATAATATGAATTAATATGAATTGTTAATAAAATTTGTAACGCAAATAAAATGGATTTCCACTTTTAAAAACTTATTTGTGGTTCATTATTATTAAAACATCATTCACAAAGTAGTACAATGGAAAATTCGCTATTATCAAACATCTAACTCTTAACAAAAAGAAGACAAAGTTTAGCAATAGTTCTCGTCAGCGGCTCAGAGCTGCTTGGAAACGCGCGGCGCTCCCTCAGATCTGTAGCGTCCCATGTTCAGCTGAAATAAATGTATTTTATTTATGCCTTATAGAACTGACTACAGGACCAAGCCTGTGTATTGCACACTTATGGCCTTTCAATGATCACATAATGTCTTGAGTAAAATGCAAAAGAGTACAACTGATTGTGTGTTATACCACATTTTATCAGCAATTAATGCAGAAATTCAGATATTGTTAAAGGGTGCTCTAATATATTCTTGCCACTGTGTGTGTGTTTATATATAAATAGCACAGGTATGTTTGTAGCAATAGCCATTGGGTCAAAATTATTGATTTTTCTTTTATGCCAAAAATCATGAAGATATCAAGTAAAGATCATGTTCCATGAAGATATTTTGTAGATTTCCTACTGTAAATATATCAAAGCTTAATTTTTGATTAGTAAAATGCTTTGCTAACTTCATTTGGACAACTTTAAAGGTGATTTTATCAATAATAAGTTTTTTTGCACCCTCCAGATTCTAGATTTTCAAACAGTTGTATCTCAGCCAAATATCTCCTATCCTAACAAACCATACATCAGTGGAAAGTTTATTTATTCAGCCTTCAGATTATGTATAAATCTCAATTTTTAAGAAATTTACCCTTATGACTGGTTTTGTGGTCCAGGGTCACATTTCAGGGGCATTTCCTCTGAAGAGGCAAGGAAGGCTAGCCTGACAAGCCAGACCCACATAAATGTAGGGTCTGGGCACTCTCCATAGACAGGGCTCAACCGGAGGGGTGGGATAAACGGTTGTCTTTCAAACTCCCTCTCCACGCAACAGGATAGCGCTACAACCAATCAGAGCAACGAAGAAGGTGACGTAGTCACTGCGACGAAGATTTTTAACGAAAACCGGTGCAGTCTGTCAACCAAAAAATGGACATAGATTTGCACCAGACCTTTAAAAGTAAACAAAAACATGCACAGACAAATCCAAATTACACCCTGCGACTCGTGACGGTATGTCCTAAGACACGAAACGATCGGTTTTTGCAAGAAACTGAACAGTATTTATATCATTTTTTACCTTTGATACACAGCCACGTCCATCTGTCATGAGCACGAGTTTAGCATCCGACTCGTTACATGTGAACGCGCTCTGCCGTAGTATACGCAAACGCCGTAAGGGGAAACCGGTGAAAAGTCCCGGATGAGTTTGCGCAAGCAAACGTAATCTTTTATCTTTAAATTGGTTTGAACAATCAGGATACGCGCAAGTAATTACCATTTTGAATAGCCACTATACCCACAATCTCTGTGCACTGTGTAAACAATGAGTGTTGTATACAAGCGACAGATCGCTTCCGGCGTTTGCGTATACTACGCCAGAGCGCGTTCACATGTAACGAGCTGGATGCTAAACTCGTGCTCAGGACAGATGGACGTGGCTGTGTATCAAAGGTAAAAAATGATATAAATACTGTTCAGTTTTTCACGCGTAATTCACGGAACCAGAGAATGTCTGACGGAACTTATGGTCGCAGGTCAGTCGTCATCATGTTAAGCCTGCCCACCGACTTGTGATTGGCCCGGTACATCTTGGATTTTTTGAAATCTTAAGTGAACTGAGAGTAACTAGACTGCCCTTGGAAGCAAATGTAATTTGCTGCCGCTAGGGGCGCGTCTAGATTCTAGGCTAAAGGAGGGCAGTGTCTCTTGAAAATATTGTGAAAATATTGGATGAGAAAAAATTGGTAGTACAAAATTAAAACAAAATATAGCATTTAAAGTGTATAAATCACTTGTTTTTTTAAAGAAACATTGTCCAGCAGCAATATCAGCAGCTAAGCTTAAAGCGGGAGGCATCTCTCTCACCTCCTCTGACACCATTGAGTTTTAACAGACTCCCTAAAGCATGTGGTGAGTTTTGTGGATGAATGGGTTGTGATTGGTTCATGCAATAAATACCGGCTCTTGTGTTCATACATGATTAGCGTTCGTGAATCAGTGAATAATGGTGTTAATAGGAAGAGTAATTTAAAAACGTACATAAACAACCCACACATTTAGCTGTCATTTGGACAGTTTACACAGGATTGTCAATCAAACCCTACTGTGTGAACAAGCCATTGAAAGTTAGTGAGGTGCCAAAGAAAACAAAAATAAAGAAGCCTAAAAGACAGAGAAAGTAGAAATGTTTGGGTGCAGAGATGAAGATCAAACGTAGCAGAGCTATTTTCTCAGAAGGTAGGCTCAACCCACAGGAGCTGACACCTGCCCCACATTGACACACAGCTCCCGCCCAGCACAGTGAGAAAAAAGGGTATAATTAGAAACAGCTTTTCACTGCTTCCTCACACAGAACAATCATTTGTAAATATGCATTTCTGATTATGTTCATGTTCTAGTTTTAACAAGCTCTACAATCAATTTTCAACATATAATTAAATTGCACTGATTAATTTCACATCAGATGACCATGTAATTTCAAACAATTTCTTCATTAGAACAGCATCCTATTATTAAATACTCCACATATACACTATAGATTAATCACAGTGAAAATCAAGACTGGATGGATGTTCTGTGTCCACCCTCTTTCCTCATGGGGAAATTTTAAACCATCTTAAATCAATTAAAGCCTAATTCCATTTATTTGATTCTTCCTCTGACTCTCATTTCAGTTCTATCCTCTTCCTTTCTTCTCTGCATGTCTCACCTTTTTATGTCTTTTCTTTTGTCTGCATTGCTAAATTTATCTACCCTATATGTCAATCACAGAGATGGTATTTGATAGTAAGAAAGGCAAAATCCTTGACAATGCAAGATATATTCTAGTTGCTACCTGATCTCATGACAAAAACGTATCTGTGGGAACTTTTTTGCAAGACGCAAAATACATTCCAATAAGTACAAATCGGTTTACAACAGAAATGAACACTCGAGGCGGTAAAACAGCGAGCACTTGTAACCGTTTTTGTACACAGTTATGATTCGCTTTCCAGATGTAACAAGCTTGCTTGGTAGCTCAGCCGGCACAGAATTTGACTTAGGATGCGGAATCCTTGGGTACGAATCTCGTGAAAATTATTATGAAAGAGTTGAAAGATTAGAGTTCAAAAAACAAGCTACAACAGCATGCTTAGGATTGCGTTTTTACATCACATTCACTTTTGTTCATACTATCGGGTAGGTTTAAGTGTAGTGCAGATGGTACATTATTTTAAAACGTCACAGAGCATTAGAATTATAGCGCCACTCAACAGACATTTTAAGTCAAAACTAACATCACATAAAACTTTTCATATGTACGTTTACATTTATCTTACAAGCAGTAACATTTCACATCAAATGTCACGAAACGTACATGGCAGTATGTATATTGCGTCTTGCAAAAAAGGTTTCAAGTTTCAGCTATGTTTTTGTCATGAGATCAGGTCGCCATTTTTTAAACATATTTATACCAGTACATACTTTATCAAATGTTTAGTTTTTGTTTTTTTTAAGTTTGAGTCTCTTATGCTTACCAAGGCTCACCTTGCTAAATAAAAGTATTCATTTATAATAATAAAAAAGTACAACAGAACACCTACAAAAGCAGTTCATATGCATTGAACATTCTCTACATTTATTCAATGTAGTGAATTTGATGAGAGAACAGTCACTCCCAAAAAAATAGTACATATAATATTTTTAATACAGTTTGCATGCGCATCTTTAGGTTTTATCCAATTGTTCTGTAATGAATTTTTTCCTCAACTCTTCCACCATCTATTTTATGTCTTCTACCTTTTGTATGTGCGCAAACATACTCGCTCTCCCTCTTTTCATCTGTGTTTTTTACACAAAATACTTAGGTCCATTATTCTCACTAACGTACACTGATCCAAAAAATCAATTAATTGGCTGGTTGCCTCCTTTATCTGTCGAAACGCACAAACAAACACACATATACACAGTAATTGTGCTTTGTTCTGCCACAGTACTCTGTGCATTCAACTACAGCCTTTCAAACAAAAAGCTACTAAAGCAAATTTAAATACTCATTGTAAAAACACAAGATGCAATACACAAACAGTCTTCATATACTGTAGTGTAGGATTTTATGTTAAAAAATATATATAAAACGGTCCTCTAATTTGATTAGATAAGCTGCGTTTTAAAGGCATTAATAGTTCATATAACAGCACTGGGATTTTCAGTGTTTATAACACTCTGCTTGTCTGTTTGTCCCATTCTAGACTAGAGTGGGTGAACATTATGGAAACGGAGTAGATTGGTGTGAGTTTAACACGCTGTCATTCTGTGTGTTGCTTGGCAACACCTAAAGCTTGATGCTTCTTTTGAAACTTTTTTTTGGCTCATATAAATGTGTGATATTGCTTAATTATACATGTTGGTGATTTGCCAACATAGAAAATCATCTAGGATATTACTAAAGGCAATTTTCCAAAAGGGTGGCCGTGGGGCAGTTGAGCCAAATGCTTTGGGCAAGTTGTGATTCAAACAACTTGCTTCTTAGCTGGTCATAGTGAACTTTGTGAGCAAATACAGAAAATATAAATCTGTCTTTATTTAGAAACTTCACACCTCTGCTTTCAAGGGAAATGATGTGAGATTTGTCACATAACAACATGTGTTGCAGAAGCTATGTCAGCAGACAGTTTAATTGTTCAGGACAAACAGCTAAAAAAAAAAAAAAAAAAACACCGCTGTGAAACATTCAGGGTGTCACGATTCAGGCAGGAACACACGAACAACGACGTAATAAAAGTAAGAGTATTTAATAAATCCAATGGAAAACAGGCAGACACAGGAACACGGAGTGGTAACTTAAAGACCGACAGAATGCAGGGGAAAACACACACCTTAAATAGACAGACTGATTACAAACATCCAGGTGACAACAATGAGGGAGAAACCAAAACACTCAGAACTGCGGGGGAAAATGGGAGAAACCAACATGAAAGTCCAGGGGTGTGACATTACCTCCCCCTCCCGGAAGGCGTGTCCTCGCGCCGACAAACGGGAAATAGCAAACAGTCTTAGGAGGGGGTTTCGGCGGAGGACGGACTCCCGGGAGGAGGGCAAGAGATGGAGTCCAGAATGGTGACGGAACAGTCCATGGAGGTGATGACGGAGGGAGGAGCCAAGGAGGTGACAGGAGGGGGCTGGAGCAGGAGGAGCCAGGTGAGACCCAGAACACAGCCATGATGGAATGCCACGGTGGAGCCGATGGAGGGAGGAGCCATGGTGGAGGAGAGGCTGACCACTCCATGGGGCCGACCGACGGAGGCGGAGCAGGTGGTGGTGGAGCCCGAGGCGGAGACGGAAAGCCGATGATCTTGGGCGACACCGCGGATCCGGAGGGCCAAGGCGGAACCCAAGGCTCTGGCGACGAAGGCGGAGATGGAGATCCGGAGGTCCGCAGCGGAGCCGGAGCGACAGAGGGCCGAGGATGTGCCCGCGGGAGGGAAGAGATCCACAGAGCCGGTGGGACGGAGCGACGAGGCACAGCCGGAGGAGTAGAGTCCAGAGGCGAAGGTGGGGCGACGACTGACCAGGGCGGAGCCGGAGGGACGATGGAGCCCGGTGGAGCTGGTGGACCGACGGGAGACGAGGGAGCAGAGAGACGGGGTGGAGCCGCAGGGTTGGAGGGCTGAGGCGGAGTCCAGGACTCAGAGGCTGAAGGCCATGACGCCGATGGAAGCTGGCTGACCTGCGGCAAGCCCACTGCACAGCTGGTGGGCTGGGGGTGAGCAAGGGGACAGACAGAAGACAGCGGGGATTCAGGACGGCTGGACGGAACCAGCGGAGATTCAGGCATAGACAGAAGAGGGAGGGTAGGTGGGAAATCCAGGCAGACAGGCATTTCCGTGACAAAGTCTATTAAGTCCCCAGAGTTGTGCTCATGCTCACCCCCAGTGGTGGTGCAGTGGGCAGGGCTCTCTACCGCCCTCTCTTGCTCCACGAAGCACTCCACCGTCGCAGATGTAGTGGCCGGCTCTCGCACCTGGTTGAAAGTTATGACCCCGTCGGCGCTCCATACTGCTGTCGCTCCGGGCTCAGGCTTCCCGTCTACGATGGGCTCAGGCTCGTAATCCGCGGGTCGGGGTGGCTGGCTGGGCTCTGGGTCTGGAGTGACACTGACGAGGTTCTCCTGGGAACGGGTGGGAAACGAGGGTTTGTTTCTCGCCAGTGTCCACTCCACAAACGCGGCGAAGTCCGCTCGAGGGCCGTCCTCGGACGACGACGATCTGCATGACGCGTTGAGACTTGCGTCCTAGAACGCACAGAGCGCGTCGTCCGGATAGCTGGTGGTTTGAGCTACGAGTTGAAACATTAACGTGTATCCCTCGAGCGGTAATTCCCCTGCTTCAGCCGTAGCAGGATGAACTCTGGACGTAGAAAGGAATCCATGGGGAAACACAACGGAAACAAAAAGGACTGGAAAAAAACGAACGGGAAACAAAATGTAGGTGAACACGCAAAACAACTGTATCGGTCGGTCTTTCTGTCACGATCCAGGAAGGAACACACGAACAACGACGTAATAAAAGTAAGAGTATTTAATAAATCCAATGGAAAACAGGCAGACACAGGAACACAGAGTGGTAACATTAAAGACCGACAGAATGCAGGGGAAAACACACACATTAAATAGACAGACTGATTACAAACATCCAGGTGACAACAATGAGGGAGAAACCAAAACACTCAGAACTGCGGGGGGAAATGGGAGAAACCAACATGAAAGTCCAGGGGTGTGACACAGGGAGTATTAATAAGTATTAAGAATTACGGGATGTAAACTTTTGAACGGGGTCATATGTAAATGTCTTGAATGTGAAATATCTTATTCAGGTCCGTACTAAATGAACAATAACATGTATTTTGTATGATCCCTCTTATTTTGGTAAAATTATGAACATTTTGCAGGTTCTGAAAGGGGAGTGTAAAGACCTCAACTGTATGTGGAATAGTGTCAGATTGTTTTTCTCCTTACTGTATGGAGAGGCTTCATGAGCAGATGTAAACTGCATTAACTCTATGGTAACTATGCGATTGCAGTAGAAGAAAACAGTGTCTTCTAGACACAGTG
Source organism: Garra rufa (assembly GCF_049309525.1). Taxonomy (NCBI): domain Eukaryota; kingdom Metazoa; phylum Chordata; class Actinopteri; order Cypriniformes; family Cyprinidae; genus Garra; species Garra rufa. The sequence goes on from NC_133363.1 coordinate 29,710,970, forward strand.
AACTCTGTTTTAAATGTGGGCCAAAGCAGGTAGTATTCCAGAATTATGTGTAACGTTCTACTTTCACACCATGCCATAATTACCAGATTTTCTACATGACAGAACGTGACATTCACATCCTTGAAAATATGTGTTTCTATGGCAACACTATCAATGCCTAAATCTGGGTTTCTCAACTCTGGCCTTTGAGTTCCAATTTCCTGCAGAGTTTAGCACCAACCCAAATTAAACTCACCTGAACAAGTTAATCAAGATCTTCAGGATCACTAGAAAGTTACAGGTAGGTGAGTTTGATCTCTGCAAGAATGTGGTCTTTGAGGACCAGAGTTAAGAACCCTTGTTCTAGATGAATCTGCAGTGGTCACATGGTACAAGTCAGAGCTCTCAGAAAAATCCCAGTTTACAAGTTGTAATTACAAGTTCTACGAGGCATAAATGATTTTTACAAGTTGAATTCTCACAATTATGGTTATTACGATAAGGCTTGAACCAGTGGTGTGCAGTGGTGTTCTAAAATGAGGAGGCAAGGTTTTTTTTTTTTTTTTTTTAATCAAATGTAAATTCATATTCCAGTCACATTTTCTGTGTTAAATAAACATTATAGTACTAGAAAAAAAATCTAGTTTATATTTTTACATTAACAATGTAATCGATATTCTGTTTATTAAAGCCAAGTATGAATCTCATCAAGTTAGAGTTTTTTAAGCATTTTACATAAATTCCAAAAAAAAAAAAAAAACACATCAAAGCTCTGTAAATATTGGTCACAGACACAGAGATTTACTTTAAATTTCACCAAGCTGATTACTCACTAAAAACTCCCACAGATCATGTTTTCATGAAATTTTAAGAATTATTTTGACGTAACAAAGTGTTTATATCTAAGTGTGTGAGTTGTTTACTTACTTTTTAAAATTAGTCTTCCCATTAATGCCATTATATTGCTTGTTCAGACTGATTCGTGAATGCAGAATGCACAAACACAAGAGGCGGGATTTATCGCATGAACCAATCACAGCTGATCATAACCATTAATATTAAGATGGAGGCATTATCTCCTCTCACGTGACTTTCCCCCATTCATCCTAAAATTACCCCCCACCAAACTCACTGCATGCTTTAAACGCTTTTAAATCTCAATGGGCTCAGGGGAGACGAGAGAGCCGTGGACTCCTGCTGTAACTTTACCTGCTGGTGTCACTCTTGGACAATGTTTCTTTCAGCGTAGAAAAAGTGTGATGTCTAGACAGATATCTATCAGGAATTTTGTACTGTCTGTTCTACTACAAAGTTATACTGCTTCAAAATTATTTTGAATAAATTTTGAATTATTTTATATGAATTTAACACTTCTTCTATGAATCTCTGCATAGTTGATCCAAACCTGTCTGACATAGAACTGATCACAAGCTGGGTTTCCATCTAAAGTTGTGAATTTAACTTATGCATAAAATATTACATAAAACATTTGCGAATAAGCACCTTTTCTATCCAGTGAGTCAAAGAGAACAAAATCATCACTCCCTGCTAATCTGTCACTATATATCAAGAAAAGTAGGAAAGGCCACTGAATATAATAATTTTCATATATAAAAAATTACTTGCGTCTCAGAGGGAGCAGGCAAAACACAATACATTTTATGAATTATATGGATTTTTTTCTAAATTTGGTGTTTGTATCACTCGTTTCTGATGGGATACTTCAAAATGTGCATAAAAAGGGTGGTGGAAACAACTACAGACTCCATTTTGACAAAATGTGTAGTTGCTACATTCTGCACACCAAGCAGCCTAAACACCTAACGCCTAAACACAAGTGGATAGGGTTGATATAGGTTGTAGGAAAGCCAAAAAGTTTGCAGCTATCAGGCAATGATGAACTATTTAAAGGGTTAGTTCTCCAAAAAATGAAAATGAGCCCATTATTTACTCACCCTCAAGGCATCTTATGTGTATATGAATTTCCGACGAATGCAATCGGAGTTATATTAAAAATAGTTGTGGCTCCTCCAAGCTTTATAATGAAAATGAGTGGGTGTTTCTCTTTAACAGTCCAAAACAAGTCCAGTAAAGTTCATCCATCCATAATAAAAAGTGCCTCACACAACTCGGGGTGAATAAAGGCCTCCTGTAGCGAATTGATTTGTTTTGTAAGAAAAATATCCATATTTAAAACGTAATAATCACTTTTCTCTAGATTGCACTAACAGTTGTACGCGGAATATGACGTTGTATGGCCATATGACGTAGGATGTTGGCGTTGCACATGCACTGCTCAGAAGTGACGATCGTGGATGCACAGCGGAGAGAGCAAAACAAAACGGTCACAAATTAGAAGTATAAAATGAGAATTTGTGAAAAATCTCGGAGGATTTCGATATAAGCCAAGAGGAGACTGGTTTTCCTTTGCTAAATTAAGGAAACTTTGCTTCCCAAAACAAACGTTGGTATTCACGAGACTCACAGGTGCATGCGCAACATATATGTCCTACGTCATCTACCAAGAAAGGCTTCTGTGTACAACTGTTAAGCTAGATTAAAGTGATTATTACGTTTTAAATATGGATATTTTTCTTACAAACGCATCGATTCACTACAGGAGGCCTTTTTTCGCCACCCGAGCTGATGTTTGTGCTTTATTGGACTTCTTTTGGACTGTTGAACAGAAACACCCACCCACTGCCATTATAAAGCTTGGAGGGGCCAGAACAATTTTTAATATAACTCTGATTGCATTCGTCAAAAAGTAGGAAGTCCTATACACCTAGGATGCCTTGAGGGTGAGAAAATAATGGCTGAATTTTCATTTTTGAGTGAACTAACTCTTTAAGCTTTAAAGTTGAAAAATAATCTCTTTTATGAGCAAATTCTCGAGTTTATTTTCAAATAGTTGTGTACTTCATTTAACACTACCAATATATTTCTTCATCATCCTGTTTGTTTACTGCCAGGTTAAGGAGGCTGAACGACAGCCCCAGATGGCCTTCACAGTTCGTCACGCTACTGTATCGTTCCAGACGGATGGCGAGACGTGGCGAGAACAGAAAGAGAGGAGAGCTGCTCTGATGGTGGGCATCCTGATTGGTGTGTTTGTTCTCTGTTGGATTCCCTTTTTCCTTGCTGAGCTCATCATTCCACTCTGTTCGTGCGACATCCCTCCTGTCTGGAAAAGTGTCTTCCTCTGGCTGGGTTACTCAAACTCCTTCTTTAACCCACTCATTTACACAGCCTTTAACAAGAACTACAACAATGCGTTCAGAAACCTGTTTTCCAGACAGCGATGAGGAATAAAAAGAGGAAGGATTAGATTGAAAACATTTGGGTTTTATGAGTAGAAAGTGAGAAGAACATCAAAAGAATCTGTCTTCGAAGTTCAGAAACAGAAGATACAAAAGCAATGCACTCACTGTAATCGTTGTGGAAAGGGGATTTCCAAAACGCATCAAAAACCTGCAGGTGTAGTGTTCAGATTTTCACCTGCTGGTGATAATATCTGTCTGTGTATGGCTGCTGCTCCCAACAAGTTGGGCACTATCTGTTAAATCATCAGTGCTGAGATAATTCAAGTCTGCTGAACCATTCAAGTGTTCCCTTTTGCAAAACTGAACCACTCATTCGGACACTGAGCAAACTGTAGCTCTCGTCATCATTTCTGTGAACTCTTGAGAGAGAAACCATAGTTGTTTTCCACTGTTCTGAAAGATGTGAAACATCAGAGCCATTTTTCTTCTAACTGTCAATGAAGACACAAAGTAGGCATATGTACACATTATGAAAATCTGGCCTAATTCATATCCTTTCATTCCTTAAAAAATGACCTGGATAAGGAGCAATTTATATTTCCAACACATTTCCTTTCATTAAATTCATTTTTCTGTATGAAGAAAGTTGATGAGCAAAAAATGAACAAAGACGAGACGTGATTTCAGGTAGGTGTAATAAAGTGAAATGGAAATTTTGAAGAAAATAGTTGTTATAAATGACCTCATAAATGCCTTTGTTTCCTAGCAGCACATCTCAGCATTTATGTACATTACCATCAATGGATTCAGCTTTCCTCTTTGTAAGCTACCATTGTAGCAGCGCAAACTGGAATATGGACATTACATGGAAGGAAATGTAAACATGCCTGCAATTCCTTTGTGATGGGAGCTGTGCTGCAGTTATTAAATAAAAGAATTGATCTAGAATTCAAGGTTATTGAAGATGCAGAATAATTGCTTTGTTCATTGGTTATCAATAATTGGAGGATCAATAAATAAGGCAGTGTGAGAAGTTCAATGTCTCTTAAGAGTTCTTTGTCTTTATAAATGATGGTGAAGACGTTCTGATTTTGTGTTGCAATGCAGAGGCTTGTCCACACATGTCCAGAGCTGAATAAAAATGGCTGCTTCGATTAGCAAAAATACCTTTCTAATGCTAAACTGAATACAATGGTCAGTGACAGCTTTTTTATGCCCTCAGCAGTTATCACAATGCTTCCAGAGCATGTGCAGAGAATCACAATAAGTATGAGAGCACTGATCTCACCCCATCTCTTTGAAATACTGTCCGTGTATCAAGGCTGTCCATCAATTTGTCAGTTCATCCATTATCCATATACTCAGCTTTAGGGCAGCACAAAATTTCACTTTACATGTGTGTCTATGAGAATAAAATAATGTCTAGTAGTTCTCAAGCTTTCCAAAGGTTGCATAAGGAGAGTCAGATACTGAGAGATGAAAAAGGAAATGGAAAGCAAAGAGTGGGAACATAAATATGTTCTCTCTTGATATGTTTACTTTGAACATGATAGGGCTTTTCACAAATCTTACCCAGTCTTGCTTTATTGTTTTCCATGATTCACACTTATAAATGAATCACACTCTTCAGGTATCACAGTGTACATTTATAAATTTTGCGGTGTCAATATTATTGATTGGGCAAACATAGCACGCGACCTGCGTTATAACAGCTTGTCTCGCTCATGCTCTTCGTCAGTTTGTATACCATCCAGTTTGTCCTGAATAGGGACAAATATAACTGTAGGAATAAAACAATCTATTCTTCACTTCAATTAACTAATTTTCTCTCAAATTTTGATATTTTTTCCCTCAAATGCATCTCGCTGCTAAAGTTAAAGTAAGTTAAACTTGATAAAAAGGCCCTTTGAGACTAAATATGTCATTTTTAAAAGCACAAAAGGGTTCTATGTGAACCGGCCCTAATACTTTGTTGTTTCTTTGCAGTGGTGTTTTCACTGTATGCCAAGATGTTTACTCTTAGATGTTTTTCTCAGTCACTTTGGTACATTTCTCGAAGAATCCTTAAAGTCTACGTGAACCAGAAGTTGCTACTGACTTCAGTATTGTGATGTGTTTCCTACTGAAACAGAATATTGAATCGAAGGTGGTTAGAGGAATGTAGTTACTATGAATTAACTTGAATAGTGTGAATTTTGATATCACACGGACTTTATAGGGATAATTGCCCCATGATTTACTCACCCTCAACCCATCCTAGGTGTGTATGACTTTCTTCTTTTAGAAGAATACAATCAGAGTTACATTAAACACGTATTGGCTCTTCTAAGCTTTGTAATAGCAGTGAATGGCTGTTGAGATTCCAATAAAGTGCTTCAATCCATCATAGGAAGTGCTCTACACATGCTCCAGGGGTTTAATAAAGGCTTCCTAGGTGAATCTATGCTTTTGTGTAAAAATAATATTTAAAACTTTAAAAAAAGAAACCCCTTCCACCAAATGTTGTACATGCGCTCACTATGAATAGCGTTCCAGCGGATGACGTAGGATGTAGGCCTAGCATAAGCTCCGGTAAGAAGTGACAAAGTGAGAAATGTAGAAGTGACAAAGTGGAAGCACAGAGGAGAGAGTGAAACAAAACACTGGTCATGAATTCAAAGTATAAAACAAGGATTTGTAAAGAAAAATGTTGGAAAATTTCGATATAAGCCAAGAGAAGACTTTTCCAACCCAGTCTCAAAAATACTCACCTCTGGTAATTTTTAGCAGCACTGTTTTTACGTACCTTACTGCACGTTTTGTGGCAGTTTTAAAAAGAAATGTGCACTGAGTGGCGCACAGGTTCAATAAGTGAACCTTGGCACCAAACCCAACCCTAAACCTACCCGAAAGTGTTAACAAATGCAAAACCGATATAAAAATGCATTTGTTGACGCCATTCGAACTGGAGCTCTTCACCTCTCATGTACATCTCTGTACTGTGTGAGCTACCGAACAAACCTACCGTCTATAAAAAACCCATAGATATAAAGCTGAATATGTCATGCTAACATTCAAAAGCATCAGTTTTCAAATCTCCCAGCATATAATTTTTTTTTTTTAAGTCATAATATTCTTTAAATAATTGTGTGAAAACTATGCTTTATCAAACTTTGTAAATCATACATTGTCTGAAAAGGTATAAAAGGTGTTGGAGTTTTACTGCCTTTACTGTTCATTTCTTTTGAAAACTGCAGTGATATGTAGGCTACTTATTAGTACATATTTTGCGTCTCATGAAAAAGTGCCCACAAGTACGTTTTTGTCATCAGACCAGGTAGGTTTTTTCTTTTGCTTGAAACAAAACTTGGTCCTCACGAGGCTAGTATATTCTAGCATATTGCAAGAATGTACCAAAGCATTGGCAATTTGATCAAAAGGATGGGAAATTGCTTTTATGATGTGAACAAGGGTCTAGTGTGGAGGTTGAACAAGCAGTTTTAAGAATTTCCATTGTCATCTGAGAAATGTAGAAGTGATGAACATGAAAGCGCAGAGGAGAAAGCGAAAAACAAAACACATTATGGTCATTATGGTCATTAATGTCTAAAGATTTTGATATAAGTCAAGAGAAGCAAAAGAGGTTTTTTATTTTGCTGTAAACAAAACTTGGTTCTCACGAGACTAGCATATTCTCACCAGTGATTATGCCACGGTCCTACATTATCCGCTGGATAATTATCATTATCGTGAACAAGTGTATGACAGTTAGCTGAAGCTAGAGATTATGGTTTATAAAGTTTTAAATATGGAGCCATGTGAAGAACTTTTTATGATGGATTTATGCACTTCATTTTGTTTCAGAATTCATTGGCATTATAAAGCCTGGAAGAGCCAGGACATTTTTTAATATAACTCCGACTGCATTCGCCTGAAAGAAGAAAGTTATATACACCTAGGATTGCTTGAGAGTGAGTAAATCATGGGGTAATTTACATTTTTGGGTGAACTATCGGTACTGAAGTCAGTAACTTGCTCAAAATAGTAAATAATTAAATATATAGTTTCTGTTCACAAACAAGATCATTGTTCAGAATGTTCAGCCATTTTTTCAATTTAACATTGTAGTCATATTTAACATAGTATTTTGTGACCCTGAACCACAAAACCAGTCATAAGGGTCAATTTTTTTAAATTGAGATTTACACATAATAATAAATTAGCTGTCCGAGATATAACTATTTGAAAATCTGGAATCTGAGGGTGCAAAAGAATCAGAAGATTGAGAAAATAATTGTCCAAATGAAGTCCTTAGCAAAAATAAGTTTTGATATATTTACGGTAGGAAATTTACAAAATATCTTCAGGGAACATGATTTTTACTTAATATCATAATGATTTTTGGCATAAAAGAAAAATCGATAATTTTGACCCATACAATGTATTGTTGGCTATTGCTACAAATATATATCTGTGCTACTTAAGACTGGTTTTGTGATCAAGGGTCACAAATATGACTACAGTTTTGATGACAATGATTGCACAAGGCTGCACTTTTCCTGTATGGTATCAGTTTCAGTAATTGTTTAAGTTATTTTACTGTATGTGGAATACTGATTACAAGAGACTGGACAATGAAAATACATGAGTATTTTACAGCACACACACACACACACACACACACACACACACACACACACACACACACACACACACACACACACACACAAAAATGCAAAATTAAAAAAGTAAACATAGGAAACACCACTCAAGCACCACTACAGCACTGCATGGGGAATTACAGGGCCATCTTTGTACATCCCCTGATGTCCCGGTCTGTTGGACCACAGATTCTCAATTCATCAATTCAGGACACATTTACAAAAAAGTCTAATAGAAATGAATAGAAGGTATGCTTTACAGCTGGTTCAACTATTTTACATTTAAAGACTTGTGCAATGATCTAATACCTAGACTTTTTGGGGTGGTAATACTATTGAACAGAGAACCATACATAAATATATTTTGAACAACACTTGCAAAGGCAAATGGTTATGTAGGAAACAGCAGACAATTGTATATATAAATTGCAATACTTCTCATACAAAAGAACGAGAAATTGCTTTATTATGTGCACAATTGACTAGATAGTGTGAAGGATGAACAAGCAGTTTTAAACATTTCCACCGACATCTGAGAAATGTAGCAAAGCGACAAAGCAAAATAAAATGACAGTAACCCAGAGTTAAATGCAGTGTGAAAAGCCCAACTGAAGGAAATATTACATTTCAGAAATGTGCAGTAGCACATACATGGTCCATTACATTTAACCTACTTTAAAACAATGCTCCTGTTTTCTTGCCTCTGACCATAAAAGTTAATTGAATTCTATCTTAACACAAGCTGGAATGTTGTTTCAGCATCTCTGCTGCGATGTAGGCAGTGCACTTCAACAAAATATAAGTATTTGGTGCATGATGTAGAGTTTATACGGTAACATTGGGTTGTTGTGTATGTATTCATTAAAACCACAATGTCAAGGCTATGGCTTCAAAAGGAATTCATAACTGTTAGAAAAATATTTCTTTCAGTTAATGGATTTCTTTTAAGCCTAAAACACAATGCAATGCATTATTCAAAATATAGGTAGAACACCAGTAAAGAAAGCAATATGGAAAATTCCTTTATATCAACACAAAGTGTCGTATTTTTACGGACATTTCGTACAATGTATATGGAATTGTCCTTCTCTTTTCCCACCAGTCAAATATATTATTTTCTTTGACAGGAAAAGTATATGGAACAAAACATATGTTTGCTTTAAATTGGTACCGATGTGTTGTGTTTGAGAAGATGAAAGAGAAGCAAATGGTGCCTTGTGTAATGTGGTTTGCAGGCACATCACATAATGTTATTGTCTGTACACTGGTGCAATGAAAAATGTGTTGTAAATAGGCGTGCTATTCACAGTGGAATGCATCAGAGGAAAAGGTGCTTTCATGGTAAATTTGTTCAATCATCTGTGCTATTCTCTTAAGAGACATTCACAGAGAAAGAGAAACATGTTTACTCTTCATTGTTTTGCAGTTTAAAGGTGAGTAAAAGATAAAGGTTATGGAATTACTTTTAAAATGCATTTTAGAGAAAGACAGCTTAATGTTATTAGATACACATCTTCAGGTTTAGAAAAACATATTAAAGACACAGTTAATTAAAAGATAAAATCTCAATTTGCACAAAGTTTGTGAGAATAAAACATATGAGTTATACCAGCATATTTCCCTTAGATAGTGTGTGTTCATATTATACTATGCTAGGGTGACAATGTCATCTTTATACTGGACAAGTTCTGGCTGGGATTTCTAAATTATCCTAAAATGCCCAGGTTTTGTTTTGGATGTATGGTCACCCTAGGTTGCTATTTTATGCTGACTGGTGGTGTGTGGAATTGCAACACCCTGGCAGATTATTTCTTGGAATTTGCCATATGCCATAACAAATGCAAAATAATTATTACCATATGCAGACTGCATATAGACTATAAAATAGTATAGTGTTAGTACACATACACAAAACTTTGATAATAAAAATGTAGTCTTAGGTCCTGAAACTGCAACCTCCGTTACTGCAGTAACACTGCTGACCTTCTTGCTTATTCAAACCACAAAAGGAGAAGTTACATTTTCTAAGTGTACTGAGGTTATGTGATAGTGAAAAACAAATGAAAGTTTTAATTCTTATTTAGTGAAAACCCTGACCTTGACCTTTGGCCTGCTGTGCAGGACCGCACATTCACAGAACCATATTGAAACAGCAGTTCAGTCCAAGAAAGCACACAATGTGCCTGGAAGAATTGTTCTAATATATCTATGAAGTTCATGAGACAGATCCTCTTCTACTTTGTCAAGGTGAAACCCATAATTCCACTTAATAAGCTTTATGTTTTAGAAAGGCCACAGCCATATACAAAGTCTAGAAAGATGGAAAATGCCACATGCTTGTTATTTAGCCAACAAATCACTTTTGAATGATCTTAGAGGCGCTTCCGTGTTCACTACAATTGATTTGACGGCTGCTTACCATCAACTTACTTTACATGAGGAGTGTCGAGATATCACAGCATTTATCACGCACGATAGCCTCTTCAGATATTGCCGGGTCCCATATGGACTTGCCTCTGCGCCGTCTGCATTCCAAAAGTGTCATGACTCTGGGCTGCGGGTTTTCCCTCAGCCACCTGAGGTCGCTGTTTCCCTTCATCTTGCACTGCACTTCCCTGATTGTCTACACCTGTCTTGTTGTCTTTAATTATGACACTCGTTTCCTCCACAGCTGTTCACTATCACCACAGACTTTATAATCTCCACTCTCCCACCACTCTTGTGAGTCTGCATTGTTTCCTGTTACGTGTCGTCTGTGTGGTTTGTTCTCTATGATTCTGGTTCCTGAAGTTTATGTTTTTATTGTTCAAGTCGTGTTGTGCCGTGTTGGCCTTTTGGTTTGGTTTATGTTTATTTGTGTTTTGTTATATTAAAGTCTCTCCCCTGAATTTGGACCCAGACCTCCCTTCTTTCCCGTGACAAAAAGATGATGGAAACTGTTCTTAAAGACATACATGGAGTCAGGAACTACCTAGACGATATTATCGTGTATGGTGCTACTCAGGATAGTCATGATGCGACGCTGCGCTCTGTCATGCAGCGTTTATCCGATGCAGGACTAGAACTGAACTGGGAGAAGTGTACGTTCAGCCAATCGTCCCTAAAATTCCTTGGACATGTCATTTCCAAAAGTGGAATTTTTCCAGATGATGAACACATGTCTGCAATCATTGATGCCCCTGCACCGTATGACCTTGCTTCCCTGCGCTCATTTTTGGGCCTGATTTTGTGGTATAGCAAATTCCTGCCTAACTTTGCTTCTGTTGCTGAGCCTTTGCGTGCGCTGCTGAGAGATACATCAGATGCTGAGTTTGAATGGACTGCTTCTGCTGACTGCAGTTTTAAAGCATTGAAAGAACTGCTATCTAGAAGCCCAGTGCTTGCATTGTTTGACCCTTCTCTTCCCATAATAGTGTCGACGGATGCATCTGACTATGGACTGGGAGGGGTTTTGACACAAATACACTCAGGCGGGACTGAGAAAACTGTAGCATTCGCTTCTTGAACACTTACAGTAGCCGAAAGGAAATACTCTACGGTCGAGAAGGAAGCGTTGGCTTGCATCTGGGCCGTAGAAAAGTGACGGCCATATTTATGGGGTCAACACTTTACACTCCGAACTGATCATTGTGCACTTACTACATTACTGGCAACCAAGGGCATGGGCTGGGCTGGTATGCGTGTTGCCCGGTGGTCAGCACGCTTGCTTTGCTACGTGTATGACGTAATATACCGACCTGGATGCCGTAACTGTGCTGCAGATTGTTTATCCCGGTTGCCATTACCAACAAAATCAGATGGTGGTCTGGATCCAGAAATAGTTGCTTTTGCTTTTGATTGCCTACTTTGTCTGTGGAGAATTTCCTTTCTGCTTCAGAATCCTGTCCAGAGCTGGCTATGCTGCGTTCACAAATCAGTCAGGGTTGGCCGAAAACAAGCCGTGACCTGGATCCTGTGCTAGTGCTTTTCTTTCGCATCCGTGATGAACTTTGTGTTGATGGTGTGCTGGTGAGGAGAGGTGAACATCGTGCTATTGTTCCTTCTGCATTACGCAGTCAGCTGGTAAACCTAGCACATGAGACACACCAAGGAATTGTTCAAACAAAACGGAGGCTACGTGACTTATACTGGTGGCCTCAGATGGATGCTCAAGTGCAGTCCGCAGTTTCTTCCTGCTTGACCTGCCAAATGAATGATAAATCAGCAAGAACTGCACCTGCTCCTCTTCAGCCTGTCAGTCTACCGCCTGATCCATGGCAGAAACTAGGAATCGACATAGTCGGACCATTTGACAGTGGCCCTTCAGACTGCAGTTTTGCCATCTCCCTAGTTGATTACCACAGTAAGTGGCCTGAGGTGGCGTTCGCACCAAATGTTACTGCAGAGGTGGTCACATCTTTCCTTCACTCAGTCTTCAGTAGGGAGGGCAATCCTCAGTGTGTTGTAACTGACAACGGCCCTCAGTTCATTTCCAGTGTGTTTGCAGATTTCTTAAAAGAGAAGGGAATAAGTCACATACGTAGTAGCATCTATTATCCTCAGGGAAATGATGCTGTGGAACGCTGGAACAGAGTTCTAAAGGAATGCATCCTTTCTGCGGAACAAATGGGAAAACCATGGAAACATGCAGTGACTGAGTTCTTGCAGAATTACAGAGCTACTCCGCATAGTACTACAGGTGTTTCGCCTTCTGAACTTCTGCACCATCGCAAAATGCGTACAAAGCTGAACATTTTTCCCGTGGGCCCTAAGAGTGACAAATGTGCTCGAGTTATGGACACTGTGAGTAACAAGCAGCTTAAGAGTAAGACGTATACAGACAAAAGACGTGGAGCCAAGTACCCTACTTTCAAACCAGGGGACCGAGTGAGAGTGAAAAGACCTGTTCATGTGAGAAAGGGAGCTTCCAAATTCTCTCCACCCTTGAACATTGAGAAACAAATTGGGAAAAGTACTTTCGTGCTAAGTGACAAAAAGAAATGGAATGCATCCAAACTAACACGTTTTAAAGGTCCTGTTGCAACTCAACATGAGGGCTTGCAGTCAGAAGTGACATTTGATCCTAGGAGGAGTAATAGAGTGTGTAGATCACCTGTGTGGTTGAAGGATTATAGCAAAGATAACCTTTGAAACTGTATACATGCTTGAAAAAAACACACATCTTATTTGATGTTACACTGGAAGTTATGTGAACTGTTATAATTGCCTGAAGTGCTTGAGATGTGTATCAGAAGTAATGTAATTTCATTACAGTGTTTAAGGCAGTGTAAAGTTAAAGTTAGTAATGTGTACAGAAATGCTTATTTGTTATTTGGTTACTTAAGTTCTTTACTGAGGTTGTAATTCGTAGCAGTTAAAAGAACAACCCAAACATGTTCTAAATAGTAACTTGTGACACGAAGAAACCTTTCAAGTGAGAGGGGAAATGTTGTGTTTTGCAGTTTAACCAAAAGGTGGCAATATATAGCTGAGTGTATGAGGGGTGCTATATACGATCCTAAGAGAAGCAGTTGTGATAGCTCGGTGAATGGTAGCATGTTCTAAATAAAGGATCAAAAGGATTTTTCTTGTGCAGTTACTGAGTACCCAGGACGCAACATCCTCCTCTTGTTTACATCCGCGATGTAAACAAATCCAAACCGAAAGCCTCGTACCGAACGTTTCAATACGAATATGTGTATCGATACACCCCTACATTCCTCACACAAAGGCACTATATGGTTTTCAAAAGGCTTGGACTACTGCCTACTTGTCTGTTCAATATGCATGTAAGGGCAATATATGCTAATGTGCTGAGTGATCACATTAACTTATATAATTCATAAAGCACCGCAATGAAAAAAAAAAATCTTCACGTTGGTGAAAAGTGCTTAACAGGCCAACCAAACTGAGAGGCTAATATGGTTCATCTACACATATTGCTTTTGAGGTTTCTTCTATTATATTCTTCTGTAATATTCTCTGCTTCATTCAGACAAGTGATAATTTTTAAGGATGGACACCAGGCACAAAATTCAGGTGTAAATAGGATCCTGAAATTAGTGCTGTGAGCAATGAGCAATGTGTGAAAAATTAGCAGTAAAATGAGTTAGCTTTCTCGCATTGCACATCAAAATATTAGGCTCTAGCTGGAACTGAGGAATTCAGCAGCTACAGCAGACAGGTCAGCTCCTGTCTCAATATTTTATGGTGAAGCATGGTAACATAAAAAAGATTTTACAAAGACAAAGATGAAAGTCAGCATAGAGTTCTCACACTATCTTACCTCATGGCTGGTTATTAATGGGGTGTGAAATAGCCTGGAAATTGTTAGAGATCATTTCCAATGGCCCAACATTGAAACAGAAGTTTGAAGAATTGACGTCAGTGGTGTAAAATAGGTGAGTGAAAAAACTTCTAGAAACTAGTGCCACTGATTTAAACATTATAAACCCACACTGTCTGGCTATTCAAATCATATTATAAATATACCTGTTTTTCAAAGATTTGAACAACTTAAAGGGATAATTCACCTTACAATTTAAAAGTTCTATATGTATAATACATCAGATATTGTATGGTGACATTTCTGTGAAGTGGTTCAAACCAGCGTACTTTAACTCATTTAAAATTCTGATTCATTTACTATACATAGTCTTAGGAAAATCAGAAGGGGGGATTGCGCACAACCGTGTTTCTGAGCCCCAGTGATTCAACTTCCTACTGAGTTAATGGCTTCCGAGAATATCCAACAGGTTTCATTTTATTGGCACTGGCCACTGAGATCCTTTTTACCTCCAAATCATGCTAATGAGCCATTGTTCTCCTTGCCTTACATTGTCCAAAATGTTCTTCTATAAACACAAAAATGATATATATACTAAGGACTGCTATTTATGGTGACTGCGAGATTTGCCTAAACTTAAATGGCTAATAAACAAAAAGAGAAATGTGTGTTCATTGCATGTAAATCTTTTTTGCTCCCTGGAGGTATGAAAAGTAGCCCCGGCAGGCATGAACATATTTCTACCACAAGTCCTGAAGGTAAAAACACATCACACTCCTTCATAGGGCAAAGTCACTACAGGAATTGCATTCTAATTCAGTCTATTACGATTGTTTACGTATGTCTGGCGCTTCTGTTCTGATTTGAGCTTCACATTGATTTGCTGCCAAAATGGGGATTGCTATTCGTGACTCGGAATCGGAAAGAAATGTCACAGGCAGTCATTTAATCTTTCACCCTTCTTTCATTCTTAATCAGTGAGAGTGACAGAGCCACCGACAGGGGAAGGTGGGATTTCAGCAATAACAGATCAACCTTGTGCATCCTGCATGGTTTATTTTCATTTATCAGTAAACACCACGTTTATTTTTATGTAATAATAAAAAATGCCTTTTTTGCTATTTTTGTTCAAATAAAACGTATAATTTGATCAATATCATCAGCAATTTGGAATCAATAGAGCTTAGAAATATATTGGTCAGATGAAAATAGGCATGATGAAAATTATTGTTTGATTACATAACATTCAAACCACTTCCCAGCATTCCTAGGAAAAAGCTTTAGTATACATCACAAAAAAAATAAATAAATAACATCTTAAGAAAGTCAAGTACCTGACCTTAGATGGCCATGTACAATCGTACTACAGTCTTGATTCCTATGGACCGCATTTACTGGGTGCTGTGCTTCTTCAAGGACAAGATGACACTCAGCTGAAGCCTGAAATCAGAGATTCACACAAATAATAAATGCACAAGACAGCGAGAATGGCTGTTTGTAATTCTGAGAAGTATCACAGAAACCTATCACAAGCTTCATCATCATCAACATGGGGTGTTTCCCTAGTTTCTATGTATAAAATTGTTCTTCCTCTCTATATCTTTCTTTGATAAAGCGTCATTAATGGTCTGCATTAGTTCACTGAAGTTCTTGTTTGCCAATGGTCTTGAGAGTCTTTCAAGAGCACTGAGCTCTCAAAGAGGTGATCTGAATGAGCCCGACTGATGACGAACATTGAGATGTGTGTGAATTTCCCTAAAGAGGTGGCCATGCTCCATTAGAATAAGAATGGCTCTGCTGGCTGATTGCAGAGTATGTGTGAATGTCTGTGCATGTGTGGAGATATAAGATCCTGCTCATCTTTAATTTCAATTTTTTTTAGATTCTATTGTATTTCTGCTGCTTCACCAACCATGCATTGTAAATCTGCATCTGTCTGACACCAAATTCAACTACTTACAAAATGGACTAAATACATGTAACTATAAATCCATTGAGCAGTGCGCTCGTGCTTCCTTTATTTTTCAAACTGGAAAGTTCAAACCAAGGGTTAAATCAACCACGTTCATCAACCCACAAAATCAACCTCATGCAACACGATTCGTCTTTGATTAAGACTCGTTTAGTGCCCTCAATTATACTGCGTGACATAGCAGCAATTTTCTGAGAAGAGCAAAAACTGGAAATGTAGAGAAAATCATGTCAGATTATTTTAAATACTTCACATCCAACATTCTTATTTAAGTCCTATTCTTTGAATTCTTTCAAGCAGCAAGTTAGAATTAGTTATAAATGTAGAGATTGTGAGCTTCTGCATATTTCAGGTACCAGGAAATTCATTCATTTTGAGGTTAACAAGCCACCATTCTTTCCTTAAGAAAGTGATAAATATTCACACATGTAGAACACAGACAATGATTTTTAGCTCAAACCGTTGCAGCCCCTCAGTCATATAATGGCAGTCAGTGGGATCCACAGCTTTGAGTGTCAAAAAAACATACACAGACAAAACCAAATTAAACCCTGCAGCTCACGATGATACATTGAGGTCTTAACACAAGAAACAATCAGTCTGTGCAAGAAACCGAACAGTATTTATATCATTTTTTAACTCTGATCCACCGCAATGTGCAACTGTCCTGATGTAATAACAGGACAGTTGCACATTGTTCAAACAGCCGGCATGTGAAAAAGGACCAGCATAAACTAGCAAAGGACCAGCATAAACCAGCTAAAACCAGCATCCCAGCACCAAAACTTACCTAACCAGCGTATGCAGTTTTTTTCCAGCAGGGCTGTCATGTGCCGGCTGTGAACGTGAAACATAAAATTTTCATTTTTGGGGGAACTATTCCTTTAAGAAGTACAAAAATTTTGCAAAAAAAATTACAAACCCTGTATTTGTAAGCATGATTCACCTAAAACATGAAAACATTACTTTTGACACTCTTTTTCACACAAGTATATGTGCCATAAATATCAGACCATTTTAACCAATGAACACACATTATAAATTATGTGTGGATAGAGAGAGCCATTCGGTAAATGTGAGTAACATAGCTATAAGCAACTGTCTTTCAGGCTAATCAGAAACATATGTGGACTGCAGTGTGCCTGCAATGTCACTGACAAGGATAGCAGAGTTCTGGCAGATTCACCACAACACTGATCCACTCTGCCTGTGTGTTAATTGGCACGGGGTCTGTTTCATCTCATCCAGGCTCTGAGTTTTAGCTGATCCTTGCCTATCCTTAGTTGGCGCAATACCACCCCCAGATGAACTGGTATAGCGGACTGCTCACCAGATGGGGTGAAGTCCCTCATCCACCTGCCTTTAAGATGATCTCCCACCTGATCCTCATTAGTCTCCTGCTCCTCCAGAATGTACAACCCTAACACCTTACAAGTTCAACAGTGCACCTTATATGAAAAATGTATGTTTTTTAACATCCACCAGGGTCCACATTTGGGTTCACAACTGCACAAGAGGAGGTGACACCATTCCTAATAAAAAGGAAGGCACTGCAAAATAGAACTGAAATTACAAGAGGTTCAGACCATTTTCCAAGGCTGCACAATATATTAACCCTATTTAAAAATCACATTAAAGCATAATGCTATTGTGAATTCACAAATGCAAAAAAAAAAAAAAAAAAATCAATTAATATATGCGATGCAGGTTTAATATATGCGATTTTAATTATTTACATGTCTGTAGGTTACATACACACATCTCAGAGCTGCTCCATTTACAGTAAATGCTGCTCCTGATCATTTACATGTGTGAAGCATCCCAACTCTGTCTCTGCATATTGCTGTGGCACCGTCTGCAGTCATTTGTTATAATGCGTAATGTAGGCTGCATTAGCTCTATTGTTTATAATACATTATGTATCAGCTTTGTTCAGTAAAACCATAGTGTACTTGCTTTTGATACTATTATGTAATTTTAAAAGCTATTGTTCACTTTGGTCTATTTTTATTACTACAAAACAAAAGAAGAAAAAGTCTGATTACTCGTCAGAATAGTTGACCGATTACCCAGTTACCAAAATAATCCTTAGTTACATATTTCACCATTGCCTGTCTCTGAGAAAAACACAGCAGCCTAGTGGTATTTTGTTTCTGAATCAGTGTTTTGAATGCCTCAATGTCACTTTTATTTGTTCTTAAATGAATTAATGTTTTCGAACAAATCTGAATGATTTAAAGGGATAGTTTGTCAGGGTTTCTGAGAGAGGACTCAAACGCAGAATGTTAGTGATGGTAATTTATTGAACAGACGTCAAAGACAAGAGATGGTGAGGAAGGGGGGTGAACACAGTCCAAACAATAGGCAGGGAAAACACTCGAAGACAGGCTGACGGTGAGGATGACAACTGAGTCCGGGCTACAATCCAGTAGTGAGCAGAACTGGCAAGAAGCTGGAAGTTAGCAGCTGGGCCAGACAGGAACCTGAGTGGAAGTGACTCTGCAGTAGAGATCTCACAGGTAATGCTCACATCTAGCAGAGAGGGCAGACCAGGAGCACCGTCAGCAGGACAGGACTGGACAAAAGACAAACTTCTTGACAGAGATTAAACAGAACATATAGCAGAAAAGCAGTAAACTAGATGGTTAGACACAGAGGTAGAATACGCAACAAACTGGCAAAGACAAGAGGGAAGGTGCACGCTTATAAAGGGGATAGGATACACGAGGAACAGGTGAGAACACTTATACAAACGAGGACCAATGAAAGGAACAGGTGACGACACTTAGACAAACGAGAACTAAACAAGGGGGCGTGGAAACGGGAAACAAGGAGGTGGGACAAGAGGAGCACATGGCAGACAACAACAAAGACAAAGCCATGTGCTCAGACACAACACAAACATAGACACATTAAACAAAGACAGAACAGACATGACTGTCAGAGGTGATCCCTGACAGTACCCCCTCTCCAAAGGCCGCCTCCAGGCGTCCAAACCGGGCAACATCACAGGAGGCACCAACTGGGGGGGTGGGGGGGGTAGCGGAAAATGGAGTCCCAAACTGGCCAGAAAACATAGAGGGAGGGAAGGGGTGAGTGGGGACAGGACCAGGCAAAAAGTTCACGGCTGACCAGGGGGTTCCTGGCCAAAGGGAACCTAAACTGGGAGGCAGAGAGGGTGGGAAGGGAGGGGTGGGAACTGGCCTGACTGGTCTGGACCTCCAACTGGACTGGGTGACAGGGGTATTCTTAACGGTAGCAGGAAGAGACTTGGACCCTTCCTCAGGGGCAGAAGCAAACACTAGGCTGGGCACAGGGGCTGGAGCCGACACTGGAGCGGGCTCAGGGGCTGGCGCAGACTCTGGATTAGACTCAGGGGCTGGAGCAGGGATGCCCTCCAGGGCAACAAGCACTGGTTTAAGGGCTGGATCTGAGACACCCTCCGGGGCTACAGCAACTGGCTTAGGGCCAGAAACGGAAACGCCCTCCAGGACTACTGAAACTGGCTTAGGAGCTGAATCTGAGAACTCAGGCTTGGTGGCAATCCTGGCCTGGAGTTCAGGAACGGCGGCCATCTCGGCCGGGGATTTAGGCTTGATCGTCATCTTTGGTGCAGACTCTGGACGCTCGGACTAGACGTGACTTGGCTTTGATGGGACTGACGCAACTTGACTTGACGTTAAAGGAACAACAGTGACTTGTCTTGACTTCCAGGGAACAGCTTTCACTAGGGTAGGCTTGGGAACAGCGTCCTCTGGAGCGGACTGGATAACAACGCCTTCTGGGGCTGACTCAGGAACTGCGCTCTCTGGAGCGGACTCGGGAACTGCGCTCTCTGGAGGAGACTCGGGAACTGCTCTCTCTGGAGGAGACTCGGGAACTGCCCTCTCAGGGGCGGACTCGGGAACTGCGCCCTCCGGGGCGGACTCGGGAACTGCGCCCTCCGGGGCGGGCTCGGGAACTGCTCTCTCTGGAGGAGACTCGGGAACTGCCCTCTCAGGGGCGGACTCGGGAACTGCGCCCTCCGGGGCGGACTCGGGAACTGTGCCCTCCGGGGCGGGCTCGGGAACTGCTCTCTCTGGAGCGAGCTCGGGAACTTCATACTTGATGGCCACTGCAAGGGTGGCAAGAATCTCCTTTGCGGTATTGAGCAAGCTGGCCAGAGTGTCAGAAAAGGCCTCAGCAGCTAAATCAACTGGCTGTTTGAGTATGGCCTCCATGGCCGTGACTGGGAGAGCGGGGTGCTCGGGGATGGTTTCCGTGGCCATAACAGGCTGACTTACAGCCTCTGGAATGGCCTCCATGGCCAAAACATTAAGAGCAGGCCGCTCAGGAACAGCATCTGGGGCCACTACAGGAACAGCAGAAAACTCTGAGACAGCCTCCTTGACCATAACGGGCTGAGTGAGAGCCGCTGGAATGATCTTCGTGGCCAACGCTTTGAGAGTAGACTGTTCAGGAATAGTCTCTAAAGACATGACTTTAACAGGGATCTCTGTTGACTTTACATGACTTGCAGGAACATCTTTGGACTTGACTGGTGGGGATGACATCCGTAGAAGTTATTGGGAGTACAGATGGTATGGAACTGGCCTCCGTGGCCAATACTGGTGAGGTGAAAGTCACTGCATTGGCCTCTGTGGCCATGACAGGAGAAGAAACCAGCTCAAGAAGAGCTTCTGGGTACTCAACATGGCAGGCAGGGTCACCTTAAGTGGATGAGACATGACAGGGGTGCACACAATCTGTGGGAATGGTTGGACTCCTTGGCATAGTCTCAATGGGCAAAACAGGGAGAGAATTAGACAGTACAACACCAGCCTTTCTCTTCTTCCACCTATGACGTGTCTCAGAGTGCTGGGTCGCTTCTGTAGTATCTGTACACAGGGAGAGAGGTAGAGAGCCCGGTTGACACAGCGGAGATAGGAGATGACTTGGTTGATTGTGACAAGTAGGAAACAGACCTTACAGACTGAGGGATAAAATTAGACTTGGCAGATCCTTGAATGACAGGAGAGCACTCAGTAGACACTAGAAAACAAGAGGTTGGCTTGGCCGATTCAGAGATACTTGGTGCATACTTCATTGACTGAATCGGGGGTGGCAGTAACCAACTCTGACTTAGTGTTGACTGGAACTGACTGAATAGCTGTCAATCTAGCCATCTTGGAAATGTCTGATTCAATGAGGAAAGACCTTGGAATGATTGGAGTGGACCTGACTGGATCTGGAGCGACGGGAGGGGGACTGG
The DNA here is from genome assembly GCF_049309525.1 of Garra rufa. NCBI lineage: Eukaryota > Metazoa > Chordata > Actinopteri > Cypriniformes > Cyprinidae > Garra > Garra rufa. The sequence continues at coordinate 29,732,340 of NC_133363.1, forward strand.
CTGACCCCAGAGTGACTGGAACGGAGTGTACTTGATCCGGGATGATTAGAACAGGCTTGACTGGCCTTGGAATATCTGGAATGAGTTTGACTGGATCGGGTTTGATGGTCTCTGGAGTGACAGAAATGGGCTTGACTGGACCATCATCTACTACTGAAGATGGCTTTGTAAAGGCCTCCTTGGTCATAACTGAATGGGCAGATGCAGTCTCAGAGGGCATGAAACTATTAGAAGTTGGTCTTGAAAGCGTCACAGGATGGGAAACCTCAGGGACCAAAGCCAACTCTGCATGGGCCTTTCCTCCATTCTGCATAGGACAGGTTGATGTGAGCTCGTCCACCTTTGTAGTACCTGCAGCTAACTCAGCCGACTCAGGAGTGGCTGAAACAGACCTAGCAGACTTCAACCTGGCAGGCACAGACTTGATAGGGTAAGACTTGACTGGCTCTAGGTTGACAGGAAAGGTGTCAGAGTCATTAATGGATGCAGCAAACTGAGCCCTCTTCCTTCTGGCCCTTCGCTTCTGAGTTGGAGTTAGAAGTGGATCTTGATCTTGACTTGGCAAGGGGAGTGGGGTAGAGTGGTTGCTGCATGCTGGGCTGGGTGGTGGAGGAGGCATTCCCCACTGTATGCGATTACCAACATACTTAGAGAAATCCCAATAGTTTAGAAACTTGAGGTTGTCCATCTCCCACTTAGGTACCGGGTCATCCAAGCAGGCATTGAATATGTCCTTGAGAGCGGTGTCATCATAATCAAGCCCTCTGGACATTGTCCAGAAGTGCTGGGTGAATGCTCCGATATCCCAGCCCTGTTGACGAAGAGCTGCAAGGCCCCGCTGGCGAGCGAGCCTTTCTTGAGTATTGATGGGTGGTAGGATTCTGATGATCATTCTGCTGAGTCCAGTGTTGGCCAGTTCGTTCTGTCAGGGTTTCTGAGAGAGGACTCAAACGCAGAATGTTAGTGATGGTAATTTATTGAACAGACGTCAAAGACAAGAGATGGTGAGGAAGGGGGGTGAACACAGTCCAAACAATAGGCAGGGAAAACACTCGAAGACAGGCTGACGGTGAGGATGACAACTGAGTCCGGGCTACAATCCAGTAGTGAGCAGAACTGGCAAGAAGCTGGAAGTTAGCAGCTGGGCCAGACAGGAACCTGAGTGGAAGTGACTCCGCAGTAGAGATCTCACAGGTAATGCTCACATCTAGCAGAGAGGGCAGACCAGGAGCACCGTCAGCAGGACAGGACTGGACTGAACTGGACAAAAGACAAACAACTTGACAGAGATTAAACAGAACATATAATAGCAGAAAAGCAGTAAACTAGATGGTTAGACACAGAGGTAGAATACGCAACGAACTGGCAAAGACAAGAGGGAAGGTGCACGCTTATAAAGGGGATAGGATACACGAGGAACAGGTGAGAACACTTATACAAACGAGGACCAATGAAAGGAACAGGTGACGACACTTAGACAAACGAGAACTAAACAAGGGGGTGTGGAAACGGGAAACAAGGAGGTGGGACAAGAGGAGCACATGGCAGACAACAACAAAGACAAAGCCATGTGCTCAGACACAACACAAACATAGACACATTAAACAAAGACAGAACAGACATGACTGTCAGAGGTGATCCCTGACATAGTTCACCCAAAAATGAAAATTTGATGTTTATCTGCTTACCCCCAGGGCATCCAAGATGTAGGTGACTTTGTTTCCTCAGAAAAACACAAACGAAGATTTTTAATGAAAACCGGTGCAGTCGGCCAGCCTTATCATGGGCTTGGACGGGCACCAAACCTTTAAAAGTAAACAAAAACATGCACAGACAAATCCAAATTACACCCTGCGGCTCGTGATGGTACATTGATGTCTTAAGACACGAAACGATTGGTTTTTGTGAGAAACTGAACAGTATTTATATCATTTTTTACCTTTGATACACAGCCACGTCCATCTGTCATGAGCACGAGTTTGGCATCAGTCACGTCACATGTGAACGCGCTCTAGCGTAGAATACGCAAACGCCGGAAGAGATCTGTTGCATTTATACGACACTCATTGTTTACACAGAGCACAGAGATTGTGGGTATAGCGGCTATTCAAAATGGTAATTACTTGCGCTTATTCTGATTGTTCAAACCGATTTAAAGCTAAAAGATTACGTTTGCTTGCGCAAACTCATCCGGGACTTTTCACTGATTTCCCCTTACGGCGTTTGCGTATTCTACACCAGAGCGCGTGCACATGTGACGTGACTGATGACAAACTCGTGCTCAGGACAGATGAACGTGGCTGTGTATCAAAGGTAAAAAATGATATAAATACTGTTCATTTTCTCGCAAAAACCGATCGTTTCGTGTCTTAAGACGTTTCGTGTCTTTCGTGTCTTAAGACGTTTATTTTAAAAACACTCACAAGTTACAAAAACGCAGTCAGTTATGTCTGTGAAGGTAAACATCTGGGAAAGAAATCGCATGTTTATATTAGATCTGTATGTGACAGCAGTGTGAAATACAGTACCTACGGATGTCTACACTGTTAATATGACCCAAATCACTCACTGCTCTGGACTGAAGAACTTCAATAGCTCTAATAAGAAGACATTTCTCATATGAATGCTGCCTTAAAATGCTATAGTGTAAATATATAAAAACGACGGATTGTGTGCAGGTCTCTGATAATACAGTAGTGCCCATCAACAATCGTGGGCGAGTCTGTGAAATGTGACGTCACGTTTGATAGATTCTGCAAACGGCTTGTTCTGAGACACTGCTCATAATTTATGGGGATTAAATAAAAATGAGCAGGTGGATTTTTATTATTACAGGGTGGTTGTGTACACACACTGCCAACACACATACATTCAAACAACATGTAAAAGTTAATTTTGCATAATAGGTGCCCTTTAAACCAAAAAATAAACAAGGCAATAAAAAAATATTACAAACTTAGATCCATCTATAGAATAGACTGTGAAATATACAGCTCTGAACAAAGCCAAACAAAGGCTGATGCCTATTTTTCAGCAACAGTCTGAGTGACGAAACTACTGATGCAGTCTGCAGCAGAGGAGACGTGGCTAATATGCTAGAAATTGAAAAGTCAATTGGAATTGAGACAAGTCTGTACCATGATAGGATTAGAGTTAGTTATGCAACTGATAGGCTGTGCCTCAAGGATCAGCTCATCTCAGAGCTGAAAGAGTGTGTGTAATTGTTGCTTTTCAGTGATCATTATAATGGATAGCATCTGACTGACAACTATTACAGAGAATTAATAATGGTGTGAAGTAGATTGTAACCTAATTTTGTTTAAAAGTGAAGGCTTAGACTGACTGCTTGCTGTCGTTTTTTAGATGTATATCAAAGTGGCTTGCCTTTGATGCAACGAAAAGATCACAGACAGCAGGTCATTCAATAGTAAGACCCAACAGACTTTTCTTAGCTCTGAGAGTGCACATATTTTATTCAAGCCTCTAATGATTGGGTTCTGACTGTACCCATAGCCTCATTAAACCACCTCTAATGCCACAGTCTGTCCAGGCCTTTTTTTTTCATAACAAGACCAGGTGGCCAGTCTAACATGATTTATCCCCTTTTGAATCCTCTCTCTTGTTCTGCAGGGGGCTCTTTGTGGCCCAAATCAGTGTTCTGATTAAACCACAGCACTTTAAGTCACTGGTACCTTCAGCTGAATAGAAACTAAGAGTTAAGCGGAGCTTGTTACAGGTAAAGAAGCATCCTTTCCAAAAGATACTTGTATATGTCTAATCTTCACATAAATGGAGAAACCATTTCACCATTTTACTTATTATATTCTCAGCTGCCCGCCTCTCTCTCTCTTGGTCTCTTTTTTCCCAGAATTCTCAAAGGAGAGAATGCAGCTGTCTGCCCTTTTGTACCCTCATTCAGATGATTTGAGAGAGAGTTGTATTCCCCAGATCTTAGTGACTGAAATATGTGAGATTGACATAGACACGTTCACATGCTGCTGTCCATCTCATGCGTGTCTGAACCTGCTGTTTTTTGGGGGGAAACACAATTATGTACACGCACGCTCTCCAGCTCTCTCACCCTAACCTGCTTGTTTCATCGTCCAGCTGTTGTGGCTCATTGTATTTCAGCTCCCCATCTGTCACAATATACACTTTGCTCATAATTCTGAACACATTTATATGCACTCCTCTGACAGAAGGTCATCATGAGATGAGATTAAATTCTAATATAAATTGTCAAATTTTAATCTTGAATTATTACACTCAAACATCTTTCTTTGATTGCTCTGTTTGAAGCATTCAAAATGATATTCATTTTAGCAACATAGTTTTTTTAAAGCTTTTAAAATTTTAAATTTTAATGCTTTGTTTTAATGTAAATTAAAGGTAACTACTTGTATTGTCATCAAAAATAAATAAATAAATAAATAAAAATCAGTGTGTTACATATATTTTATCAGGCTTTTTTCATTTTTACATTTATTTATCTACACTACCAGTCAAACGTTTACAAACAGTAAGATTTTTTATGTTTATTAAAGAAGTATATTGTGCTCACTAAGCCTGCATTTATTTGATCCAAAATACCCAAAAGTAGTAATATTGTGAAATGTTTTTACTATTTAGAATAACTGCTTTCTATTTGAATATATTTTAAAATGTAATTTATTCCTGTGTTCAAAGTTTAAATTTTTAGCATCATTAAAGCATTCTAATATGCTGATTTGCTGTTCAATAAATATTTGTTATATTATTATTATTTAAAACAGTTAAAGAAACCTGAATTTTTTTTTCAACATAATAATGCTAATAAATGTTTTCTAAGAAGCAAATCGGAATAATAAAATGATTTCTGAAGGATCACGTGACTGGAGTAATGATGCTAAAAATTCAGCTTTGCAATCACATGAATAAATGACATTTTAAAATATATTCAAATAGAAAACAGTTATTTTAAATAGTAAAAATATTTCACAAATTTACTGATTTTGCTATACTTCGAATCAAATAAATGCAGGCTTGGTGAGCAGAAGAGGCTTCTTTAAAAATATTTAAAATCTTACTGTTCAAAAACTTTTGACTGGTAGTGTATATGTGAAGAAAGGACAAATTTCACAAAGCCCATGACCTTCACTTTGACTATAAATGGAACAGGAAATATTATAAAGCTCCTTAAGGTATTTTTACTGGTCATAAAGATATTTCTCCTACCAATTAGCAGCTTGATGGAATTCAACACTTCATAAATTTGTATTAAAAATTTATAACTGATTTACCATAATATGAAAATCTGAGGCTGTGGCAAAGGAACAAGGTGTTGAATAGGTCTGTTGATATCTATATAGGTGCACAGTCATATTTGGTAGACTATGAACACCACATGAATGCACAAGAGAGTGTCAATATTTGCCCCCTGGAATTGGTTTCTTTTTTTTACATTTTTGGAGCATTTTTATCAGTGGTGGACAGTAACAAACTGATTCTTTTCAATGAGCCTGTTAAATCGGTTCGCAAATCGCACCAAACGATTCATTCACGAATTGGACTGATCCGCTTGCAGCTGTTCACGAGTCGACAACTCACTGATTCAAACGATCCATTTACAGCGAGTCTAAAGTGAACTGAATTCACAAGAACCCGGAGATTCCTTGAGCGCGCACACGACTGATGCTACGAAAAGTAAGTTACTAATGTCGAATTTTAGGATTAATTATTGTACCTGATGAATTTAGGTAAAAACTGTACGTTGTTTGCGAACTAAATCTGTGGTTAAGGGTAATCTGTTTAAGCCTGAAATGCAGACACATATAAACATCAGTGTCTCTATGTTTTAGGGTCAAAAAATTAAATTAAAGTAACACAGAATAAATAAAATAACTCATGCACGTTCATATTCTCCTGCTGCTGTAACGTTAGCAGTCAGTGCACAGGGCCTGATAACCATACTGGAAATAAGTAAATATTGGTAGCTGATGCTAGCTCACAAGCTTGCTGGTGCTAAGTTGAGGTCATTTTTAGATATAAAGTCCAAATATTTTTATTCAACCAACTAAATAGATTATATCTGAGAGGAAAAAAAAACAGATGTGATGTTCAGAACATGGTAACTACAGTAATTATCGAAGTGGGTAGTGATGCCCTCTGGGGGCATATGGCCAGGGGTGTTTTTACACCAAAGACAAGGTTTGCGAAAAAAAAAAAAATCATTATGAAAATATAATTATATTTTCCTTAAAATGTTATATCAAGGGCGTAGATTTGCTCTGGACATTGGTGGGGACCTATGACTCCACCCCCCTATCCCCCCTATTTTATTATACGTATCTGTACTTTTACTCAATAGGCCTACTTGATTTGTGTACTTCGTCCACCACAGATTTTTGTAATCACCTTATTATTATTAAAACCATATGTTGACTTTAATGTCAAATAAAATGTACCCAATTACTTTAATCAATATTTTAAACTGTTGTCAAAAACAATAGACTCTTTATAACTGCTTATAACTGATTACTGCTCTTTATAGTAATAATAATTATTAATATCGATATAGAAAACAATATAAAATGTTTTTGTTTCGCTTTGGGCACATCACATTCTGGCTTCACAGACAAGTCAGTGCATGACGTTAGTCTAGTCTAGCACACGTTATGCAAAAACTCACGTTGTAATCACATATGAAATTAATCTTTTATTTATAGCATATCTGCACCGTGTTGTTTATGATGTTGGAATCTGTGAGCGTGCACACTCATCAACAGCTCCAGCGTTTTCAGCGCTTACTATGAGCGCCGCAAATTGACATTTTTCATTCATTTTCACCTTTTATTTTAATCGCGTCAGCCATAATACATTGTTTAATTGTGCAAGGGCATTTTTTGCCCCTTTGTCTGTTTATGTTCATTTTGGTGCCATTTTTGCCCTAATCACTGCTGTTATTACTGTTTAACCACTCATTCTGATGGTACCCATTCACTGCCAAGGATCCACTGGTGAGCAAGTGATGTAATACCAAAATTCTCCAAATCTGAATTAATTTTTTTAGCATTTTTTTTTTTTTTTTGGTGCACTATTTCTTTAATTCTCAGCAAGAACACAACAAAACATTTAATTTCATGTTTGTAATGTCAATTACTTTTTCAGTTTTTACATGAATTCTCAATCCTGTAGATGACAAACTACGGTCTACTTCAGTGTTATGTAACCGTTCAGCATGAGGACCTCCAGTCAGTAGCTGGATCATTTACTGAATCTATGTCAGCTCTGAAATGCCCCATGTCTTGTCCTACTGAGCTGTACATCAAATCTTTTCTCACACTAATTTAAACTCTTTCCACCAAACTTCAGATCTGCTGGTGAAGTGGTCAGATTTGGCATGTCTGTGTCAGTTCAAGTAGGCAATTAAATCGGGGAGCGGTTAGCAACCATTTCCATCTGCTAGTCATGACTGTCCAGCTTTAGGCCAGCTAGACCCCTGGAATGTATTTCGTATCTGCTCTTTACACGCCCACCTAAGGGCACTGGCAGGAGAAAAAGCAAGGTTTGGGCCACTAGCACACTAGCAGCAGTGTTCCTACACCTCATTGCTACAGATATGCAAATCCTGAAAAGGCCATTTTAGCTATTTCCTGAAAAAAAAAAGCAAATATAAGCTTGTTTCATGTTATGATTAAAAAAAAGAAAATAAATAAATGAATAAATATAAATATAAATACATACATACATACATACAAACTATTCTGAAGTAATCAAATCTTAAATGTTTACTAAAATCCTTTTCTAAGGAAACCCCAAATAATATTTATCAGTAAGCTTAATATATATAAAATCATGTCACTCTCTCATAGCTACACGGTAAATGTGTTCAAAAGTCTGAAAAATTAGCTTGTAACTTTAAAGAATGTCACTACCGAACACCATTTTTCTATAATGAAACAAACTTTTTGGGAGTTATTCCATAACATTTAGTTTTTATATGTGTTCCACTGTTTAGAACTGTGCTTGCTAACAACATCTTTGTTTTTTGGGGTGTTATCCCATAAAATTGTCACTACCATAATAGTCACAACCGAAATGTCACCATTGTTTCAGTAGTCATAAAAGGGAACACATAATCCTTTATTTAAAGGAAATACATAAAATGATAGTAAAGTTATTTTTTTTAGTATTTTAGTATGTTTTAGTAGTGTTTTAGTATGCAAGTTAAATTTCTGTAATGTAATATCACTACCCAAAAATGTGCAGTCACAACGAAACATCAAATATTTTGTCAAAAATAAAGTATATTAAATTATCAACTAAGATCTTATGATAGTGTTCGGTTCAGTGTATATATGAATCTTTATTTTTGAAATCAGTATAATCAACGTTATGCTTTTTACAAAGAAAGATTGGATTCAAAATAGAAAAAATATCACACTTGAAATATTGTTAAAATTGTAATTGTTATTGATTTATCTCTGAAAACTGTTTAATAAAATAGAGAAAATAATATATACAAGGAAGATGTAAGCAAAATATTAATAGGTCAATATAACTCTTCTTAATAAATTATATATTGCTGTGTGACAAATTAAGGGAGATGACAAATATTCCAAAACTTTCTGAAAATACAATATGAGAATTAACTGCACAATTACTAAAAATGTGTATCTTGAATATTAAACAATTTGCATATATAAAAAATTGTGAAGACGTTTCCAAATCTATGACTTTGCACCAATTCCCATATAGATCCCTACATAATAATACTGTTCAGGCAACCTTCAGAATGATAGGAACATTGAAAACAAGTCAATGTAATTTATTTGTCACATACACAGTGCACTGAAACATCCCAGTTTCCCAATCTAGATTCAATTGTACTCATACCAGCGTTGCTGCAAGAAACTAAATATATGTAGGTGGAAACAAAACATCTTGGATCTCCTCCTGAGTGAGAACTACAGGATGAAAATTCAGCAGGTGGTTTATGCCTTTTGGAAGATTGCTGTTATTTTACTGAAAGGAACAATGGATGTTTTCTCTATTCCTCTGTTATTTCAACTGACTCATTTGAGCTGTTTTATAAGCAGTACAATTTGCATATGAGTGAGCCTTTAATTATCTCAAACCAAACTGGTAATCATTCAGACCTTTAAGATCTTTGTCTAAAAATATAGTCAATATTTTACCGTTTCTCATTTTCTACTTAATCTACAACATACAACCATATCACAATTCAATGCACATGACAGACAGTTGTCGGAGAACACCTGAAATGTGGGACCGAATGAACGATACTCGTCTATATTTGCAGTACACAAACTGCGGTTCAGCTGCGCGCGACAAACGCTGCCAGTGTGAAAGCCCAACGGGTGCGCACTGCTTCTGCTCTGCTTACGCGCTGCTTACGTCCTGCTTACGCGTGCAGTGTGAAACCGGCGTAAGCACATGCATAAAATATGTGCGGGAAAAGTGTGCGAATGTAAAGAAAGACCCTTTATTGTGAAGGGGCAGCACACCATCTGAGAGCACAAAAAGCTCAAATGCTAAAGTCTGTCTGGCTTTCTTTCCGTCTCTCTCACACACATACACAAAAACTCACACTGCAATTGAATCAGCAAACTCGGAGCATGTCCGCAAAGAAACAACTGAAAAGGCGGCAATTCACACATACAAATACATGAATGGAAAAATGGCGAGGAAGCGTTTTTATTTTGCTGGTATCTATGACAACCTCTTGTTGTGAATGCTTAGAGAACATAAAGCGTATGTGTGTGCGAATCAGTATTTGTGTCTTTGGGAGTGCTGGACGGTAAAAGAGGCTGATTTAAATTCATGCATCCGAGGAAAGTGTTTGATGTCATTGATTGTAGAGCAATTACAGGTCTTGAGAGAAAGTGGAGAATAAGGGAGCCACTTAGTGTGTGTGTGTACATGTAAGTGAGAGAGAGGGAGAATGAGAAAGACCTCCGCACTAATACTGAGGTCATATCAGTCATACCTGTTGGGAGATACAGTCCCTATTTCCTTGAAATAGACAAGAAACTACACAAGGACCCTATTGATGGAGAGAAGTGGATGTATATTAATCCCAAGAGACACTTGTAGCCTGATGTGGAAAGTTAAGTCCCAGTCAACTACATTCAAATTCAATGCAGTGACTCTAAACCATCAACAGTATTTTTAGTCACATATTAAATTCCTTGTGCCTCAAAGCGGAATTTTCTGTGGTCAATAGAATGGACAGCTCTTGTGCCATAATGTTGATTACCATAAAAATGTATATTATCTCACAATAGTGAGAACACCCCTCACATTTCAGCAACCATTTTAGTGTATCTTCTCAAAGGACAATACTATAGAAATGAAACTTGGCTATATATATTTAGAGTTGTCAATGCAGCTTGTATAGCAGTATAGATTTACTGTCCTTTGAAAAAAACTCAACATATTGCCATTATTGTCAAAATAACTGGCAACAAAAGTGAGTAACAAGCAGCAGTATGTTGTTTAACCATACAAAGCCACATGTCCTATTCATCATCTTTATGTTTTTGTCTGCTTGACAGGACCATACAAAGTTGTGTATCTTGTATTAGAGCAGTTAAAATTAGGTGATTTAAGTACAATTCTCTCAAACTAACCACTGGATGTTCAACATGGCATCTCATGGCAAAGAGCTCTCTGAGGATTTGAGAATTAGAATAATTGTTGCTCTCCACAAAGATGGCCAAGGCTATTAGAGGTTCAGTAACACCCTGAAACCGAGTTACACTACAGTGGTCAGGGTCATACAGAGGTTTTCCAAGATGGGTTCCATTCGGAACAGTCGATCAATGAAGTTGAGCACTCATTCTGTGTGTCATGTGCAGAACCTGGCTTCAACAAACAGACACATGAGTGCTGCCAGCATTGCTTTAAAGGTTGCAGAAGTAGAAGGTCAGCTTGTCAGTGCTCAGACCATACGCTGCACACTGCAACAAGTCGGATTGCACAGGCGTCGTCCCTGAAGGAAGCCTCATCTGAAGTTGGCTCACAAAAAAAGCCTGCAAACAGTTTGCTGAAGACAACCTGTCCAAGAGCATGAATTACTGGAACCATGTCCTGTGGTCTGTTGCGATTATAAGATAAACTTGTTTGGCTCAGATGGTCTCCAGCATGTGTTGTGATGCCCTGGTGAGGAGTGCCAAGAAAATTGTGTCTTGCCTACAGTCAAGCATAGTGATTGTAGCATCATGGTCTCGGGCTGCTTAAGTGCTGCTGGTACTAGGGAGCTGCAGTTCATTGAGGGAAACATGGATTCCATTATGTACTGTACATTCTGAAGCAGAACATGACGCCTTCCCTCTAGAAACTAGGCCGAACAGCAGTTTTCCAACATGATAATGATCCCAAACACACCACCAAGATGACAACTGCCTTGCTGAGGAAGCTGAAGTTGAAGGTGATGGAGTGGCCAAGTATGTCTCCTGAACCCTATTAAGCACCTGTGGGGCATCCTCAAATGTAAGGTGAAGTAGCACCATGTGTCTAACATCCAGCAGCTCTGTGAGGAGTGGAAGAGGATCCCAGCAACAACCTGTGCAGCTCTGGTCAATTCCATGCCCCGGATGATTACAGCAGTGCCAGATAACAATGGTGCTAACACAATATATCGACACTTTGGACAAGTTCACTTAGATTGTATTCCCTTTTGTTGCCAGCTATTTTGACTAATAAATGGCTGTATGGTGAGTAATTTTCAGGGGACAATAAATCTATACTGCTATACAAGCAGCACATTGACTACTCTAAAATATATCCAAGTTTTAGTTCTATAGTATTGTCCCTTGTACTAAACCCAGAATATTTCTAAAATTCAGTGCGTTGAACTGTATATTTTGTTTGCTTAACAGATCTGTTCTACAAGTTTAGAAAATGCATACAACTTGCACAGATGCTGACATTCTTGTTTGTTTCACTGACTTTTGTTTCACAGTGGTACATGAAAAGATGCAATCCAAATACTGTGAGATACATCAGGATTTAATTCATACTCATAGTGGGCAATATTACTGTTCTGTTCAGGAACTGCATGAATCCACTTTGAGCCAGTTTTGCTATATGGAGTTTCTACGTCCGGTGAAACAAAGGATGCTGAGTGATTTTAGCACATACGTTTTTAGCATTTTGAATGGACCTGAATGCTGTGGAAAATGGGGAGAATGGGGAATAGATGGATGGAGTGCTAAAAAGGATGACGCTGACAAGAAAACAGATCCCTGTATGTGTGTTTGTCTGTATGGCGAGTAATGATGGTGTTATGGGACATGGCTCGGTGCAAGATCAAAAGGGCCTAACAACTGCACCTGTTCATACTAGAGCTATTCTGTCTCCATCTCTTGCTTTTTCTTTCTTTATGTCAAACACACATATAACACGCTTTTTAGTTCTGAATACCTTTCCACTGCTTCTTTGTCCCCGTGTCTTCCTGTCAAAATCAGCCTGTCTTCCACATGCCCGCCTGTTGAAAACATTTTACTTCTCTAGTGTGTTTCAGATGATTTTGCTAAAGTGTATATTTTAACAAAAGTAATTTCTGTCAGACCTGTTCCTTTTCTTTATCTTTCAGCAATACATGTTTTAAACAAAGCATGTATTACTGGATTGTGAGCTACTTTAGAAACCTAATATTACTAGTTTTAGCAGTATTAAACTAGACATCTCATTAAAAGTTAGGTTTAAATGAAAATCATAGTTTAAAATCATAACAGCTTATTAAAGGTATTTTTCATAGAACCTTTCCTGAAATGGAAACTCCCCTCTGATTTCTTTTATTAATTTTTCAATTACCCCTCCAACATACATTAAATGGAGTTTTTTAATAACCATTCAGTTGATTAAAAAGAAAAACAATCTCCATTCCATTTTTAATCAATTACATGGATCTAATTGATTTTACTTTCATATTTTGATATTCATCACTGTTTGCTACAATCTAGCATTTGACGCCAGATAGATAGATTTATCTTCCATGTTTATGTTTGTCAGTTTTAATTGAAGTATTCATTCATCCATATTAGCCAGGTAGACCAAATATTGTCAGTGCATTTCAGATATGGAAGCACACCTCTCTTTTTGAGTCATGGTTGATTTAATAATTCATTTGCATTTTCTCAGATAAGGACAGCTCAAAATCACAAATGTAAAGAGACACTATATCTCATTTATTATGTGGATGGCATAACAGAACTGTCAATATGGCAGCAACAGCACTTATTGGTTTTGGATGCATTTTGCAACCAGTCAATTTCTCCATAATATGAAACACACTTAATTATAAAAGCTTTGCAAATAACTTGCTGATCACCAGCTTTCAACTTCATGTGTCCTAAGCACTGAAGTCACTAAAGAAACCTGAGATGATAAAGCAAGATACGTATTTTTCTTTCATTTTTATGACTCTTCACCAAAGAAAACCCAAATTCTTATTTTATTTTAAACAGGTGCAGTTTCTCATTTACAGCATAATTACCTTTCCAACATATTCAGCTCTAAAATGAACTGGGTAACTGAAAGCTGATTAAAACAGCTTTGCTAGTTCATTCATGTAAATCCAGCAGCCTAATGATTTCCATCAAATCAAGCCGTTCAAAGCTTGTAGACTGTCATTTTTTATTAGTGCATTTAAGTAATTGATATGAATGCATTGTAAATAGCTATCCCACCCAGCTCTATTGTCTATAAAGGTCGTGAATCTACAAAAAGCCTCAATTATTGCCCAAGAGAACTTTAGAAATAATTGCCGTAATTATCTTCAAATGTTATCAATTAGCATCTCTGTTGTTCTTTGCTGAAGAAGCCTTGTGCCATAAAAGGACAGATGCTGCTGCTTGTGGGTCTGTACATCTGTGTTTGTGCGAGACTGACAAACAGAAAGAAAGAAAGAAAGAAAGAAAGAAAGAAAGAAAGAAAGAAAGAAAGAAAGAAAGAAAGAAAGAAAAAGACTACTTGATGAAGCTTGAAATTTAGCTGACAAGTAAACAGAGGGACGAGTAAAACATCATTTCCCCTTTACCTGACAGCTCCGTTTGCTCAAACTATAAGCTTTTGTCCTCCTGCCCTCTCCTGGCTGATACATGAACTACATGTATCCTTCTGACGGTCGCTTTCCAAATTATTGTATTCTTCTCTGCTGGTATAATTGAAGGTTTCTGTCACCACCTCATCATATCACACCCCAACAGTCATGAAAAGATTAACGAGCATTAAAGGCTTATTGTGTAACAACCAGCCATGTTTGGAGTCCTGCCTCCTTCATCAAGGCTATTGTTTAATCAAATCAGAGTGATTATCATCATTATCATCATCATCATGTACCGGCATTTATATTTTCAGTGTTACTTCAAAACAGCCTTTCCTTTCCTCTCCATCTCATTAACATGAATGAGCGTTACAAAAACCAATAAACACCCAGTACTACCTTGCCACATGCTGCTCTGACAGACTGAACAAAAGTCACGTGTGGCTCATTCGTGAGTATATGCTGTACTCACCTTTTTGAGAATTAAATTATTTATGCACAGGCTAATGGATTCCAAATTAAATGTTTCCTTAATCGCTGTATAATGCCAACTCGTGCCTGTTCGCTCAGCAGGACATTAAAATAATAATCACTATTAATGCGAGACTCTGGTCAGCATACATATTTTAGCAGTGGTGTTTATTTATAAGGATAACATAAGAATGGGCGATAAACTAAGCAAACATTAAAGCGAACAAGCTGAAGTAATTATGAATTATGAATCAAGTGATATTAGATTTAAAAAAGAAACATGCTGAGTTTTCTTCAGCAATGTTGCAAATATTTCTTATTGTTTAATAAATAGCATATAAGTATTGTTAAAAGCCAACTAATTTAACTAAGTGCTGGCGAGAGAGGGACATGATTGTAACACATGTAAGCCCTCAACATATAGTCTGCATTTTAACAGTTTCAATAAAGAGCAGAAGTACAGCATTCATTTTTTAGTGATAGCATTTTAAGTAAACTTGCATGCTTGGCAAATCCTTAGCACAGTCTGTATCAGCCTGGTAGCTTCTTCCAGACAAATTAATACAAGCACCTGTGCGCCCTCCCAGAATTTATGCAAAGCCAGCCAACCGGATTATATCGTATTAGATATTAAAAAGTGAATTGTTTGTGTGCAATATGCATCACATGCTGAACTTGACAACAACATAACATTCAGTTTAAAAACAATTATGGATTCATCATGCATACAGCTTTATTTTGATTTTTTTTATTTCTGAAATAAAAAGCTTTTTTCCTTTTTTTGAGAAAAAATGATAGAAATGAATATTTTTACTTAACAAGGATGTTTTAAATTGATCAAAAGTTATGATAAAGATTGAAGTTACAAATATCTATTTCAGATAAATGCTGTTTGTCTAAACTTTCTAACTTAAAAAAAAAAACTGAAAAATCTACTCAGCTCTTTTCAGCATAATAATAATAATAATGTTTTTTGAGCAGCAAATCAGAATATTAGAATGATTTCTAAAGAATCATGTGACGAGTAATGATGCTAAAAATTCAGAGATCACAGGAATAAATTACATGTTAAATATATTCAAATTGAAAACAGTTATTTTAAATAGCAAAGATATTTCAAATTTTTACTGTTTTGATTAAATTTTAAATAAATGCAGGCTTGGTGAGCAGAAGAGACTTCTTTAATAATCTTACTGTTCAAAAACTTTTGACTGGTAGTGTATATATTTGGCAATTTATGGTTTATACTACACTAAGGTGGTTCACTGGCTTGTAATCGGAACCTTTGTCAAAAGGTGCAATGTAAAACCATAAGAAGAACCCTATTCTCCTTCTTAGATTTTAGATATTTTGTTTAGAATTTACTACAATAGCAAAATTTTTAACCATTTTTTTTGCTTTTCTGAGGTCAAAAAGTCTTGTGTGGGACCATTTTATAATTGCTTATGGGGGGCCTTGGGGGCAAAAAGCTTTTTTTATTCCTTTCCTTAACTAAACTAAGAGACAATGAGAACCTTTAAAAACTATACAGAGGTTTAATGGGTTTTTTATATGGCAGTAGTGCTATATAACAACTCAGCCACTCCAACGAACTGCCAGAGGCTGCTCAGTGCTCACTGCAGAGCAAATGGGAGGAGCTTATGTTTAGCTCCCCCTTCCTGGATGTCCAACAAGGAGGAGCGAATGTAATTTATGCCTAATGGGTGGAGCTAGGATATCCAACCACAGCCTAACCTTACCCTAACCCTACCCACAATTCTGTCTCTCCACCCCATTAAACGTCCAGAGAGGTGGAGCTGGAAGTCATTTGGATCTCCAGTGAGCACCACTTGCCTCAGAGGCATTTAAAACCGTAGTTCCAGTCCTGGCCAGATGAGGGAGTGTTGCGCTTGAAAAAATTCTTCACTTCAGCAATGCTGTAGTACACAAAGTACAGTTGAAGTCAAAAGTTTACATACACATGGCAGAACCAGGGGTGTAAACTTTTGTACATAATGAAGATGTGTACATTTTTCTTATTTTGCCTAAATATCATATTTTATTTACTAAATTTCATTTAGGACTGCCCTTCAGAAGCTACAGAAGATACATGTTTCCTATAAGACAAAATAAAATTCAAAATAAACGTTTTTTTTAATGCATTGTTTCCTTCTGAAGCATCAGTGAGCATTTGAACCTTCTGATATAAGTGAATATGAGTCTCTCAGTTGTCCTCAGTGTGAAAATATGGATCTCAAAATCATACAGTCATTGTTGAAAGTGGTTTTTAAAACAAAAAAGTTGAAAAATCAAAGAATCTGTGGAACCTGAAAGATTTTTTGAAGAACAGCAGGCAGTTTAAAGGGATAGTTCACCCAAAAATGAAAATGTTATGTTTATTTGCTTACCCCCAGGGCATCCAAGATGTAGGTGACTTTGTTTCTTCAGTAGAACACAAACGAAGATTTTGTGTTCAAAGCAGTGTCTGTTAATCATATAATGGCAGTGGATGGACACCACACCTTTAAAAGTAAAACAAAACATGCACAGACAAATCCAAATTACACCCTGTGGCTCGTGACGACACACTGACGTCCCAAGACACGAAACAATCGATTTTTGCGAAAAAACTGAACATTTATATAATTTTTTACCTTTGATACGCAGCCAGCCACGTCCATCTGTCCTGAGCACGAGCTCATCATCCGGTTTGTTACGCGTGTACGTGCTCTGGCGTAGTATACGCAAACGCCGTAAGGGGAAATCGGTGAAAAGTCCCGGATGAGTTTGCGCAAGCAAACGTAATCTTTTATCTTTAAATTGGTTTGAACAATCAGGATAAGCGCAAGTAATTACCATTTTGAATAGCCGCTATACCCACAATCTCTGTGCACTGTGTAAACAATGAGCGTCGTATAAATGCGACAGATCGCTTCCGGCGTTTGCGTATACTACGCCAGAGCGCGTGCACATGTCACGAGCCGGATGATGAGCTCGTGCTCAGGAGAGATGGATGTGGCTGTGTATCAAAGGTAAAAAATGATATAAATACTGTTCAGTTTCTCGCAAAAACCGATCGTTTCGTGTCTTAGGACATCAATGTATCGTCATGAGCCGCAGGGTGTAATTTGGATTTGTCTGTGCATGTTTTGTTTAACTTTTAAAGGTCTGGTGTCCATCCACTGCCATTATATGACTAACAGACTACACCGCTTTGAGTTAAAACTTATCGTTTGTGTTCTGCTGAAGAAACAAAGTCACCTACATCTTGGATGCCCTGGGGGTAAGCAGCTAAACATCAAATTTTCATTTTTGTGTGAACTATCCCTTTAACTGTTCAGCAAAAGCAAGGAACTCATAAACAACTATCACAAAAAAAAAAAAACAGCTGTAGATCATTCAGGCAATAACACAGTATTAAGAATCAAGTGTATGTAAACTTTTGAACGATTCAATTTTGAAAAATTCAACTAATATTTTCTTTTATGGAATATATGTAAATGTCTTTTATGTGAAATATCTTATTCAGGTTAGTACACTCTTATGTTTTTCCAGAACATGGAAAAACAGTATCAGGTTAAAGGGGAATGGGCACTCTGCTCTGTTGTTGTGCTCATTTTTTAGCCTTTTTTTTTTTAAATGTCTTTTTTTGGTATTGTTGTTATCTGATAACAGAAATAACACTCCAGCACAACATTTTAGAACAAATATTAAATATTAACCAGTATGTTTGTCAGGTGGTACAATTCACATGCTCCGAGACCCCACACACACGTACACAGATGCAGGACTCAATGTTATACTGCCTAATGTCACAAGCTGATAAGGCTGTTTATGAATGTTATGTACATCGTACATTTATGACTTATTTTGAAACTCCATGATAAGAAGACAAAAAACAGCCTTGTATCTCCTTCACAAATTCTCAAAGAATTGGTTTATTGTTTGTAGAAGAGATTTTTTTTAAAATTATAAACCAATATTATTTTATTTTGTATATATACTATATTTTGTAAATTATTTCTCCTCTTGTGCATTATCTCTTTACTCTTTCCCCCCTCCCCTCTTTTTAAAGCACTATAACCCCACCTTACTTTTTTATGAATGAGCAATCTTCAAAACATTGCAATAGTGCCTGCCACACACCCCCATGTAGCTGTTGCATGATTGGTTGGCTCAATCACAAGGTGCTTTGGCAGACAGCGGATTGGCTAACAATACTGAGCCCACACTACATTTTGTTTTTCCAAACCTTTGTACTTTAGCAGGAAAATCGGATCATATAGCACAGACTAATTATAATACATTTATAGTACAGCTGCTGTACTTCCAAATGTACTCTTACATGTTATTGTAACTAGGACATTTTGTCTCCAATTAACTTGCTAATGATAGCTGTTGAGCATTCGGGAACAGCAGCATTGTTTATTCAAATAAAGAGCTCTTCTCATTAGCAATTTAAATATTCAAGTACTTGTTTTGTTCTTTATCAACAGAAATTATGGTCAAAAGGCATAGAAGAGGACCTATTTTAGATATTTTTTAGTCAGTGAGATTTGCTTTTTTTAATTAAAAAATGGAATGCAGCCCTTTTTGCATCTGATAAATCCTAGCAATGAAAACAAATGAGGATTAAAATAGTGAGCTCTAAAGGTGAAGCCTAAATGTGAAATGAAGATAAGATACTGTGTATTTACAGCTAACAGCAGGAAAAAAATAAGTGTGGGGGAAACATTATATAAGCAAAATTCAACACATCAACAAGCATTCACGCAGCAATGTATTGCCAAAAATTCTGTGAAAGAGGATAAAATTGGCCCTTGAGCTTAATCCCGTGTCTCAAAGGATGGATTAGAACGTTTCAACCACATAACTTCATGTTGTGTCAGGGGAGGGCATAAGGATGTCTCGCCTGATGAGTCAATTTAAAGCAGCCACTTTAACATTTTCATTATTTTGAATATGCTGCTATTCCACCCAGACTTGCTGCTTAATCTCTGCCACGCTTCATCTGGGATTCATTTGATCTGTCATAACATCCTGCTGCTGAAGCGTCTAGAGAGACTGTAAAAGAGAGAAATGGGGAAGGCAGAGACGAATATTTTTTTTTCTTTTACATTTTTACCCAAATAAAAAGAAATAATACAGTGAGTCATTAACATGCTGTTAAATTTGTATATACATGTACATATATACAGTGCTTTTCGTCCCCTAATTTACGCATTTATTTTGTATATGCATTGTTAGCATGCTCACTTTCATTGGCAGCATTTAGACTATGATTATCATCCTATATGTAAAGGTGTCCAGAATAGGCAATAGTAAGATCAGTGGTTAAGGCCAATTATAATTATTTTCTGAACATCTTCATGTGGTAAAATATTATTTTCGTGTCTAAATCATCACATTTATTGTTGAGCAGACCTAGTTTATTTTTTATACAATCACATGCCTCTCTGCCTCATTTTTTATTTCTTTATGCCACCATGTCCTTCATCTAGGGATGTAATGATATCAAAATATGTGACAATATCTCGATATAAAATCAGTGATGCGATATTTATTGTGATATTTAAAAAAAAAAAACAATTGAAGATTTAGGGGGAAAAATGAAAGTTAAATTATTATATGCACTTTGAAAGTTCAAAATTAGGAGCTCAAACCCATGTTCTTAAGTAAGAAAGTCAGAAAAAAAGTCAAATGGGACTCAACCCTCTTTTTAATCGTGGTGTACGGTCTCAGTCTAAATTACATTCACACTGGTGTTTTAGGAAGCCAAACAAATTACAATATAATAATAATAACGACAATTTGACAGTATAGCCATATTGTAAAACAACTGCAGTGTAAAATAAATAAATATGAATATTTCATAGGTAGGGTACATTATTTTGCTTTTCACTACAGTAGGGAAATTACAATACTTTCCCTAATTTGTACAGATGAAAGAGATATTTTGAATTTGGACAGCAGTACCCATTTAAACCACTAGCAGTCAGCAATTCATACTGCACTTTTGAGCTTTTATTTTGACAGAAACAGCAGTAGAGCTTTTATTTTGACGGAAAACTCCAGCTTTGGTGAAAACAGGCTTACAAAAACGCGTCTCACTAAAAATCTAATGAAATGCTGTAATCATCTGCCACGAAAATAAAGCATAACTGGTGGCCGTTGTGTTCCCAAACATGTGCTAAACTCACAGCACATGCAGTAAACGAGTTCACTGCATTTACTGTGAACTGAGCCTTTCTGAGGTGCGGAAAACACCAGATCAAGAGCTGATCGCCTGAACAAAGTGTGCGGTTCGCTTTGAAATGCGCAGCGAACACAGACTTGATGAAGGGATTAAGCCATATTGTGCTTTCGGTTTTAGTTCGTTCGACAGATACTGTGCTAAAGCATAATGGCCCAAAACACAACTTTAAAGACTTTTTATGTTAGAAAAAGAAGTTTAAATATGTTCGAAAAACTACACTTTTCCAGACAGTTTTGCTATGGCGATACCACAATATTGATAATACCGGTACATCCCTACCATTAGCTCTTAGGTCGATGCAAGTAAATACAAATTTTTGTCTTTGGTTCTGTTATTGGCTATCGGTGGTTAAATAAATGCTAAAAGACCTCACAATGGAAATACATTAACTTTCACTGTGGATTTGACTTCAAATGCTGGATATACTGATCGATGGGAGATTTTCAAGCTTTCATCATAAACATCTGAAGCTGAAATTACATTTTGAATGGCGTTTGTACATTAAAGCGGTTCAGCAGAAATCCTTGCGAACATCTGTGGAGAAAAAAAAATTATGTTTGAGGACTCTATCTCTACAGTCCTGCCTTGTACTGTGATAACTGTATGAAATCATGTGCGTGTGCTGTTGAATGATGAGAAGAGCCTCACTGGGGCCTCAGTTGTAGGGGAGGAAGGATGGCCGTAGGGAGTTTCCTGTCTGCCTCACGCTTCTGTACCACCCACTCCCCCTCCTCAGAAAAGCTGCCTCTCCCCAGACGTTATCTCTCTCCCACACATTGCCACACAGATGTTGTGCCACAAAGCACTGCTGAGTATAAGCTACTATAGGGCAGAATTTCCACATGGCGTATTGTCCTCTCAACCAGACAAAAATTAAATCTAGCCTGTAAAAAGGATCTGGGTTTGCATGAGCCTCCTGTGCATTATGCCACTGAATGCCATCTTCAGTTTGTAAGGCTAAATCAGAAGCTTGTAGAAGACAGAAATTGATGAAAAATTATTCTAGAAATTATTAAAAATTCAATTCAATGTTTAATAATATCCTGGGTCACATCATGCCTGAGCTCTTGACTAAGGAGCAGTGACTGAACTTCTTCTGCCCAAAACAATAAAAGATTTAGATGGTGTTGACGATTATTTTGGTGTTGAGTTTCCTTCATTTGCTTCACTTTTAAACTGTTAATCAATTTTAAGATGACAAAGTCATTTTCTATAGGCCTAAAAATTATATGAGCAATGAGACAACACGTGTTTTTACATTACTTTAACTCATCAAAATACGTTATACATGGTATGACTCATTTTTTAAGCCTGTTTAATGTAACTTAATTTTAAATGACTTAAACACCTAAGTTGATTGTACTTAAAAGATTAAGGCAGCAACTTATTTTTTAAAGTGTATCCACCTTATTTTCAACAAGTAAGCTGTTTTCTGTGAATCTGTATAAGAATATTCATTCGATTCGTTAGCCGCTGTAGGGAAATAACAAGAAGAATATCAAAGTGCATTAAATAGTTTAACTGTTCACACTACAAACCAGTGTGTTCATAATTAAGAAGTACATTAAAACAATATGATAAGACATACCATTTTGCAATATCAAGCAGCAAAACGAGCTGTTTTGTACAGCTAAAAATAGCTTGAAGTGAATGACACCAGAAGCCAGACCTATTAAGTTTACAAATGGCCATGCCTGCTCTTATGGAAAAAAATAGGTTGGATAGAAGATACATTTAACATAGGTCAGCCATTTGATTTCATCCCTAGCACTAGCAGTGTGTATTAACTATGTCTATTAATGTTACATTTTGTACAAAAATGTACAAAACTTGCACATCTGACCTATACAGATTTAGAAAAGACCTTAAAACAGCAGTTCTTCTAGGTTTCTAGGTCACAATGTGCACAAAGAAAAAAAAACTAAAGACCTTCAAGTGTGATTCAACCTAAGTCAATAAATGTTCCTATACAAAAGACATTTACAGTTGAAGTCAAAAGTTTACATACACCTTGCAGAATCTGCAAAATGCTAGTTACTTTACCAAAACAAGAGGGATCATACAAAATGCAAAATGATTTTTTATTTAGTACTGACCTGAATAAGGTATTTCACATAAAAGATTTACATATAGTCCACAAGAGAAAATAATAGTTGAATTTATAAAAAAAAGCTGTGTTTTTTGTTTAGTGATAGTTGTTCATGAGTCCCTTGTTTGTCCTGAACAGTTAAACTCCCCACTGTTCAGAAAACTCCTTTAGGTTCCACAAAATCTTTGGTTTTTTTGTATTCTTGGAAACATGTTCTGTAGCTTCTGAGTGGAAGCAATAAATGAAATAAAATATTTAGGCAAAATAAGAAAAATGTACACATCTCCATTCTGTTTAAAAGTTTTCACCCCTGGCTTCCTTCTGAAGCATCAGAGAGAAAAGGGTGGAAAGGGTTGGAAAGGGTTCAAATACACAAAAATGTCAAAAAAGTCAAAAAATTTGTGAGAAGCAGGCAGTTTAACTGTTCAGGACAAATAAGGGACTCATTACTAAACTATCACTAAACAAAAAAACAAAACAAAACAAAAAAACAGTATTAAGATTCAAGTCTATGTAAACTTTAAAACAGGGTCATTTTTATAAATTCAACTATTATTTTCTGTTGTGGACTATATGTAAATGTCTTTTAGTGAAATATCTTAATTAAGTCAGTACTAAATAAAAAAGCATTTGATCCCTCTTATTTAGGTAAAATAATAAACATTTTGCAGATTCTGCAAGGTGTATGTAAACTTTTGACTTCAACTGTGTGTACACTGTATTTGCATTATAGAAGAAATACCATGCTAATTCTATCTATTTTTTTATGTACGTAATTATTCACACATTTAAACTTAATGGAGCTTTTTCTATGAGAACATTGCATCATGTCTTTTGTGCATTTGAAACACAAATAAGATAATAAATTTCTTTTAATTACAAAGTCAGTATGTCTTTCCCAAATGTTAGTAATTTATAGCTCTAGAACACTAAAAGAATCACTGTTTCACCAGTTATTATTTGTTTTGTTTTTTTGCCTGAGGATTTGCAAGAAAGTGTCCACACTTACAAAAACAATCTGAACGTGAGCCATGATTCACTTCTAAACAGCTAAAAGGCATTCACATTCCAAAGCTTTGAGTTTTGCCACTTTCACCCAGATAATGCTAACTTCGTTCACAATGGATTTCAGTTAATCCTCCAGCTCAACAATATAATTGTTTATTTTCCACTCCTGAGCATAACAAATGGGTCTATGATTATATGTTTGCTCTGTCATGAAATTGTTTAAATATGAGCCAACCCTAGGAGAAAAGCTTCCCCTCTCTGTTCCTCCCAAGGTTTCTTCCTCATCTAAGATTTTTCAACTGTTGCTGTCGCCTTTGGCACTATTCTTTGTAAAGCTGCTTTGGAACGATATGTATTGTGAAAAGCGCTATGCAAATCAATTAAATGGGATCTTGCGGTTCTTTGGGCTCACTTGCTCAATAAATGGATCCTCAACCCCTGCCATTACAGCATTTGAAAAATATTTTTGGGTGAAGGACAGACACTGACAGACGCAACTGAAATGCTTACAGCACATCAGTTACGTACATGTTGTTTTCGTACCAGCATATCTATACAATCATGTTAGCAATGTATGTCCTCGTATGAACGATAAGCCATGTTTAGTATGTATTTGCTGACAGTCGTTCTTGACAAAGGGTGAACATCTGACCCATCTATCTGGTGAGTAGAGGTTCCACTCAGGTAAGAGTTTGAACTCTGTTCTGAATCAATAAATGTACTATCAGTACACAGGCTTGTTTACTATGGAGGAACAACCCACTGAGCATCATGACCTGATTCCCTCCTTTCAGTCCCTTGGCCGACGTCCAACACATGCATCACACGTACTGGACGCTGTCACGAAAACCAACAATCCGTATTAACTCATAACCTCACAGGGCCTGTTCATTCACAAACAAAATAGTGTTTAGATTTACATAATGCTATCTTGTCAGTCTGCTGCAGAAGATTACAACTTCATTTCCCCAACAGGCAGTTTTGTTCTAGTGCAAGCAGGTCACTTAAAACTAAACAAGAAGAAAATCTCCAGTCAGTGCAGTATTGTTCAGTGAAAAGGATTTGGCCAAGCGAGGTCATTAAACCTTACCCAGAAGTTTAAAACTTTGCATGACTCTTTGCCATCACCTCAGTCTACACACACACACACACCCATGCCAACGAACAGCTGACGGCAGTGAACATCAACAACGCGTGTCCGTGAGAGGAGGGTGGTGTGCGTTCGCGTCATATGGCCCGCCGCTCTCTGATTGGCCAGCGCGACTCACCAGACATGACCGCGCTTGTTTTCTGCAGAGGAAGCGCGCGTGTGCAAGTATTGTACTGTGGAATGAGAGAGACAGCAGCGTTTCGCGAAGAGATGATATGACCAAACAACACATCCGAGAGCATCTTTTGTTAGCTTAGCGTTTTGCAAACGAGTTTTGAAAAGCATAGACGCGCTGCGGTTTAGACGAAGACACTGCGTGAGGATCAAGGTGGGTTTTCACATCCTATACTTCAACTTCTTTTACTAAGTATTTGTAGCGTAATAGCTTGACTTTAGACATTATTATAACCTTTCTTTGAACGTTTTCGCTTCTCACAGTGCCAAATGCCAAGACTAGAGGAACACTGTTGGAGCTGCTCCTGTTCAACCAGTGTGAAGACGAAGGACCTGTCAAGCGCCAGCTGGATTGTTTGTAAAACGGGTGAAATGATGTCCATCATAACCTCAGTGCTGAGCCACGCGTACGGCTCTGTGCACAACCTCCAGTCTGCTAATTTAATTCGACGGGGGCTTGTGTTGTTTATCGTTGGAGTAGTTCTCGCCCTGGTGTTAAACTTACTCCAGATCCAGAGAAACGTTACATTGTTTCCAGAGGAAGTGCTGGACACGCTTTTTTCCTCGGCCTGGTGGATTCCCCTCTGCTGTGGCACTGCTGCTGGTAAGTCAGTAACGGTCGTGCTTGGATACATTGTGTTTGTTTGTGTGTGTGTCGATAGGACAGAAACATTCCGCTTGCCGTGGGCCTTTTGTTATCATATTTACACTACGTAAGAGTCCTCATTCTGGGCAGTTTTGTTGACATTGGGCTCTGTCGCTATCGGTTAGTACTGCCCTGGAAACAGCCGGGCATTCGGGGTCATTCTTTGGGGTGCTGCTCTTTCATTGGCTGCGCTCACAACGGGTGAGCTGCGAGGGAGGCACGTCATTGGCTGGTACGCCGAACATGCCACTTAGCCCAAAAGAGAAACACGGAAGTCGTGTGCAGCAGAAATTAATAAATAATTCGGTCACACACATAACTCCTCCTCCTGCATTCCTCACAGTCCACATAGTGGACACATACCAGTCTACGTCTTTTTTCTTATTAGTAGAAAATGCCTTTTTGTGAACTTGCACTTACTTATTTGTTTTAAAAACAGTTTTAACAATACAAATTAGATTCAGACATCAAATGTGACTGTTTTACTCGCTTTTTGGAATAATTAGTGTTGTTTAAAACACTGTTTTCTCTTTCCTCAGCTGTGGTTGGTCTTTTGTACCCCTGCTTGGACCACCATCTTGGAGAACCACACAAGTTTAAGCGGGAGTGGGCAAGTGTGATGCGCTGCATTGCCGTTTTTGTGGGCATCAATCACGCCAGTGCTGTATCCTTACCAGTCACGCTCATAACTGTAGCAGTTGTGGACATAAATACTTATAAAAAAAAATTGAGATTTGTTGTTTTAAGGCTGGAATACACCGCACAATCTTTCTTAATAGATTTGAAAAACATTAGGCATCATATACACTTTCAAAAAAAAATTTTTTTTTTTTTTTTTTAAGAATTATCTTGTTCTTACCAAGCCTACATTTATTTGATCCAAAATGCAACAAAAGCAGTAATGTGAAATATTTTTACTATTTAAAATAACTGCTTTCTATTTTAATATATTTTAAAATGTAATTTATTTCTGTGATCAAAGCTACATCATCACTCCAGTCTTTAGTGTCACATGATCCTTCAGAAATCATTCTAATATGCTGATTTGATGTTCAAGAAACATTTTCAGGGTTCTTTGCTGAATAGAAAGATTCAAAGCTATTGAAACATTATACACTATACCACCCAAAAGCTTGGAGTCAGTTTTTTTTTATGGAAAGAAATGATAGAAATTAATACTTTTATTTAGCAAGGATTCTTTTAATTGTTCAAAAGTGACATTTATAATGTTACAAAAGATTTCTATTTCAGATAAACTTTAATCACAAGGATAAATTACTTTTTAAAATATATTTGAGTAGAAAATTATTATTTTAAATAGTAAAAATATTTCTTGTGGTACTTTGGATCAAATAAATGCAGGCTTGGTGTGTACTGTGTAAAAGTTGTTCTTTAAAAAACATGAAAAATCTTACTGTTCAAAAACTTTTGACTGGTAGTGTACTTGTTGACTTTGTAGGGTTTAGAGAAAAACTAGTTATCATATACAACTGAGGATATTGTTCCAAAAATTCACATCATTGCTAGGTAATGCCTGATAGATGAAAACAATGTATTCTAACATTTGTATTAAAAAGAAAAATATAATCTGAGTCTGTGCCCATCTGACTGCTTAGAATCGAAAGACTTTTCGCTAACTACGTTCCGGTAAAAAAATATGGGCTAAAGTCATGTAGTATATTCCAGTCTTTAGTCGAAAAGATATTGTTACTGGAGTTACACAGAGATAGATTTCCTCAAATACCAGTGAGCCTTTCAGTTATTAACGTATTTTTAACATCTATCTAAAGTAAGTTCTGACCTAGAACTAGCTTGTATTTCCCTTAATTCAAATACCTCACAGAAACTGGACTTTGCCAATAATGTGCAGCTTTCACTAACTCTGGCTGCCCTGTCTCTGGGCCTCTGGTGGACGTTTGACCGTTCCAGGAGTGGCTTTGGTCTGGGGCTAACCACTGCTTTTCTAGCCACTCTTGTTGCTCAGCTGCTGGTCTACAATGGCATCTACCAGTAAGTCATGACTCACACATATTGAGACATTCCGACAAAAAACAATTTGTGATGTATCATCAATTGCCAAATGACAGCTGAGTCACAGATTCACTTCTGTATTTATATTACATGTTCATTCATCAATGTCTGACTGTCATTTTTTCCTCATAGCTCTCTCATTAGCAAGTTGTTTCAATGCATTTCTTTTAATGTTTCTCAGGTATACATCTCCAGACTTCTTATATGTACGATCGTGGCTGCCTTGTATATTCTTTTCTGGTGGAGTGACCGTAGGAAACATCGGCCGACAACTAGCTATGGTAAGAAACTTTTCCCCATATTTTCTACACAGGTATTGTCTTGAGTTTCCTGGAGTGCTCCGCACTAGGTCAGAAGGCACGTTTGTGTTCAGAAATGAAACTTAAATGGGGGCACAAGTACAGAAACAAAAGTGTAACTGAATATTCTGGAATGGGTCATCAGCTATTCACAGCACTCAGTGTAAATGTTTAGCTCTTCTCGTAACCAGCCTAAATGTTTTAGGAAACAAATCAGACTTATTACACAGTCTGAGTGTGTAGAATTGAACACAACTTTAAGCACTATTCAGACAAGGTTAGTTTTGTAAACAACATTTGAGATATATGAGATGTATTTCATAAACTGAACCAGGCTTGTTTGGCATTCAAGAGGCTTTCAAACTGTTAACATTAAGCAAAGGCAACACAATGACAAATTTAACTTTATGAACTTTATCCAAATTGGATTTCTTTTAGGACCAAGTTAGCTGAAAAGTGGTAGACATTTAGATGTTCGATTTGGAAATATAGATGATTTTGTGGAAAACATTGCTATTCTATCAAGTGCATTCCTCTATAGTGATGAGTTTGTTATCAGTTTCCAGTGGCTTGTTGATATCCTCACTATCTTGCTTCTGGGCTGAAACATCATGCCTGAACATCTCAATTAGCTGCTGATTGTAGTCTGAGGCATGTTTGTGCCATCCCCTCCAAGCCTTCTCAGTCAGCTGTGCCTCTTTGTTTTGCTGACATAACCTCGTTCTTTCTCAATAAAGGCGTGAAAGCAGATTACGCTCCTTGTTTTTCATGCTAATGGTCAGAGAGATGGTAAACAAAGTGCTTTACTGGCTCCAAATGCTGCATTCTACATGTTGTTCCAGGGTGTTTTTTGTTTTCGAGTTGGCAGCGGCTGATTTCGCTTGACCAACTGGGATTAGTGCTCTGCTAGGATTTTTCTCAACTCTCTTTATAAAGCGGCCACTTAAGAGATGCAATGGACTCTCAAACTAGATCTGAATATACTGAACAGTCTTCAGATGACTATATCTTCTAAATGTAACTTAATAGAACACCATTCAAGCAATGGCAAAGACAGTATTATGATTACCATTTTAACCATTTGCACTATACACTGTTTGGTTTTGGAGGATTAAATGTTCTCATAGAGATTGCTCTTTTTGGAGACTGACCAGCTGCCTGTGGGTGAGGCATGTGAGACAGTGTTGGCCTATGAAGGGCTATCATATTTTACAGGGCACCACATCCACGCAAGCCTTGTACAATTTGCGCATATACGTGTATATATAGTGCATACTAATTATAGCCACAATGTTAAGGGGCCTTTAACAGGAGCCGCAATTTTGAATTACTCAAAGCACCTTTTTAAATGCACAACTGGAACATATTTAGGTAGTTAGAAAGTAAGCCAAGCGCTCTTACTTCCAATACTTTTTTGGAAGTCAGTTGCTGGATGTTAATATTACTTTCTAGGTGTTTTCCACAGAGGTACAGTTTATGCCTGTTCTTTTATTTTACGGTAATTAGGGGGTGAATGCAAATCAAGTTGTTTTCATTTTTTGTTTATGCTTGATGTGCAAACACTGCATTTTCTGTACTAACCGACCGTCTGTTTCTCCACAGGGCTCCACTGAGAAGCCTCATAATGACTAAGTGGGTTTCAGAGGTCATGAAGTGAGCTTCGAAGAGTGCCAAAACAGAGGGCCTTCAAACTGAGACTCTATATTGGTGTTCCTGGTTCAAGCATAACTTCTGCTCTTAATTTTGCTCCTCTTTATAATGAAACAAGAAAACAAAGAGCAGATTGGTCTGAATTGGCCCGGTGTGCCATGAACAGCACCTTTGAGCAGCCAAAAGAATCCCCCCGGCATTCATTACTACCATCAGCGTTGTCGTTGTTACAGATCCTTGCAGTAGTGTTACTGGTAACGTCAGTCTCCTTATTACCAGGTTGCTGGAGTGCCACTATTGGACTGTACAAAAATCATAGCTAGTTTCACTTTCACTCAAGGTGAAAGAGTGAAAAGTAGTGGTGAAACTTTATGTATTCAAATGAGTGTGTGCTGGTCCAGTGGATAAGGCCAGGAAAAAAAGGTGGTGTGGAAGTGCACACTTTTTTTTGTTTTACTTTGCGCTGGAGAACCGAAAAGTCAAAGGGAAAAAAAAAAAATGCAAGACTGTGCAAAATACCTAAAATATCCAAAGAGGTCTGTGTACTGTCTGAATAGGATTTGTTAGAGTTTTATTTTTAAAAAACACTTGCTACGCTGCGAGTCTCTCATACTGACTGACCACCTTGAGTGTTATTTTAAGTACCAGAGAGGTTTGATTTGCCAATCACATTTGTGCCGACCGGTTAGTTTAGTATATTGACTGAATTGATTGTGTTTTTGTCATACTTTGTTGCTAACGCAGACCAAAAGTAAAACTAAAAGCATTAGTTTTCAAGAATTCTTGAATCGGAAGAATCAGAACATCAAGGATGCTCCTATTTGTATTAATGTAAACTCACAGAAATGGTGTAATGAAGTCCATTTAAAGGTTTCTAAATCAAAAGGTTGGAAACTTAGGACAACTAAACGTCCAGAAGACATTTGTACTGCGGCCTCGAAAGTTTGCAATCTGTGATTGCCTTTGTATTATAGAATTAAGTGCTTTTGTCACTTCTTCTCCAGTACAGTAATTTTTCCTTTATTTTGTATGTTATTCATTGTGTATAGCTTATCACCTGTAGCCGCTTCTGTATCTAACATAAGAGTAATCACTAGGCTAGTTTGTAGGTAGGTTTGGGGGTCTTAGCAAATGAAGTGCAATCAGTTTGTTTGAGCCTGGTATTCTTTCATATTTATTACTTTTTTTATAATGTTAAGGTACCCCAGATGACTCATATGCAGTATAGCAACATACCAGCAATAAACACTTTGTTTATACGTATAGAAGATATAATATGAGAGCAGACTCATTTTTAAAAGAAGTTACACACAAAAGATAATCTTGCAAATGATACCAATGACCATTTCCACTGTTCCAGGGGGATAAAAAAAAAACACCATGTTGTTGTGTCTTTATTAGCGGTAGTAAGTTGGGGAAATCATTTTAAGAAAATGCTGTGTGTTGTATTTTGGGAATGTTTGAAGAAGATTATGAGGGAATGTTTTAAAACAGTGATGAAATGTTGCTCTCAGGAGTAACAGGCTCTTTTTGAACCTCTCTGCTTCAGGGAACGAGAGATGTAAAACTGAATGAAAGCTTTATTTAGAGGAGAGTGAGAAATGCAACAATGTGTTTCTAGGAGTGTGGGTGCATGTGTGTCTTTACCACTTCATTTATACTGTTAGTTTCAATGAATGAAATTCAATAAAATCGTGTGTTATACAATGGTCTTTTGAGTTATTCATTCACTTTTTCTGTTGGCTTATCATAAATGCATGTGTTTATTCATTAATACCAAGACAAATTGTATAAAAGTATGTTACTTTATATCCTTCGTATAGTTATTGTTAACCTGGTTACATTGAGGACTGAGGCAAACAACTTGGGACCAACCAACAGGCAGAAAATATTTGTGGTGTTACATTATAAGTGAAACATGGTTTTTGTTTGTATGATATAGTGATTCATAAGCATGGTTAGGGTTTAAAATTTACAGTATCCACAAAAAGAAAAATCAAGCTAAAGTTGCCCAATAACTTCTGGCCTAGATATCAGTTTTTGTTTTAAGTGCATTGAATGTTACTTTTGCATTGATCCTCCCTAAGTATTTATACCAGCATGTTAAGTATCTTTTTACAAAAGAATGTGTTTAGTGTGAACAAAAGTAAATACAAAAAGCTGATCTTAATTTGTGATTTCAGTCATCCAACAAGTTTTCTCCAAATAAATCCTTCTCCCTTAACTGTCTCTCTGACCTCATTCTCTTCTCCTCGGTTCGGACCTGTGAGGAAGGAGTCATCTGAGATGACTTATCCTACCCCCTCATCTATTTATATCAGCAATTAGGATTGACCTTACATGTAAATGTGTGTGAAAGCACGTACTCGATAATCTTTTAACCATCTTTTAATATATATTTACAGAATTTATATTCTTACAAAAAACACATATTCAAACATTCCCTGTTACTGTTTAACCTACCACATCATCTTGGCTTCAAAGTTAAGAGCCAACATGAGCTGTCCAACTGCATGGTAAATAAATGTTTAAAGAAAGAATCCTGATGTGCTAAAGAATGCAATTAATGCCACTCCATGGCCAAGTGGCCTGAACTTGAGATAACCCTGTGTGCATCTTTCAGTTATTTAGCACAGGGTGTTAGGTTAAAGTGAACTAGTCTAAGCTGTTGTATGTTTTGGTGTATACGGCTGCCCTTTGTGTTTTGTATGTGACAGTAATGATTGTGGTGCTGCTTGCTATTATGAGTATCCTTATCAGTGGAACAAAAGTTAACTATAGGCCTATGTTTATAATTCTCTGGGGGGGAGGGGGGGCTTTTATGGGTTTGGCTTCACGTCTCATCTACGTCTAGCTATTTTAGTTCTAAAAAACAGCTCATTTTGCTGCTTGATATTGCAAATTGGTGTGTCTTACCATAATTGTAACATATTATCTTAATTATAAACACTGGTTTGTAGTGCAAACAGTTTTACCAATTATTGCATGTTGTTATTATAGTGGATAATGAACCTTAAGTCTCACCCATAAGCTTACTTTCGCATTCAAGAAAAAGGTGGATACATATGCATAAAAGTAGGGGTACTGTTGTTTGCTGGAGCAGGAAAAGACAAAAATCTCCAAACTGTTTTCCAACGTTTCTTTTTAGCTGGTTCAACAGCTGCCAGGAAGGTGGTTGCAATAAGATGGAAAAGATAGAAAGCTTCCCATAATCTAAGGCCACACTGCAGTTCTTGATGCCCAATTCCAATTTGTTGACTATTTCTGATTCACAAATCGAGCACTAGGCCTAACGAAAAGCACCGATTTGGAAGGATTTAGATTACAGTGGGTGGAAAGTGACATCATTTCCCCGAATTGTATTTGTTACTTATGAGGACGGGAAATAGATACATAAACTGGCACAAATCAAGCAGAAATGAAAGTCAAGTAGGCTAAACAACAATGACAAGGATTTACAATTATTCCTCTTTGCAATTATTAAAAATGCACAATTATTTAATGAAATTACCATCATAATATCCACCTTTTTCTTCAACACCGAAGTAAGCCTATGGGTCTGACTTCCGGTTCATTATCCGAAATAACGAGAAAAATAACAACGTGCAGTAAGCATAAAACAGTTTGCACTATAACCAGTACGCTCATAATTAAGATAATACATTAAAATAATATGGCAAGACACACTTTGCAATATCAAGCAGCAAAACAAGCTGTTTTCTAGAGCTAAAAATGGCTGGACGCTGATGAGACCAGAAGCAGATCCATAAAATGTACAAATGCCCGTTCTTACGGAAAGAAAAAGGTGGATATAAGTGTAATTATACATCAACTGACAAGATAAAGGCTGTAATCTAGGAAGCATCCCATCTTTTCTACCTTTTTAATCACTCGCCATTTCATCTAGCTTATAAAAATACTTGAGATGCAGTCAGACATTATCCAGTACAATCAGTAGAATGAAACATAAATCATAATGCATTTCAAATGGTGGATGTGTGTTTGTAGTGAGGCGCAGGATGTCTGTGGATGGTTGGTCGAATTCATATACCAACAGCAAATTAAGCTGACCAAAACAAGTTTGAAAAAGAGTTTGAAAAAAAGAGACATTTAAATTACATACGGCGTAAATTGACACACTTTGTCCCTTCGAGGAACATAAATTTAGTTCCGATTCACATCGGCAGATGGCAGTATTGTACATTTTTCAACAGTACCATATTACATTAAAGAGGGACCCCTCCTGGTAGCATGAACACTGTCTGTTCCTAATCAAACTTCAACAGTGACAGGCATGTCATTGTGTGTAAGAGATGTCCCTTCACATCTAATACAAAAGCCAGATGTTTCAAAAGTGATTCTGGATAAGTGAGAACCAAAATAACACCAAAATAAAATAGCTTTTAGCAATGTTTGAAGTACATTTCAGCATCCTTTGTGGTTACTGAACACAAAATCAGCAACACTTGTTGAATAAAGAAACAAAAGCATAAAGAATGTGTGAAGTTGCATCAGAATTGCACTCAACAACACCGTGAAAGTGCGAACTTTGGTCAGGGCAATACATTAAAAATACATGTTTGTAGCATACATTATTTTGCCCTTGAGCATGACACTTAAACTCAGGTTGCTCTGGAAGTCTGTTCCTAAAAATCTGTGAATCGGAGTTCTTTTCAATAAAAGTTTACATCAACCCTTCTGTAGGGCAAGAGAAAGGTACAAGCAAAAGATAAAGAACAACAAAATAAATGTTTGTGTGTGTTGGTGGATTTTCCTTGTGTTTGTATGGAGATGACTTGCAGAGGCTTTAACAGGCGTTGAGGATTTAGATTGCTCTTTGGCCCTGGGTAAGAGCCCCCCCACCGCTCCTCTAATGGAAGATGATTCAGTCGAACGGACGAGAAGACAGAATCGCAATTACCCAGACTTATTGAACTCACCCCTGACATTTCTTTGGCTTCTGACTGAACTAGCACAGGAGTACAAGAGGACAGGGAAGTGGAGGAGAGATGAAGGGGAGTGGAGGGATACGAAGAGAGAGAGAGAAGATAGAATATGTTAATGACAAAAAAGACTGAAACACTAAGAAAATATAGATTACACAGAGTACACAAGCCTTCTTAAAGGTCTCACACCTGAAAAGATAGAAAGCAGCTGTAAAGGAACATGCACAATTGGACAAAAACAGAATAGCAAAATTAACCGCCGCCTTATTCAACGAACAAAATTATCTTAAATTGGACCGCCAGGCTGTGAAATAATTTCTGCCTCAGTCAACACTGTCACTGATTCTAGGGATTGACGTGTGCATGTTAAGCCACAATGGCAATCTCTCTCCGTTCTCTCGTTCGGTATCTCTCGCTCATTGTCTCATCACCGTCTCACTCAATCTTTGAGGGTAGCAAGATAATGAATTGAAGAATTAGACCTAATGGGACACAGACCAGTGACGGTGTTACAGGAGGATGCAAAAAAAAAAGAAAAGAAAAAAAAAACAGAGCACCATTTCAGTCCAAATTGCCCGCGATGCCATTCAAATGCCAGTCTGGCATTTAAACATGTCTCACCCCTTACAACTGACCAGGACTTCCATTCGCCTCAGTCAGTCTGATTCAACCCTGCTTGTTCTAATTGGTTTATAGATTCCATGGTCGATCACAAGACAAGGACTCTTAGTAAAGGTGGTGGCAAAGTGCTTTTTGGTAAGGAGGGTCAAGGTCACAGGATTCAATTATAACAATAATCAACAAGGGTGTAGCTGTCATTATAACAGCATAACACCCTTTCCCTTCAGGAAAAAAAATACATCTCATCTAGTCTACCAAATGCCAAATGTGTCTCAAAAATTCAGGTGTACAAAGGGAATGAGTGAGGACAAGATAGAGGTTACTAGAGGCACTTTATATCAACAAATGTCATATAATGAAGATTACAACTGATATTCTTTTGGCATTGTACAAATGAAAATCAAACATACATCCCTCTTGTGTGCAGTGGAATGAATTTCACAGTTCTGTGATGGCTGCAGAAAAGTAAATATCAGGTGCTGACACATGAAGTGTCTGATCCGCACAAATCCTTTACAGTGCAAATGAAATACACATGGCA
The DNA here is from genome assembly GCF_049309525.1 of Garra rufa. Lineage (NCBI taxonomy): Eukaryota > Metazoa > Chordata > Actinopteri > Cypriniformes > Cyprinidae > Garra > Garra rufa. Next base: position 29,768,251 of record NC_133363.1, read on the forward strand.
TTACGGTCTGGGATTAACTGTCTGCTGACTGCCGTTAGGCCTGCCACTATTACAACCTAATCAAGCACATGAAGACACACTCTAATAGTAGGCCTGTGCTGCAAACTCAGGGTTTTTTATATTATATTTCTAATTGACAATGATAAAAATGCAATAGATAAATACATAGGCAAAAATTAAATAATTGTTTAAATAGATGCATCTACTGTTATGTATCTACAGATTCCATACTGTACATTTCCAACTATATTTCATCTTTTCAGAAATCAGCATGCGCTGTTACTCAACATGTAGTAAGGAATATAAAATAAATAAACTGTAATAGAATTGAACTGGTTTTCTTCAAAATATTCATTTCATTTAAATTGTATCGTTTGTATTTTTCATGAAAAAAAAAATCATGTAAAAGACAGACATTTACCTTGAGGTCAGTGGCCTTTTTAAGGCATTCTGCCATGTGACTTTTAGATAAAGAATGTAATTCAATGACAGAGTTTTTATATTTAGTTATATGACCTAAATATTTTGCAGGGGCCCCTTTCAAAATTGGTCTAAGAACTCACTGTCCTTTGCCCCAGCCCAGCCTCTCAAATGCTTGTATGGCCCAGGACACAAAAATATGATTTTAACTTACTCAGCATGAGCTGTAATATGTAATTAACAAAAGCCAAATTTATTAAAAGGAAAATGAACACATTTAGAAAAATGTGACCCTGGACCACAAACCCAATCTTAAGAAGAATGAGTATATTCAGCCTGATCATTTGTATATTTGCAGCAATAGCCAACAATACATTGTATGGATCAAAATTATTAATTTTTCTTTTATGTCAAAAATCATTAGGATATTAAGTAAAGGTTATGTTCTATGAAGATATTTTGCAAATTTCCTACCATAAATATATTAAAGCTTAATTTTTGATTAACAATATGCATTGCTAAGAACTTCATTTGGACAACTTTAAAGGCGATTTTCTCAGTATTTTGATTTTTTTGCACCCTCAGATTTCAGATTTTCAAATAGCTGTATCTATATCTATTGTTTTCATATTAATGGATATTGTCCTGCATTAATATAAAAGCTTATTGATTCAGCTTTCAGTTGATGTATAAATCTTATGACTGGTTTTGTGGTCCAAGGTCACAAATATTTAAAAAAGCATTGTGATTTAAAAGATACTGTTATTTTCTCACTGGTAATTCAAAACTGTTGCCTAAAAGTTATTTTATGTTTTACAAAGACAATGTCATGTCTAGTGTTTTAATTCCCAAAGAACAGGCTAATTAATCTCAATCATTAAAAAAAGCCCAAACAATGCACCAATTATTAATTTCTTTTTTTAAACCCCATTTTTAACTCACCCAAGAGTATCATTATACAAATAACTAGCTCTTAGCAAATAATTTAGTAAACCAAAATATAACCATCATATTCAGTCACCCATCTTCACCTTTAATACGAACAGCATAAAAAGGAGAAACAGACAGTCTAGACTGGACACAACAGTCAAACTCCGATCATTTGGACCTTTTTTTCTAACCCACTGGGAGCATAACTTGCTTCCGCCCTCTAGTGCGTTATTAAACGTTTATCGGGAGAAAGTCACGTTCGTTCACACATTATCTTTCATCTGTTAGTTCAACTGTGTAATCTCAGAAAATTCTGTTTACGTTTATTACAAGTCGAACTTGACGAAAAGATTGCATTTTCTTCACAACACTGTGCAGAGATTTCTCCTTTGAATTTTTTTTTTTTTGACAAGTGATGTCAAATTTGTGCAGTCAACGCATAAAGGCATAGGCAGCTTATGTACCGGAATATTTTAAAATTGAATGAAGAATACGAGGTGCAAAAACAGGGAAGTGGAGATAAATAGATTAGTGTGTGAAAGATGGTGAAATAACGCATTCCCCATCACAAAGCAGGAGAGCAGCTGTGGACGGAGCAGGTTCCGGTCGAGTACAGACGCACAAAAGGGGACTCCAACTTTCTCAGAGGGGCACTGGAAGGGACACTGTGGTAAAAGAAAAATACCCTAGCCACTCTGAAAATATCTGAGGTAGAAATGTACTCTGCATTCAAAACTTTAAACGTATAATCGCAAGAACCAGGCTGGGGACCTTTGACCGCATATCAGGTCCTACCTTACCATGATTGGCAACTGGTAAAAGGCCTCGTTTCAGGAAGCCCTCTCATCTCAGCTGTGGTCAAAATAAATATCTTAGGGGTTAGGTTAAAGGTGGGGCACGGGACACATGGAATCAGCCTCTTTTCTATATATACATGCTTACATGCTGAACCTGAAGATATGATTAGTGATGCCACACACGGAGAATATCCAAACCCATTTCCAAAAGAGCAAAACACAACGATACTTTGATACAAATGACACTGTTAAATTTTGACACGATAGACTATAGCCTATCATATCACGTGTTTCTTAACCAGACCCTTTAAAAAAAATATGCTTCGTTAACATATTAATTCGCCAATTTATGACCTTTTGTTGTTGTGTGCACGGTGGCTTGACAGACTGGGCTAGGTGTAACGTGCTTATTATGCATTTACATAGGCCAACTAATTAATTTACCAAAATAAGTGACGCTGAAGTGAATTAAGCAACAAGTGCACATGGTGGAAGTGAGAAAAGTGTTTAGAGGCAAGTGATTATTGTGCACATGTCACGCGCCACACTTGTCGCGAGGGTCGTAAACAATCACAAGCACGTGAAACAGGTGCCAATGGAATTTAAAGCATCTAAACTCCCGCGAAGAAACCAGGATAACGCCCTGTGACCCACCCAGGGTGTTCAGGCATCGGTACAGGTAACCCATAGCATGCGGACCAGGCGATGTCTAAAATAACTTATCGTTTCTTATTGTTTTCTGTAGGTATAGCCTACCTATTTATAAGGTTCCCTCTTCATATGCGTTTTTTTTAAACAAGGATCTAAGTCCTTAACCCTACTGTATAGCCACCACGTGGTGTTTTAGTAATTGTCACAAGATGTCCCAGTACTTGAAGGGTACATATACATTTATATTTATTCATATTCAGAGAGGGACCAATATTAACTGTGGATATTAAAAAAACAAAAAAAAAAAAACAAAGTCGCTATATTCGCTATAAAAACAATTATTTGAAATTCTTTTGCAAATAATTTTTTAAATAACTAGCGCTGTGCTTTGGAAATAATTTAGTAAAGCGGGCGAATCATCTCCCGAGCAATCAGAAATCATTCTACAAATTTTGAGAAACATTTTAAATATATTTTTCAATTTGAAGTTTATTATAAGATAAGTTATTAATTAGATGTAAAACGTATAATAATTAGAAAGCTGTTATTTAGCAAACTCCTAAATATTACGAAATATAGCTATCAAAGGAAATCGGAAAATAATTTCTTAAAACGGCATAGCCTATTGATAAATTTTGTATTCAAATGGGTTGCTTTTTTCACATGAACTGGAAATGAGAACATGAAATGGCATTATGTATTATTAACGAATTCTGGTCTCATGTTACAATGTTAAGTTGGTAAAGATAGACATTATCTAAACAGAAATTCAGAATTATGCAAGGACTAAGCATGTATTTGTTAGTTTAAAGGGATCAACCCTTTAGTAATGTTTACAACATGAGATACGCAATTAAATTGTAATGATATTTATGTTAAAGGAAGAACAATTTTGAAGTCATTAATAGAAAAAAAACGAAAACAATTTCTACTTTTTCATCTTTTACCGATTCTAAAATCTACTTCCTTTAGTACCGAACTAAATCACTTCAAAATCAGATTACTTTGGTAGGACATTGTGTACAAACATGCTAACTTTGTAACAAACTGCCCATAAAACAAAGTGAACATTTGAGTAACATCTGTCCCTAACACAGACTACAACAAATGAACAACATTTAAATGGCATGAAATGAACAATATGGAACAAAGACAGTGAAAGAAGTTTATGATGGATAGCCTTCATTCATGGATTCCTGTCAGGGTTTAACTGAATAAAATACAGACAGCATAATTCATAATATTACGCATACATATTTTTTACAAAATTAAAACGCTTTTTTTTTTTTATTTAAAAAATCTAGTTTTTCCTTTGAACCTTCTTAAAAAGTGAATTAATGTAAATACAACTTATTCCAGATCAAACATGTAGAAATTATATTTATAACAATACAGTGTAGACAAGATTTTTTTCACTTTCGTAAAAGTTACTGACAACTGGGCACAAACCAATCTGAGAAAATGCGTTTGATCCGTGATGTTAATGAAATATAATGTGGGCTGACATGTCTGAGAGGCACTCTAAATGCGAGTTTTCACGGAGAGAAAATGCTTGGTATTTGTGAAAGTGAAAATGCACCTGTGGCACTTCCTTGCATCTGAAAAGCCAACCGACATTACACGTCTAAAAACATTTTAAGCATCATCAATGATTTTTAACGTTAGTTGGGAGAAAAAAAGGTCTAGTCAAGCACGCAAAACCGTTTTGTCTCTCCGATTCACTGAAATCTTGAAGGTGGGATGACTGGAGAGAGATACAAGGCTAAAGCTTTGACTGTCAATAAAGCCATTTTCTCAAAAAAGGGTCTCAAGATGGGAGCAGCATTCAATTAACTTGATCCCATCTAAAGAGCCTTAATTAGGTTTGTGGAGGACGCCACATGCACGGTGGGTCAGGGACAGCGAGACTGTGTCGACTGAAAGGAGACTTATTTACGCCAGGACGATCAGACGCTTTAGAATTAAAGGCATTAAAACCTATCAACTCTATCCTCCCGGCGTTTTCAAAGTGTCCACTCTGCTAGGATCCGGACCCCGACAGTTCCCTGGCTTTGATGGGGGAATCTGGATTTAAAACATGAAGCATCAGTCATGCATTTAGACCAATACCCACAGAGGTATTGGTTTCACTTTTTGGTACTGGACCAAATATTGGGCGGTGGTGGATTACTGACGGTATTGCAAAAATCATTTCTGGCGCATTTTATGGAGTCCTACGCGACTTAAAAAATATTCCAATCGTAACAATTAAAGAGCTTTACAAATCTTTGGGAAGAAAAAAGATATTAATGTGTAACATCGAAAATAACTGTCATCGTGTCATTGCAGATCCTAGAGTGGTGGTTGGCTGGGTTGGATCCTGCCCTGCATGGTGTCAGGACTCATATCGCAGGCGTGCTTTGACTGACCGTGTGTTTGCGGGTCTTTGAGAGCAAGACAGTGAGAGAGTGAGAGAGTTGAGGGGGGTGTGTTATCCTTTATATCAGGCTGCAAGCTCTATGATCACCAAGGCTCGCACACACACACACACACACACACACACACACACACACACACACCAGCGCGTCCATTCACAAATCGAGTCAGCGCGTCAGCACCTATTGTAGTGACTGAGCCAGTAGCATATACTGTGTGTTAGAGCACAAGAAAGCCCAAAGGCAACACACTGAGGGTCAACCACTAGGCACTTCCAACCTAAACTTGTACAAAACATTGATTCAGATAAAACTGTGCCATATACGCTGACTCCATCCATATATAGATAGATAGATAGATAGATAGATAGATAGATAGATAGATAGATAGATAGATAGATAGATAGATAGATAGATAGATAGATAGATAGATAGATAGATAGATAGATAGATAGATAGGAGCAGACGGCACATCAACTCGACATCTTCCTGCGTTACACTAGTTGGTGCTATTAAAAAAAAACTGTAAAGATGTTGGGATATTTCAACAAACCGTAAAATGTACATTTATACATTTGTAATCAAATTACCTACGCCCTCGCTGGCACTGACTTTTGCCTTCCAAATGTGTTTAATGTTTGAATTGTCCTCCTTACAAACATGAAAATGCTACATAGACTATTCCTAATGCACAACTAAAATAATATTTTTAATTATTACTAATAAAATTTTGTTTACCCAATGTAGATTAATTCATTTTCCTATGAACGTTATTTTGTCTGCCAAGTAAGACAGAGATACATTACCGCGCTTCGTCTATAGCCTACACAAATAAGAAAAAATGAAAACTTGGACGAAACTTTTTGCAGAAGCAGCCTCTCTCTAACATATCACCAAAGCTTACTTTACACAACATAAACACAGAAAAAAAAATATTTGATTACCTAAGAACCAAAGTTATTGACTAACCACAGTTAAAAATGTCAGCGAAAATCGGTTTACAAACAAGTCTGAATGTTATTCTACCTAATTGACACCTATACCCGGTGCCCTTAATATTTTCCTTGCTGCTCCACCTGTGAACGTTTCTTAGGTGCAAAGCCAATAGAATTATTCAGAAATATACTGCCTTTTGTAGAAAATATTTAATTTTCTTTTAGTGCTCAGGAAGAGGTATAGAATTGCCAACTACACCTTGTTTTGTCTGTGGGCATAACGGCGCAGAGAAATGCAAAGCTCATCAAAATCTTTGATGAATAAGGACAAGTAAATGAAATGTCACCAGGGTGAACTATACATTCTGGAGAACAACATATAGACAGGACGCGCACATGAACGTTTCCTTGTGCACGGCTGACACGTCACAGACAACACAAAAGACGGAGAGACTGATGTCATATCAAGGCAAATAAAAACATCAACGTGGCCTCAATCCTACGCACATGGTGGTGCCAGTGCTGTTATGGCTACCTTAAAGCTCTAAGGCCTTATAAGAGCCGCTATGATGTGAAATTAATGTGATATAAAAGAACTGCCTGAAATGTAATCACATATTAGTGTAATCCATTATATGTTGTAATGTAATACTTCATAGAAGGTTGAATATTCAAGATTTAACCTTAAATAGACGCACTTTAGAAAGATATTACTGATGATTTATTCTTCTTTGCTGTATAACAGCCTCTTGGCGGTTTGTTATGGGAGGGGACGCCTCATATTGGTTAGTGACATCACAGGATACATACAGTAGAGGATGAAGCAGCAGAAGTGGAGGGTAAATGAGGAGACTGGGATGCCTCATTTATAGAACATCAATGATCTAACGCATTTTTGCTTTATTTTATTAACCTAAGCTCTGGCGTACAGAGTCCTAATAATGCTGGGTTCATGTAGCCTAACTGTTGTCTGATAATGATTTTTTTCTACGCGCAAGAAACAAATAATTGCGTAAAATTCAATTCGCGCTAATGCCAGGGCGAGCGTTTCAGCAAAAGAGAGACAGTGATAGAGGGCAGGACACGGCGCTTGCGATCTGTCAACCACTCTATTGTCTTATTACCCATTCCGCGCATGGAGTCTACAATGAATATCTTGCGGGTGATTAAAAATGGTTGTAAAAGAATGCCCCCTTGTCATTAAAGCCAAAGCATCCTTGAAGACTCTTAGATTAGAACCGTGCCCATTCCACTCTTGAGAAAGGCTGTGTAACAGGCCAGTGGCTATTGTACCGCTATGGTCTATTCCCATGGTTGTTGTCGGGGGATCTCCATCATGCAACAATAGGTCGTCAGTATGAATGTAGCCAATATAAAAACATGGCTAAATAATATTTTGGCCCACAGTTTATTCCCCCAATAACAGAATTTAGTTAATATCACAGTAAAACAACATTACCCACTATAGCTAATTTATATGCATATATAATCGGACTGTAAATTTAAAGAATAATATTTTGTTATTTAAAGGTGGAAAGTCGTAAAAAAAAAAAAAAAAAAAAAAACAGGGAAAAAAGCATGCATTGTTAGTGGCATTAAAATAAAGTGGTTGGGCAGATAATATGCACCAATTTGAAAAGAGACTGCATGCTCTTGGCTCGCCACAGAAACTTTATAATGAGAACTGCAATCACAGAAGGCCTCTTGAGATACCTCTTCAGTTAGAAAAGCTATCTACTACACTTTCATTGAGAGAAGCTAACCATCTATGCTGGCAGCTCCAACAGGGTGATGTCTCTACAAACGTTATACTAAGGGCACTAGGGTCGTTGTTAGAGTTGATTTCAATGTGCTAAACACTGTAAATGTCATAGTCAATGGCTGCCTGATTAAGGATAAAAAATGAAATGAATCCGAATCACAACGATGTGCGCGATGCATGGATTTGCTACTCCGCGGTACCTGGAGTGCGCTAGACAGCACCCGTATCTGCAATACAAGATTCCAGCCGTTGCCAGAGTGCCTAGGCTCTGGTTAAAGCTTATGAACAAGTGAAAGAGAAGTTCCACAACTTCATTTTTGGCGCGGCTATAGGCAGATTGATATTTTTGAAATACTAGGTTATGTTTAAAGAGCTATGGGCGTCCAACCATCATTACTATTAAAATATGGACTGCTCGTGTGGACAGCTGAAGGACTTTCTGCTTGTATCCGTCTTCGTTTACGTTTTCTGTTTAGTGTGCAGTGTAGTGCGTATAAATAGTGCGTACTCATGATTCTGTAATAAGAATGCCGATTTTTTTTATCGCTGTAAATCATGTCAAATTGAATAACACTGCTCTGAATATTGAAAAAGTCGAATTTCTCCTAGTGTTTTTCAAAAAACACTAGGAAAAATGTCATCATACGTCAAGAAAACAGTGACGGTTATTATGACTTGGGAACACCAAGCACACCATTGCGGAACGGCGTTGCCTACACTCTTTTTAGTTTGACGCATCGTATTTTACATTACGCATTTTTTCAATTCATTAAAACTGCAATATAAATGACACAATAAAATAACCGCCCTTCTAAGAAAACTTAATAGAACTCAATAGTATCAATAGTACAAAAATTTTTAATTAAAAATCGCATTTTAAAATCTGTGGTTTCGTGAGTGCATTCGAGAGTGAGTTGACGACCAAATCTGGTCAAATGACAGAAATAATATGGATAGCAAACGTATTTATGCTACAAGTAAACCTCTATGATTAAAACGTGAAGATCGTGTTTAGTATGCAGGCTGCGTTTTTGGCACTGCCTGAATTTGTATTTTGGTGAAGCACTGTGTCTTTAAAAGTGCAAGGATGAGTGTTGTCTGTTACTCTAGAATCAGGGCCATGTGACTAGCTCTTGACTATTCTATTGGTCAAAGGCACGTGTCTAGGATACCGGAGTGTAACGTCACTGGGGGCTCGTATTAAAAATAAGAACAAAAATCCGGAGTGAAAGTATTTCAGGAGCAGTTAGGAGCCCCACTTCTCTGTCCTCAGAGTAGCCACTGACGTCCCGATAGTTGCATTGCGCAGAAAACAAACAGCAGCAAACTGGCAAGTTACGGCTCATCAACCTTAAACAGAGAACATTCCGTGATTGGAAGGCGTAACTATGTTTTTCCTTTGTGACCACGGTGCGCAAAGGCTTTTTATTGTCGCTAAAGCTCACTGACAGATTTTCTTGCTCAGTTTTAAAATTTTCCCGAAGTGAACAAAGTGGACGGAGTCGCCCGTGGAGTGGGGTGCGACTGCCTGAGTGTGGGAGAGCGATAAAGGGTTAAGGACGGAAAGTGGAAAGTGTGTCTCAGCATGGATGAGAATGAGCAGAGCGCAAGAGACGCGGAACAGCGAGGAGCGGCGGACGAGTCCAACAGTGCCATACGACCCCTTCTGCAAGCTCCAGGGAACCTGCAGCTCCCGCACCGAATCACCAACTTCTTCATCGACAACATCCTGCGACCGGACTTTGGCCGTAAGAAGGAAGCGAGCATCACCCGCGATGAGGGCAATCTCGGCGCGCGAGAGAATCACAACCCTACGGGTCCTAGCACGGGACAGGTGGGAAGTACTGTACCAGCAGAGGGAACGTCCACAACACATACGAGCAGCGGAGGAAAGAAGGCAGAGATAGAGAGCGAAGAGCCCCTGAAGACCCGCGGGGAGAATGTGGATCAGTGCCTGAGTTCAGAATCGGATAGTTCACAGACCAATTCAAATGGACAACCTAACCAGCCTATGCTGTGGCCCGCTTGGGTTTACTGCACACGATACTCTGACAGGCCGTCGTCAGGTAGTACGTCTTCCTTTATTTTCTTTACGCCGTCTGCCAGGAAATCTGCTAAATTCATCTGCTAAAGTACTAAAAGTTCTAATCTGCACTATATTCTATTCTACTCACGCATATCCCAAATTTAGAGGGCCACTGTAATTTTAAAACAAACCTAATACGCTGAATTACAAACCGCCAAATTCTTGAAAACATATAGAATTTTACTAAACATATCGGATAAATTAAAATTTCACATCTTTGGTATTACTAAACATGTATACTGGAACAGTCACGATAGGATTTTAATGTTGTCTAAAAGTAAACAATACATGCTTAAGATCGGCAATCAAAATGTTTAGAAAAGTATTAAAGTAGTTTTAACTAAATTTAGGCTACGTCAATACAACCAAACTTAGTCTATTGTTTCAGAGTTATTCTTAATATATTTGAAGTGTCTTTCATTTAAATTCAATACCGTTTGCTTGTGGATCCGGGCTGATGATGTAGTTACCCATTTTTGTTATCGTTTTAACTAAGAGCTGAAGAAATAGAATGTGTCGAAATGGATCTGCTTTTAATAAAGTAGCAAATAAAATATCGCAAACGCAGTTTTAACATTGAAAGGCTGTACATGAGGGGTTTTGCCCAGTGAGCCTTTCGTCTTTGTTGATATTTCATTAGCATATTTTTGACAATGGACCAGGCCTCGCATCTACTATATTCTGAGTAAGCAGTTGCTTTTGAGTGCTTGTGTGCAGTAAAGTGCATTTCGTAACTTGAACATTTAACTAAATTTGTATTCATAATATTTCAAAACCGAAGAAAGCAATATGTGCGTACCGATGGCTAATTTAGCGCAAACTCGAACAAGAATTGTCATTTAGCCTATAGTCCGTCGATTTTTTAGCTACTTTTTTAAATATTTGGAAATACGGTGAACCACTATTAGCATCAAAATTCTCACCTCTCAGGTGGGAATTGTGATTCTCAGAATGCTGGTTGATAACCCACTTTTTCAGCTACGAGAGAGCGTATTTCATACTATGATTCGTAGTCTATCATTTTATTTTCGTTCAAAGAAACGAATCAGCCCATTTACTAGATTGTAAAATATTGTCTTCTCGATGATTTTCGCGTTGAAATGTACTTTAAAGTCAACGTCCTCTCAACGTTAAGAGCACGCTGATTTTTGTATGTATCCAAATATTCATTAAACGATTATTTAACTGCAATCGGAGCGTTTTAGCCGTCGTAAAGCAAATTTTGTATCATTTTCGGACTGCTCTTGACTCACACTAGCCTTAAACAGTTAAGATGTCGAATGGGTTAATTTTACGTATGGCCGCCATATAACCATACTCATACCATTTCGACGCCTAAAAAGGTTTTTTAAACAAGAAATGTCCAATATGGAGCAAGGCGCGAATCCCTCATTAATATTCTGCTTCATCTCTGAGGTTTCCCGCATTACCTATTAATGTAGCCTCAACTGAGCGACATACACACGTAGAGGGAGAGAGAGAATCCATACTGCTCACACCCAAATGTGACGCAAAATAAATAAATAAATGAGTAAATAAATAAATAAATGAAGCCTACGTAAAACAGATTCATAAATTATAACTCCGCGTTGAACATGTTTACAGCCCCCTTCACTTCAAGACCCTGCATAAACAAATTGTACAACAGGCCCAATATAATCTGTATTTGTACTTTGTTCTTAAGACGATCTGTTATTTCGTCCGCACTTGCAGGTCCCAGATCTCGTAAACCAAAGAAGAAAAACGCAAGTAAAGAGGACAAACGACCACGCACGGCCTTCACGGCGGAGCAGCTTCAGAGACTCAAGGCCGAGTTCCAGACCAACCGCTATCTGACCGAGCAGCGACGACAGAGTCTGGCGCAGGAACTGGGACTCAATGAATCCCAGATCAAAATCTGGTTTCAGAATAAGCGGGCCAAAATCAAAAAAGCCAGCGGCACCAAGAACTCTCTGGCACTGCACCTTATGGCGCAGGGACTGTACAACCACAGCACCACGTCGAAGGAAGACAAATCAGACAGTGACTGAGACGGAGAAAGAGGGGAGGGGTGGACGTGATGGGTGGGGTGGAGGGGTGGGGGGTGCAAGGTTATATTTACAATGCAATAATTCAAAAAGAATAAAGGGCCAGTTAATAAATATACCAGCATTACTGACGTTAAATAGAGGCTATATCGAATTATGTCAAAAATACATTTATTGAATACAATTCTCTTATGAAATAATGGTCAAATTATTTCAAAAAATAGGCTATATAGGTGCCATTTTTTGCACTTGGGCAGAGTGGCTCTATTAAGAAACAAGTGTTTTTATCGTTCTTCTTTGTCATGCTGTCACTAGAACCAAGCGTTTTCCACTATTAACACAACGGCGTTTATATACATTTATTAGTTATATTGAACAAAAAACCTTGCTTAAGTCCAAAGAGTCATTTCTGCTGCATCCAGGCAACTGTGAGTACTATGAAATGCATTAGAGTTGTTTTATTTCCACGTTTGTCGTATCCTATTTGATTTGATGTTTGATATAAAATGGACGCAGCAATCGTCGGATCTCAGCAGGATTTTTTAAACAAAAAAGAAATAAAATGAAAAAAAAAAAAAAACAGAAAAAAAAAACAGTTCTTTTTATTGTAAATAAATTCAGTCTTAGCCTGGTTAATTTCTAATGAGTGAATTGGGAGGAAAAAAAATCGAGAAAAAAAAAAACGCGCAAAAACGTCGTTAACAACAGTGCATATAACATTGTAGGTTATCTGGTTGAACTACCATGTGAAATAGCCTAACATATACGAATTAACAATGGATTAACCTTCATAGCCTGGGCAAAACATTTCAACTAGGTGCGCTAAATAAATAAAGAAATGTACCACAGCGTCTTAAATCGCATACATAGTTTTTATAAAAGAGCAATATAATCATCTTTTGTAGCAAAGTATGTTTTAATCATTATACTGCTGCCTATAAACGTGTAGCACTGACAATGATTTCGCTTATGCGCACTCTTGACAAAAGCCAGGGTAAGCGCCACAACACATCACACAGAAATAGAAACAAATATATAAATATACAGCTATATATATAAACACACAACTACCGATTTAAAAAAAAAAAAGCAAACCAGCTGTTTACTGTATGACAGATGTTAAAATACTGTTTTAATGTTGACTTCATATTTGTTATGTATTTATATAGATTATATTAAGGGAAAAAAAAGAACTTTATCCAATGACCGGTGTTGCTTTTTATGTGAGAGTAGATTTCTAAGGTGTTTAAATTGCTTATTTATATTGCAATAACTTCTTTATGTGAATGAAGCGGTATTGGGGCCTTTGCATGAAAGCTGCAAATTATCATATTAGGGCATATTCACGCGTGTTTAGAAAAGTTAAAAAGGTATGATCGAGATTTAAGTTGCAGACTGTATCCATATACCAAATTGTGAAATTTTTTACTTTTTCAATCTTTTTGTTTTATACCTGAAAAGAGTGTGTGACTATATAGCCACCAAACTTAACACACTTTGCCTTACAAGTTCAAGTGCGAACTTAATAACACAGAACTGTGCCGAATCAGAGAAACAGTATTAGTTCAATTGCATATGAGCATATCTATGAATATGGCCTTCTATCTGATATACGACCTAATGAATTTACTCATCAGCGAAGATCTATCTATAAAAGCTATGTTGAAAGCTGAAATGAAAAAAAATGAGATAATACAATGCTATTTTTATTTTGTGTTTACAGGTAATGTTTGTTATATGTGTAAATAATTTGTATCACGTACGTATTAATTGTGTAATTAACTGCCTCCTGAAATCTTGATAAGAATTAAATAAACAATAAGAATAATAATTCTCAATGTCTCGTTAGCTTATTTATTTGCTTCTAACTTAAGCTTTAATAACCATCTCGGGCTTCAGCCTTATCTCGCTCTTTGCTTGAAAAGAACGTGCCATACTCTCATCAAATGGGAGCTGAGCCCAGCGGACATGACGTCATAGCGTTGGCACACAAAGCTTTACCAAATCAGGAGTGAGTCGCTAATGCACCAACAGTAAGGCATCTGAGAAGCACTGCAGATATCCATAAAACCTATATAATAAACACCAACAAGCACATGGCCCTTTGGGGCTTTTTTTCTTCATTGTTTAACTTTCTGAAATCTTTGCATCTCAACTAAATCTCTGCATCAGCGAATTTTTTGTTGTAACTCTTTACCCTGCCCCATGCACCGTGACTGGGACGACAGAAACAGAGTCATTATCACAGAAGCACTTGATAGTTTACATTTGACTTTATTCCATAACTAGCTTTTGAAATCACGATTGCAAATTTACAAAAACTGCATATCTAATATTTGCCTGTTTGCTTCACACTTACAGAAATGCTGACACAAGAAAAAAAATCTCAGAAATCTCAGTAGCCCATCAACGCCTTTCCATAATAAAATATGCTCCTTTTATTATTGTAGTTAGCCTACAAATAATCTATTAACAAATTAGGAACACCTGCAGGATCGAAGTAACGAACGTCCCGTTTGGGGAGACGGGGACTCGGACTGTATGTTCAGGGGCCTTGTGTACAGATTTTTAGCTGAAAAAAAAACCTTCTATATAAAAAGTTCTCATTACATAGATATAAACATGCAAATTAGACTACATTTATTAGTTTTATTTAGACAATAATTTTGGCAAATTAATAGGCCTACAGCTGTTTAGAAAAAAAACGATGTTTATTAATTCCTGATAAAATATCATAGTTTTAACAAACGCATTAATTAACACCCATTGGTAGCATTATTTAAAAGAACTGTACGCATTTATTTTTTTGTAGATAATTTTGCAGTGTGCATTTTAAACCGGCCGCTAACATTTCACTTAAATTATTAATAACGTTTTAAAAAGCAAACCAGAATTTTATCAGTTCACAAACTCATAAAAATTATACTGATCATTAAAAGTCACAACACAACCTTCAATCAGCAGAGGAAATAGCTACATTAGTCAGCTTTTTAAGGACAGGCGTTATTCAAAAGCGTTCCGCAAACAAATTGGCTGACTGTGTATTTAAATATCTATAAATCTGTTAAGAATTTAAATTTTTGAATTGTCAAACAAAAATTTAAAACAAGGGGTAAAAACGAAATCTGGTTAGATTCAAGTTTTATTGTTTATGTGTGCAGTACAACAAACTTCATATAAACTTTGACCATCTAACACAATATTTTACAATATTAACAGACCAACAAACTTCAGACAAACTTTTCAGACCACCTAATACATTGCTCAATATTAGCAGACCAACAATCATGTTATTTATACACACAAGATAAAATAAAAGCCTCCAAGCAGACAAAATGTGCTAACAATGTTTTCCGGGACGATTAAAACTAATGTTTGCGGAGGGGCTGCCGGACAGCTCAGCCAGACAACACCACTCAACTACTTTTTAAACACATATAAAAGACATGTCCTTTTTGTATCAGTTAGGTGGGTCACTCAAACACTAACTTGACTTTCCCTAAAATATGTAAATGATCTTGAGTTAAAAAAAAAAAAAAGAAAAAAGAAAAATCATCTGGTCATAGTCTACCTGTCCTTTGGGGGGAGGCGAAGGAGGGGCACAGACAACTGGCATTTCCCATGCACTGACCTGCTCAATGACAATGCCTCATCTACATTTCTTTTCTAGCGCCCCTTGTATGAGGAAGTGATGCCCAATGGTTGAGGGGAGAGGTCCCTGACTGGCTTTCTATAGAGCAGAAGTATGTGTGTTTGTGTGAGCAAAGTAATGAGAGAGACAGACAGAGAGAAAGAGTGAGAGAGAGAGAGAGAGAGAGAGAGAAAGAGATTTAGAGAGAGAGAAAGAAACCCCAAATGAAGGTCAAAACCTCCTGTCATGGCTGCAGGTGGCTCATTTCCTCTGCAAGGAATAGTCCCCAATCCTGCCCACACCCCCTTCAGCTCTCGCTTTCTTCACCTTACACCCACATTTAACTTTTTCCATCACACTTTATTTATATATTAATACTTGAACTACCCTCTCAAATTCATATACGTCTTAGAAGGTAGTTTAAGTGTGCACACAAAAATGCTCAATAAAAGATTCTAGGCTAAGTGTATTTACACACAACAGTGTGCTTTCATTCATTTATACATTATCAAATGATACAATTTCAATCAAACTTCAACTTTGCCTGATATCATGGCGATTCAGACAAACAACAGCAAAGCCTGAGGTGGAGGGAAAGTATCAGAATACGGATGTCTACTCGTCTGCTTTCCATACAAAAGATCCACACACCACCGACCCCCCCAAACTCCAAACACTCCCACTGTGCTTTTCTGCCCCGAGTTCTCCAAACGCTTCCTATGGACCACTGAGGAATGCGCCTGCGAGGTTCGGAAACGTCATTAAAGGAGTGAGGGATGCAGATGGAGGACAAAAGGGATGACATCAGGCCGATTTCACACCAGGCCCTCGGATGGCCAGACCCAAGCCAGGGTCCTCACTACGCACGGCAGATCAAAAAGACTGCTGCACATATGCAGACCGGTCCGGCAGAGCAACGAAAGGGACGGTAAAGAATGCTAATCCGCAGGACAAATATATTTTAATCTTGTTACAATACAAGTTAATGCTGCAGCTAGCTGATGGGAAAAGAGCATCTCTTATCTTACCTCAACTCTTATGTTTTATACAGGTGCACACCTGCAGCTTTAACTCTCAAGACTTTCACTGAGGCATCTCCTGACTAATATACATCTTTATACTATTCCATAATAAGAGAATATAGTTCTAAGACAGAGTCAGTTCCATCATAACAAACTCTTCTTAGCACCTTACCATTTTCTAAAATCAGCACACACAAATACACACATACACAGGGGTTGGTTTTTCATTTAGGGGAAAGCTCCTCTGGTGGTGTCAGTGACCTCTACTGAAACCCCAGCAGGACTCTGACATGCAAAGGAAATGAGTCTGAGTGAATGAGTGCGAGTGTGTGTCTGTGTCTATCTCCTGAGCACCTTGGTAACTCTTGATCTCTCATGTATGGAACTCCGGCAATGGGCTCCTAAGAAGTCAACTCAGAGGACAAAAGGAAGCAGAGGCATTGAAACTCCAGTCTCTTGCTTTTTCTCGCTCTGTCTCTCTCTTAAGTCTCACACACACATACCACCACATGGGTTACAATAATTAAAAAAAAATGCTTAATGAGAAATTTTAATGAGCATGTATGGTACAAGTGCAAGTCATTGAAGTTAGTGCACCTGTTAACAGTTATTTCAGAGTGAAATACAGTCAGACCCCACAAAATTATTCAGACACTAGATATAATTTTTGATATTTTTTTTTTTAGTGGGTGCAGGACACTATAATTCACTTATGTAAGTGAGGTTAGCAAAATAAAGTAAACTGTGACATATTATACCCCAAAATTGTTCATACAGTGGACTACCAATAAAAACTTTGAGACCAAAAACTTGACCTGACCATGTTTAGTTACATACCTTTCTATCAAAGTTATCTGACATTATCAAGATAGATACAGTTTAACTCATGAGTTCTTGTCATATGTTTATTACCATTTTTTTAAACTAATAAACTGTGATAATGTGAGAACTTTTGAAGGTGTCTGAATAAATTATGGGTTGACTGTAATTTATTTGTGATTATCAAGATGAATTTGTTCTGACACAGTTTAACTAGTGAGTTCTGTTCATATTTTATTACAATTTTATTACAAACAAACTGTGATAATGTGGGAAATGTTGAAGGTGTCTGAATAAATTTTGGTTTGACTGTAGATATTAACAACTCTAAAGTTTCAAATAACTTCATGGAGACCACAAGCTGTCCTCTAAAAAGCTTTCTTTAAATTATTTTTTTTTTTTTAAATGGAGGCATAGATTAATAAATTATCGGTTCAAAAGTTGAGTCAGTATGACTTAAAAAGCCTTATTTAGCAAAGATGCATTAAATAGATCAAAAGTGACAGTAAAGAAATTCATATTATTACAAACAATTTTATTTTTAAATACATTAAGTTCTTTTAAACTTCATATTCACCAGTTTCCACAAAAATATTAGGCAACACAACCACAATTTTTTCAACATTGATAATAATAAGAGATGTTTCTTAAACAGCAAATCAGAGCTGATTTCTTAAGGATCATGTGGATCATCACAGGAATAAATTACATTTTAAAATATATTAAAACAAAAAACAGTTATTTTATATTGTGATAATATTTCAAAATGTTAACACTTTACTTTAAGGTGTCTTTGTTACACATAACATGCACTTTCTATTTTAATAACAATAAATTATGCATAATTACATCCAAGTAATCCAAAGCCAAATCCTTACCCTAACCCTAACCATATTAAGTACGTGTAGTTAATTAATATTACTCAGTACTGTAACAAGGACATTTTAAAATAATGTGTAACCTTCAAAATATATTTTTTACTGTATTTTTTAATGTTTTATTAAATGCAGCCTTGGAATTTGGTATTACAAAAAAAAAAAAAAACAATACTGAATATACTCAAGTTTATTTTACAAAAAACATGTTAACTGACTGGCCCTGAATAAAAACAAAACTGTATTGCAATTTAAAAATCAAAGTAGTTCACAAAGTTCCTTCACTGTAGTGTACTTGCACACCAAAAGCTGTTAAATCACTCTAGTGAAGGTAAAGGAGTCCTCTTTACATTTAAAATGTGTGCAGTGTCTAGAGAAGCACAGCACTACAAAATTCTAATTAAAATAACCACACATTACAACTAATTAACCGTTTACTCAAAAACTTAAAAATCTGACTTTAATGCAAATGAGACCAGGGAATATTAAAAATCGTATTTGGATGTGGAAGTTTGCTTCTGTCATTACTCAGGGAGATATATCATTAACTAAATATAATATAAAGTAAATCAAAAGCTCAAAGGCGTCACTGTGGCACTTCGCCTTTGGAAACAAACTGAGAGGCTGACCTTTCCAGAATGGTTACTGTCATCTTTCTAATACAGCACAGCGACTTTTGACCTTATACTGTACGACATTTGGAGACATAATTGGCCGTGACTCCAACTAACCATGAGCAGGACAAAATAACAATTTAAAACATTTCATTCAGTTTAAAGGTCTACAAATATTAAGCGAATGATGTGTGTATGCTAGCTCTTTCCTGATATAAAAAAAAAAACATGACGGTACATGTTTAAACTTAGTTTTAATGCACATTAAAAGCGAAAACTAAATGCCTGTAGGTTTTCTTTTTTATAATTGCACATATACTACAAGCACTCATTACAAATGTAAATCATGAAATCAGTAGAGTGCATCTAAAATGCAATGAGAGCTTATTTTAAAAAGAAAGAAAGAAAAGAAAATATGAAATATGCTGAAAAGAAATATGCTAGATTTATAGATGAGCCTTTAAGTAACAAGTTACTCTATTTGAAAAGTAATAAGTAGTGTAACTATTTCAATTACTTTAAATGTAACTGATTACATTCATTTACCTTTTGATTACTTGTGTAATTTCTAATGAATTTCAAATGTTTATTCTTTTCAAACATTTAAAGCAGACAGGGTTAACCTTACAGTCTTACTCAACACTGATTATTGTCAGACTTTCAAAATCCTTCATCACTTGAATTAAGATGATAAAATGTCATTTTAAAAGCACAGCCACCACCAAACAAGACTATAGCACTTTTTTTCACTTTGTGATTGTTCTGAGGTTAAATACAGTGTTAAAATACCATATTGTTTTTGAAATCAAATCTTTGCATAGCTATGACTGGAAACACTGACATCCAACAATGCATTGGAAAAAACTGTTAATCTTAAAAATAAAGCATATACATAAATCCAAATAGGAAATAAAAAACAGTTATCAAACAAGCATGTGTCCTATTCTGTATCTAAACTCCTGAAACATTGGTGTCTTATATTTTAAAGCAGTCAATGTAATTTGGTAAAGAAATCAATCAAATCTGTATGTGTATGAAAATATTCAGATGTAACTCTGTATATAGTTTGTACTTGTTAACATTTTCATAAGTAACAGTAATTTAATTACACATTTTTCTTAGTAACTGTAACAGATTACAGTTACATTTATTTTGTAATTAAATTACGTTATTCCGTTACATGTACTCTCCAACACTGATTATGTCTTTATATATTCATCTGGATTATACACAAAAATCACGTTTATAAAATAAAATGACAAAGGGTGAGAGACATATTTAAAGACGACATTAGACAAATTAAACAAACTGACATTAAGAACGAGTCTAATATTGTGTTATCAGAACGTGGATGATTTGTCAACCTTGTCAAAAGAACTAGAAGTTACAAAAAAAAATTGCTATAAATCTGTATTGTTCATATGAAGGTAGTTAAAATTTGTTCTGCTTGGAAACAGTGAGAAAAAGTGAGAGTAGAGAATAGTGCAGTAAAAAGAGATATACATACAATTACATTAATATTACTACCTGTATCATCTCTGCTGACACATCATCTCTGATCCTCTTCACTATCCTGTGACAAACAGACAAATTCACAAAAAGAACATTAGTGAGACACATCAATGCAAAATACGGAAAAAAATGCAGACTTAAAATTCAATGACACCATACGAAAGTACAGCATTCAAGTATATAGTGTAATTTCCAGTCCGACATGCAATGATCTATTCATCTGAACTGTCGAGCTCCATTTTATCACCAACTCAAGCTGGAAAATAGGGAGGGTCACATGTTTTCCACAGAATAACCTTGACATATTCTCCTAACATGCTCACATACACAAATGCATTCAGAGAGAGTCAATATCAGAGAGGGCAGAGACAACGTGTCTGCTCCCGTATAGTATAGTCAGGGGGAGTTAGATTACATCCTTCGTGGACCTGCCCTGCTGCCTCTCTCTGGTGTGCTGGCAAAGCCAACAAACTGGGTCATTGTTTAGACTGTTTCTTGGTTACAACGATTTAATTAGACAATTTAGTGAGTTAAACTTCGCCATAGCATCTTGCTTTTGACTGCAAATTTAGAAACGTATAGTCACACAGAGTACGGTGTACCTTCATAAAAAACATAATTGAGGAATTTATGGTATAAGAGATATCTAACACATAATATTAGATTTAGTGTAGATGGTGCAGATTTTAACGGCCCCTGCAAAACACAGTAAGTACACCACAGGCAAAGAATGGCGGGGAGTGTAAACACCTGAGCAAATGTAAAATCCAGTTTCTTCACTTTCAATCATCTGCCATGTGGGAGTACAGCAGTGAAAAACCCTGACTACATCCATTCATCACAAATGACATACATATGACAGCCTTCATTAAAACATTCATGACGTTTTGACTGCCATGAAATGCATTTACTAAAGCATCCCCCGTATGAGGTAAATTACTCCTATTACATTCTTCATGGTTATGTACAGTGGTGAAGAACGAAGGTTCAGAGGAAGATGTCTGTGTGTGAGGATATGGATGATTGAAGAGCATCTAGTTTTTTTTTTTTTTATCATTTTCGTTTTTTAACACAAACATGGGCACTTTCCAAAACATGGGCATGGAAGAGCTGGCATTAATAGCATCAGTGTTAAAGGTCTGAGACATTTAGATTGCAAAGGACACAAGATTCCAGTTCATTTTACCTCAAAAGTGACAAAACATGGGAGAAGGCGAGCAGGGAAGATAGAGGTGGGGGGATTGGGGAAATGGAGGGGTGGGTGGAGAATCGGTGCTCTCTTGGCAGCTCACTGCAGCTGCCATTTTCTTGGCTCTGAGTGGCTGGTTAGAGGGTGGGGCAGGAGAAGCCACACAGAGTACGCCATAACAACCCCCCACCACCCCGCCTTGCCTACAAAACACCTCTATAACGGCCGTTCCAGGGTCAGATTTATATAATCCGCTAAGAATCATACCTGACAGAACCCTTGACCATCACAGACTCTAGATCTGCTGAGTAAACTGCTGCATGACGGCAAAGCAGCAGTAGCGGTGCAGGCAAACCCACCCACCCGCACAGGAACAACAACAGCGGCACTTCCTGCGCTTTCAGTGAGCAAACTATGCCTACAGCCATTCATAATGAAAAGAAAACCAATGCGTACACACAACATTCACACCAGCATTTCAGAAAGATTTTGAAATCGCAATATTCCTGTGACCAAATTTTTCACCTGTCATCAGGTTTTGTGGATCTAACTCCCAAAAGGCACAATCATCATATTTTACCAGAGATCTTGACTCAGCATAATGCAAGAAAACAGAAAATGAGATTCAGTGACTGCCACCAGTGTAACAAATAAATATTTTCCCTTCACAAAATTCATCCCTGTGCGAATTAGATATGAAACCCACAAATGTATTTAAAATCAATACTGGAAATAGCTGTAACGTAATCACATCAACTACCATATACTAGTCAATCTACATGATATCAAATGAATGGTCAATTAAAACTTCATCCCAATCAATAGCACCCACAAAAAAGCAATATATATATATATATATAAATAAATAAAAGTAGTATCGTTAATTTGGTTAATAAATACTTACAGAAAATGTGACGGCTCACAATGTGGGAACCAGGATCATTTTTTCTGACCTGTGTTGAAACGTCACCAGGAATGTTTAAAAGTTTCTCAAAAAAAAAGGAAAAACACTTCTAGTACACTTTTAAAATCCTCAAACTACTGAGCCTAGTTATCTTCAAAAATAATAAATTAAAGAGAGACAGAGAGAGAGGGAGGGTAGAAACAGTCTATCAACAACATGAAAAAGGTCACTTATCCATTTGTTAACAGCAGAGTCTAGACAGGTCAAGGTGCATTATGTTCCTTCCCAAATGCCCCGTCTCAGTATCTCCAGAGCCCTCACATGATTCTCTTCAGAAGGAGGGGTCAGCAGTGGCCAAGTGCAGGCTAATCAGGGCAGAGGGTAGTGTGACCCCCCAGTGTCTCCACTTGGCTAATCAAAGCCCCCAGTGCTGGGTGTCAGGCTCTGGGCTGCAGAGGGCAACGGGGACAAATATAATGGGGAGGGGGGGAGTTGTGTCCACTCTCCTTTGTCTCCATTCAGAGACAGAGACAAGCTTCCACTCAAACAGATGACATTAGGGCCGGGTTCTTTTACTAAGGACGCCCCTGATTTCGGAACGAATGTACAGACAGGCAGACAGACAGACAGACAGACACTTCCATATAAACATGCACACATAATGCTGCTTTCACACCCCTACACCATCTGGGGCCTTCATATCCCAAAAGGGCTGAGGAGGGAAACCAGGGTTTAGCACACCTCCTCTTTTCTCCCTCCCTCCTTCCTTCCTTCCATCTTCTCTTCTTCATTACTCGGGGCCTGTTTAAACAGACAGCCAGGACAGACATGGCAAACATACTGAAAAGCTTCTCAAAATCCTCATGCAAATCACAAGCCAATCTGTGTAGAGAGAGACAGAGGCATTTTGGGTTTGGGTGGAAATAATTAACTCGCTTTTCCACCAGACACAGATGAGTCTGCGAGGCCTGGGCTGTGGAGGGCACTGTCCAAGTCTCCTATGCTAAAATTAGTTTTATTAACTTACCATATCGCACACAGGACGATTATCGTTATTTTTTCCTCGCGGAACAGAGCCGCTGAATCACTTCGATATGAAAATAAAAGCAGACATATGTAACACTTCAGGTTTTTTCAAACTACTTCCAATGTATCGCAATGTAAAACAATTAGTCAAATGTATCATTACTTTCACTATAATATCTGCATTTCATTTTAAAATTCACCTTTCTGCCATGCGAAAAAAAACGCACACACGGTCTCTGAACTAACAAACATTTTTTATATGTAAAAAAGAATTATTACAACCATGCTTAAATTTACTCAAATATTACCATCATATTCTTTTTAATGTGAAAAAAACTTGGTGAAAAAAAACAATGTTGATGCTTTAAAGCAAACAACTGAAATTTAATTAGTTTACTCAAAAGTCTTTAAACATGCATTAAAACGTACAAATGTCTATTCTATTGAATAGTGTATCGTTACCAAGAAAGCTAATATTATATAATATAATTTAAAAAAATGTATAAATAAAACATGCAAAAACACAATAAAACTGTGCACTAATAAGTTTAGCTCAAATATTTTGTTCCTGCTTGCAATACCAAACCAATAATATATATTTATAATTATTCAGCATACACCTCCAGCATTTCTCACATTATCACTGTTTATTCAATATAGTTTAGAAAATGGTAATAAAATATGACAAGAACTCATAGTTAAACTGTGTCAGAACAAATTCATGTTGGTAATGTCAGATAACTTTAACAAAAAGGAAAATAATGGATTACAAATCAAGTTAGTACAACAATATTTAGACAACTATCAATACTTTGTTGACCGATTATCAAGCAATGCTTAATTTTGTTCAGTCTGTGGTGTAAAATGTCACATTAG